>NC_133541.1:158800903-159111972 GCF_048773025.1 Camelus bactrianus
ACAGACTGAGAAAGCAGAGAAAAAGTGTCTCCTGCAACCCGTTCCCTTGGTGCTAGATGAACGAACGTCTCTCCACTTGCTAAGTTCTGAGAGATAAGTGTGTGTGAAAGCCGTCCTTCACCTAGATTGTTGGGAACACAAAGTTTCTTTTCAGTTTCAAACTCGATTCCATATATCTATATGGGGAGGTACTAGCTCCAACTCGGTTTTACAGTGAAAACTGCAGGAACTTCAAACCGGCACTAGGAAACAGACTGAGAAAGCAGAGAAAAAGTGTCTCCTGCAACCCGTTCCCTTGGTGCTAGATGAACGAACGTCTCTCCACTTGCTCAGTTCTGAGAGATAAGTGTGTGTGAAAGCCGTCCTTCACCTAGCTTGTTGGGAACACAAAGTTTCTTTTCAGTTGCAAACTCAATTCCATACATATATATGGGGAGGTACTAGCTCCAACACGGTTTTACAGTGAAAACTGCAGGAACTTCAAACCGGCACTGGGAAACAAACTGAGAAAGCAGATAAAAAGTGTCTCCTGCAAAGCGTTCCCTTGGTGGTAGATGAACGAACGTCTCTCCACCTGCTCAGTTCTGAGAGATAAGTGTGAGTGAAAGCCGTCCTTCACCTAGCTTGTTGGGAACACAAAGTTTCTTTTCAGTTGCAAACTCCATTCCATACATCTATATGGGGAGGTACAAGCTCCAACTCGGTTTTACAGTGAAAACTGCAGGAACTTCAAACCGGCACTAGGAAACAGACTGAGAAAGCAGAGAAAAAGTGTCTCCTGCAACCCGTTCCCTTGGTGCTAGATGAACGAACGTCTCTCCACTTGCTAAGTTCTGAGAGATAAGTGTGTATGAAAGCCGTTCTTCACCTAGCTTGTTGGGAAAACAAAGTTACTTTTCAGTTGCAAACTCCATTCCATACATATATATTGGGAGGTACTAGCCCCAATTGTGTTTTACAGTGAAAACGGCAGGAACTTCAAACCGGCAATAGGAAACAGACTGAGAAAGCAGAGAAAAAGTGTCTAATGCAACCCGTTCCATTGGTGCTAGATGAACGAACCTCTCTCCACTTGCTCAGATCTGAGAGATAAGTGTGTGTGAAATCCGTCCTTCACCTAGCTTGTTGGGAACACAAAGTTTCTTTTCAGTAGAAACACCATTCCATACATATATATGGGGAGGTACAAGCTCCAACTCGGTTTTACAGTGAAAACTGCAGGAACTTCAAACCGGCACTAGGAAACAGACTGAGAAAGCAGAGAAAAAGTGTCTCCTGCACCCGTTCCCTTGGTGCTAGATGAACAAACGTCTCTCCACTTGCTCAGTTCTGAGAGATAAGTGTGTGTGAAAGCCGTCCTTCACCTAGCTTGTTGGGAACACAAAGTTTCTTTTCAGTTGCAAACTCCATTCCATACATATACACGGGGAGTTACAAGCTCCAACACGGTTTTACAGTGAAAACTGCAGGAACTTCATACCGGCACTAGGAAACATACTGAGAAAGCAGAGAAATAGTGTCTCCTGCAACCCTTTCCCTTGGTGCTGGATGAACGAACGTCTCTCCACTTGCTCAGTTCTGAGAGATAAGTGTGTGTGAAAGCCGTCCTTCACCTAGCTTGTTGGGAACACAAAGTTTCTTTTCAGTTGCAAACTCCATTCCATACATATATATGGGGAGGTACAAACTCCAACTCGCTTTTACAGTGAAAACTGCAGGAACTTCAAACCGGCACTAGGAAACAGACTAAGAAAGCAGAGAAAAAGTGTCCACTGCAACCCGTTCCCTTGGTAGTAGTTGAAAGAACGTCTCTCCACTTGCTCAGTTCCGAAAGATAAGTGTGTGTGAAAGCCGTACTTCACCTAGATTTTTGGGAAAACAAAGTTTCTTTTCAGTTGCAAACTCCATTCCATACATATATATGGGTAGGTACAAGCTACAACTCGGTTTGAGGGTGAAAACTGCAGGAACTTCAAACCGGCACTAGCAAACAGACTGAGAAAGCAGAGAAAAAGTGTCTCCTGCAACCCGTTCCCTTGGTGCTAGATGAACGAACGTCTCTCCACTTGCTAAGTTCTGAGAGATAAGTGTGTGTGAAAGCCGTCCTTCACCTAGATTGTTGGGAACACAAAGTTTCTTTTCAGTTTCAAACTCGATTCCATATATCTATATGGGGAGGTACTAGCTCCAACTCGGTTTTACAGTGAAAACTGCAGGAACTTCAAACCGGCACTAGGAAACAGACTGAGAAAGCAGAGAAAAAGTGTCTCCTGCAACCCGTTCCCTTGGTGCTAGATGAACGAACGTCTCTCCACTTGCTCAGTTCTGAGAGATAAGTGTGTGTGAAAGCCGTCCTTCACCTAGCTTGTTGGGAACACAAAGTTTCTTTTCAGTTGCAAACTCAATTCCATACATATATATGGGGAGGTACTAGCTCCAACACGGTTTTACAGTGAAAACTGCAGGAACTTCAAACCGGCACTGGGAAACAAACTGAGAAAGCAGATAAAAAGTGTCTCCTGCAAAGCGTTCCCTTGGTGGTAGATGAACGAACGTCTCTCCACCTGCTCAGTTCTGAGAGATAAGTGTGAGTGAAAGCCGTCCTTCACCTAGCTTGTTGGGAACACAAAGTTTCTTTTCAGTTGCAAACTCCATTCCATACATCTATATGGGGAGGTACAAGCTCCAACTCGGTTTTACAGTGAAAACTGCAGGAACTTCAAACCGGCACTAGGAAACAGACTGAGAAAGCAGAGAAAAAGTGTCTCCTGCAACCCGTTCCCTTGGTGCTAGATGAACGAACGTCTCTCCACTTGCTAAGTTCTGAGAGATAAGTGTGTATGAAAGCCGTTCTTCACCTAGCTTGTTGGGAAAACAAAGTTACTTTTCAGTTGCAAACTCCATTCCATACATATATATTGGGAGGTACTAGCCCCAATTGTGTTTTACAGTGAAAACGGCAGGAACTTCAAACCGGCAATAGGAAACAGACTGAGAAAGCAGAGAAAAAGTGTCTAATGCAACCCGTTCCATTGGTGCTAGATGAACGAACCTCTCTCCACTTGCTCAGATCTGAGAGATAAGTGTGTGTGAAATCCGTCCTTCACCTAGCTTGTTGGGAACACAAAGTTTCTTTTCAGTAGAAACACCATTCCATACATATATATGGGGAGGTACAAGCTCCAACTCGGTTTTACAGTGAAAACTGCAGGAACTTCAAACCGGCACTAGGAAACAGACTGAGAAAGCAGAGAAAAAGTGTCTCCTGCACCCGTTCCCTTGGTGCTAGATGAACAAACGTCTCTCCACTTGCTCAGTTCTGAGAGATAAGTGTGTGTGAAAGCCGTCCTTCACCTAGCTTGTTGGGAACACAAAGTTTCTTTTCAGTTGCAAACTCCATTCCATACATATATATGGGGAGGTACAAACTCCAACTCGCTTTTGCAGTGAAAACTGCAGGAACTTCAAACCGGCACTAGGAAACAGACTAAGAAAGCAGAGAAAAAGTGTCCACTGCAACACGTTCCCTTGGTACTAGTTGAAAGAACGTCTCTCCACTTGCTCAGTTCCGAGAGATAAGTGTGTGTGAAAGCCGTACTTCACCTAGATTTTTGGGAACACAAAGATTCTTTTCAGTTGCAAACTCCATTCCATACATATATATGGGTAGGTACTAGCTACAACTCGGTTTGAGGGTGAAAACTGCAGGAACTTCAAACCGGCACTAGCAAACAGACTGAGAAAGCAGAGAAAAAGTTTCTCCTGCAACCCGTTCCCTTGGTGCTAGATGAACGAACGTCTCTCCACTTGCTAAGTTCTTAGAGATAAGTGTGTGTGAAAGCCGTCCTTCAGCTAGCTTGTTGGGAAAACAAAGTTACTTTTCAGTTGCAAACTCCATTCCATACATATATATGGAGAGGTACTAGCTCCAACTCGGTTTGACAGTGAAAACTGCAGGAACTTCAAACTGGCACTAGAAAACAGACTGAGAAAGCAGAGAAAAAGTGTCTCCTGCAACCCGTTCCCTTGGTGCTAGATGAACGAACGTCTCTCCACTTGCTCAGTTCTGAGAGTTAAGTGTGTGTGAAAGCCGTCCTTCACCTAGCTTGTTGGGAACACAGTTTCTTTTCAGTTTCAAACTCCATTCCATACATCTATATGGGGAGGTACTAGCTCCAACTCGGTTTTACAGTGAATACTGCAGGAACTTCAAACCGGCACTAGGAAACAGACTGAGAAAGCAGAGAAAAAGTGTCTCCTGCCACCCGTTCCCTTGGTGCTAGATGAACGAACGTCTCTCCACTTGCTCAGTTCTGAGAGATAATTGTGTCTGAAAGCCGTCCTTCACCTAGCTTGTTGGGAACACAAAGTTTCTTTTCAGTTGCAAACTCCATTCCATACATATATACGGGGAGGTACAAGCTCCAACTCGGTTTTACAGTGAAAACTGCAGAAACTTCAAACCGGCCCTAGGAAACATACTGAGAAAGCAGAGAAAAAGTGTCTCCTGCAACCCGTTCCCTTGGTGCTGGATGAACGAAAGTCTCTCCACTTGCTCAGTTCTGAGAGATAAGTGTGAGTGAAAGCCGTCCTTCACCTACCTTGTTGGGAACACAAAGTCTCTTTTCAGTTGCAAACTCCATTCCATACATTTATACGGGGAGGTACAAGCTCCAACTCGGATTTACAGTGAAAACTGCAGGAACTTCAAACCGGCACTAGGAAACAGACTGAGAAAGCAGAGAAAAAGAGTCTCCTGCAACCCGTTCCCTTGGTGCTAGATGAACGAACGTCTCTCCACTTGCTCAGTTCTGAGAGATATGTGTGTGTGAACGCCGTCCTTCACCTAGCTTGTTGGGAACACAAAGTTTCTTTTCAGTTCCAAACTCCATTCCATACATATATATGGGGAGGTACTAGCTCCAACTCGGTTTACAGTGAAAAGTGCAGGAAATTCACACCGGCACTAGGAAATAGACTGAGAAAGCAGAGAAAAAGTGTCTCCTGCAACCCGTTCCCTTGGTGCTAGATGAACGAACGTCTCTCCACTTGCTCAGTTCTGAGAGATAAGTGTGAGTGAAAGACGTCCTTCACCTAGCTTGTTGGGAACACAAAGTTTCTTTTCAGTTGCAAACTCCATTCCATACATATATATGGAGAGGTACTAGCTTCAACTCGGTTTTACAGTGAAAAGTGCAGGAACTTCAAACCGGCACTAGGAAACAGACTGAGAAATCAGAGAAAAAGTGTCTCCTGCAACCCGTTCCCATGGTGCTATATGAACGAACTTATATCCGCATGCTAATTTCTGAGAGATAAGTGTGTGAAAGTCGTCCTTAACCTAGCTTGTTGGGAACACAAAGTTTCTCTTCAGTTGCAAACTCCATTCCATACATATATATAGGGAGGTACAAGCTCCAACTCGGTTTTACAGTGTAAACTGCAGGAACTTCAAACCGGCACTAGGAAACAGACTGAGAAAGCAGAGAAAAAGTGTCTCCTCAACCCGTTTCCTTGGTGCTAGATGAACGAACTTCTCTCCCATTGCTCAGTTCTGAGAGATAAGTGTGTGTGAAAGCCGTCCTTCACCTAGCTTGTTGGGAACACAATGTTTCTTTTCAGTTGCAAACTCCATTCCATACATATATAAGGGGACGTACTAGCTCCAACTCGGTTTTACAGTGAAAACTGCAGGAACTTCAAACTGGCACTAGAAAACAGACTGAGAAAGCAGAGAAAAAGTGTCTCCTGCAACCCGTTCCCTTGGTGCTAGATGAACGAACGTCTCTCCACTTGCTCAGTTCTGAGAGATAATTGTGTCTGAAAGCCGTCCTTCAACTAGCTTGTTGGGAACACAAAGTTTCTTTTCAGTTGCAAACTCCATTCCATACATATATACGGGGAGGTACAAGCTCCAACTCGGTTTTACAGTGAAAACTGCAGAAACTTCAAACCGGCACTAGGAAACATACTGAGAAAGCAGAGAAAAAGTGTCTCCTGCAACCCGTTCTTTTGGTGCTGGATGAACGAACGTCTCTCCACTTGCTCAGTTCTGAGAGATAAGTGTGAGTGAAAGCCGTCCTTCACCTACCTTGTTGGAAACACAAAGTCTCTTTTCAGTTGCAAACTCCATTCCATACATTTATACGGGGAGGTACAAGCTCCAACTCGGATTTACAGTGAAAACTGCAGGAACTTCAAACCGGCACTAGGAAACAGACTGAGAAAGCAGAGAAAAACTGTCTCCTGCAACCCGTTCCCTTGGTGCTAGATGAACGAACGTCTCTCCACTTGCTCAGTTCTGAGAGATATGTGTGTGTGAACGCCGTCCTTCACCTAGCTTGTTGGGAACACAAAGTTTCTTTTCAGTTCCAAACTCCATTCCATACATATATATGGGGAGGTACTAGCTCCAACTCGGTTTACAGTGAAAAGTGCAGGAAATTCACACCGGCACTAGGAAATAGACTGAGAAAGCAGAGAAAAAGTGTCTCCTGCAACCCGTTCCCTTGGTGCTAGATGAACGAACGTCTCTCCACTTGCTCAGTTCTGAGAGATAAGTGTGTGTGAAAGCCGTCCTTCACCTAGCTTGTTGGGAACACAAAGTTTCTTTTCATTTGCAAACTCTATTCCATACATATATACGGGGAGGTACAAGCTCCAACTCGGTTTTACAGTGAAAACTGTAGGAACTTCATACCGGCACTAGGAAACTTACTGAGAAAGCAGAGAAAAAGTGTCTCCTGCCACCCGTTCCCTTGGTGCTGGATGAACGAACGTCTCTCCACTTGCTCAGTTCTGAGAGATAAGTGTGAGTGAAAGCCGTCCTTCACCTAGCTTGTTGGGAACACAAAGTTTCTTTTCAGTTGCAAACTCCATTCCATACATCTATATGGGGAGGTACAAGCTCCAACTCTTTTTTACAGTGAAAACTACAGGAACTTCAAACCGGCACTAGGAAACAGACTAAGAAAGCAGAGAAAATGTGTCCCCTGCAACCCGTTCCCTTGGTGCTAGATGAACGAACGTCTCTCCACTTGCTCAGTTCTGAGAGATAAGTGTGTGTGAAAGCCGTACTTCACCTAGATTTTTGGGAACACAAAGTTTCTTTTCAGTTGCAAACTCCATTCCATACATATATATGGGTAGGTACTAGCTACAACTCGGTTTGAGGGTGAAAACTGCAGGAACTTCAAACCGGCACTAGCAAACAGACTGAGAAAGCAGAGAAAAAGTGTCTCCTGCAACTCGTTCCCTTGGTGCTAGATGAACGAACTTCTCTCCACTTTCTCAGTTCTGAGAGATAAGTGTGTGTGAAAGCAGTCCTTCACCTAGCTTGTGGGGAACACAATGTTTCTTTTCAGTTGCAAACTTCATTCCATACATATATATGGGGAGGTACTAGCTCCAACTCGGTTTGACAGTGAAAACTGCAGGAACTTCAAACCGGCACTAGGAAACAGACTGAGAAAGCAGAGAAAAAGTGTCTCCTGCAACCCGTTCCCTTGGTGCTAGATGAACGAACGTCTCTCCACTTGCTCAGTTCTGAGAGATAAGTGTGTGTGAAAGCCGTCCTTCACCTAGCTTGTTGGGAAAAGAAAGTTACTTTTCAGTTGCAAACTCCATTGCATACATATATATGGGGAGGTACTAGCTCCAACTCGGTTTGACAGTGAAAACTGCAGGAACTTCAAACCGGCACTAGCAAACAGACTGAGAAAGCAGAGAAAAAGTGTCTCCTGCAACCCGTTCCCTTGGTGCTAGATGAACGAACGTCTCTCCACTTGCTCAGTTCTGAGAGATAAGTGTGAGTGAAAGCCGACCTTCACCTAGCTTGTTGGGAACACAAAGTTTCTTTTCAGTTTCAAACTCCATTCCATACATATATATGGGGAGGTACTAGCTTCATCTCGGTTTTACAGTGAAAAGTGCAGGAACTTCAAACCGGCACTAGGAAACAGACTGAGAAATCAGAGAAAAAGTGTCTCCTGCAACCCGTTCCCATGGTGCTAGATGAACGAACTTATATCCGCATGCTAATTTCTGAGAGATAAGTGTGTGAAAGTCGTCCTTAACCTAGCTTGTTGGGAACACAAAGTTTCTTTTCAGTTGCAAACTCCATTCCATACATATATATGGGGAGGTACAAGCTCCAACTCGGTTTTACAGTGAAAAGTGCAGGAAATTCACACCGGCACTAGGAAATAGACTGAGAAAGCAGAGAAAAAGTGTCTCCTGCAACCCGTTCCCTTGGTGCTAGATGAACGAACTTCTCTCCACTTGCTCAGTTCTGAGAGATAAGTGTGTGTGAAAGCCGTCCTTCACCTAGCTTCTTGGGAAAACAAAGTTACTTTTCAGTTGCAAACTCCATTCCATACATATATATGGGGAGGTACTAGCTCCAACTCGGTTTTACAATGAAAACTGCAGGAACTTCAAACCGGCACTAGAAAACAGACTGAGAAAGCAGAGAAAAAGTGTCTCCTGCAAACCGTTCCCTTGGTGCTAGATGAACGAACGTCTCTCCACTTGCTCAGTTCTGAGAGATAAGTGTGTGTGAAAGCCGTCCTTCACCTAGCTTGTTGGGAACACAAAGTTTCTTTTCAGTTTCAAACTCCATTCCATACATCTATATGGGGAGGTACTAGCTCCAACTCGGTTTTACAGTGAAAACTGCAGGAACTTCAAACCGGCACTAGGAAACAGACTGAGAAAACAGAGAAAAAGTGTCTCCTGCAACCCGTTCCCTTGCTGCTAGATGAACGATCGTCTCTCCACTTGCTCAGTTCTGAGAGATAATGTGTGTGAAAGCCGTCCTTCACCTAGCTTGTTGGGAACACAAAGTTTCTTTTCAGTTGCAGACTCCATTCCATACATATATATGGGGAGGTACTAGCTTCAACTCGGTTTTACAGTGAAAAGTGCAGGAACTTCAAACCGGCACTAGGAAACAGACTGAGAAATCAGAGAAAAAGTGTCTCCTGCAACCCGTTCCCATGGTGCTAGATGAACGAACTTATATCCGCATGCTAATTTCTGAGAGATAAGTGTGTGTGAAAGTCGTCCTTAACCTAGCTTGTTGGGAACACAAAGTTTCTTTTCAGTTGCAAACTCCATTCCATACATATATACGGGGAGGTACAAGCTCCAACTCGGTTTTACAGTGAAAAATGTAGGAACTTCAAACCGGCACTAGGAAACTTACTGAGAAAGCAGAGAAAAAGTGTCTCCTGCAACCCGTTCCCTTGGTGCTGGATGAACGAACGTCTCTCCACTTGCTCAGTTCTGAGAGATAAGTGTGAGTGAAAGACGTCCTTCACTTAGCTTGTTGGGAACACAAAGTTTCTTTTCAGTTGCAAACTCCATTCCATACATATATATGGGGAGGTACAGGCTCCAACTCGTTTTTACAGTGAAAACTACAGGAACTTCAAACCGGCACTAGGAAACAGACTAAGAAAGCAGAGAAAAAGTGTCCCCTGCAACCCGTTCCCTTGGTGCTAGTTGAAAGAACGTCTCTCCACTTGCTCAGGACCGAGAGATAAGTGTGTGTGAAAGCCGTACTTCACCTAGATTTTTGGGAACACAAAGTTTCTTTTCAGTTGCAAACTCCATTCCATACATATATATGGGTAGGTACTAGCTACAACTCGGTTTGAGGGTGAAAACTGCAGGAACTTCAAACCGGCACTAGCAAACAGACTGAGAAAGCAGAGAAAAAGTGTCTCCTGCAACTCGTTCCCTTGGTGCTAGATGAACGAACTTCTATCCACTTTCTCAGTTCTGAGAGATAAGTGTGTGTGAAAGCAGTCCTTCACCTAGCTTGTGGGGAACACAATGTTTCTTTTCAGTTGCAAACTCCATTCCATACATATATATGGGGAGGTACTAGCTCCAACTCGGTTTGACAGTGAAAACTGCAGGAACTTCAAACCGGCACTAGGAAACAGACTGAGAAAGCAGAGAAAAAGTGTCTCCTGCAACCCGTTCCCTTGGTGCTAGATGAACGAACGTCTCTCCACTTGCTCAGTTCTGAGAGATAAGTGTGTGTGAAAGCCGTCCTTCACCTAGCTTGTTGGGAAAAGAAAGTTACTTTTCAGTTGCAAACTCCATTGCATACATATATATGGGGAGGTACTAGCTCCAACTGGGTTTGACAGTGAAAACTGCAGGAACTTCAAACCGGCACTAGCAAACAGACTGAGAAAGCAGAGAAAAAGTGTCTCCTGCAACCCGTTCCCTTGGTGCTAGGTGAACGAACGTCTCTCCACTTGCTCAGTTCTGAGAGATAAGTGTGAGTGAAAGCCGTCCTTCACCTAGCTTGTTGGGAACACAAAGTTTCTTTTCAGTTGCAAACTCCATTCCATACATATATATGGGGAGGTACTAGCTTCAACTCGGTTTTACAGTGAAAAGTGCAGGAACTTCAAACCGGCACTAGGAAACAGACTGAGAAATCAGAGAAAAAGTGTCTCCTGCAACCCGTTCCCATGGTGCTAGATGAACGAACTTATATCCGCATGCTAATTTCTGAGAGATAAGTGTGTGAAAGTCGTCCTTAACCTAGATTGTTGGGAACACAAAGTTTCTTTTCAGTTGCAAACTCCATTCCATACATATATATGGGGAGGTACAAGCTCCAACTCGGTTTTACAGTGAAAACTGCAGGAACTTCAAACCGGCACTAGGAAACAGACTGAGAAAGCAGAGAAAAAGTGTCTCCTGCAACCCGTTCCCTTGGTGCTAGATGAAATAACGTCTCTCCACTTGCTCAGTTCTGAGAGATAAGTGCGTGTGAAAGCCGTCCTTCACCTAGCTTGTTGGGAACACAAAGATACTTTTCAGTTGCAAACTTCATTCCATAAATATATATGGGGAGGTACTAGCTCCAACACGGTTTTACAGTGAAAACTGAAGGAACTTCAAACCGGCACTAGGAAACAGACTGAGAAAGCAGAGAAAAAGTGTCTCCTGCAAACCTTTCCCTTGGTGCTAGAGAACGAACGTCTCTCCACTTGCTCACTTCTGAGAGATAAGTGTGTGTGAAAGCCGTCCTTCAACTAGCTTGTTGGGAACACAATGTTTCTTTTCAGTTGCAAACTCCATTCCATACATATATATGGGGAGGTACAAGCTCCAACTCGGTTTTACAGTGAAAACTGCAGGAACTTCAAACCGGCACTAGGAAACACACTGAGAAAGCAGAGAAAAAGTGTCTAATGCAACCCGTTCCCTTGGTGCTAGATGAACGAACGTCTCTCCACTTGCTCAGATCTGAGAGATAAGTGTGTGTGAAATCCGTACTTCACCTAGCTTGTTGGGAACACAAAGTTTCTTTTCAGATGCAAACTCCATTCCATACATATATATGGGGATTTACTAGCTCCAACACTGTTTTACAGTGAAAACTGAAGGAACTTCAAACCGGCACTAGGGAACAGACTGAGAAAGCAGAGAAAAAGTGTCTCCTGCAACCCGTTCCCTTGGTGCTAGATGAACGAACGTCTCTCCACTTGCTCAGTTCTGATAGATAAGTGTGTGTGAAAGCCGTCCTTCACCTAGCTTGTTTGGAACACAAAGTTTCTTTTCAGTTGCTAACTAGTTTCCATATATATATATGGGGAGATACAAGCTCCAACTCGGTTTTACAGTGAAAACTGCAGGAACTTCAAACCGGCACTAGGAAACAGATTGAGAAAGCAGAGAAAAAGTGTCTCCTGCATCCCGTTCCCTTGGTGTTAGATGAACGAACGTCTCTCCACTTGCTAAGTTCTGAGAGATAAGTGTGTGTGAAAGCCGCCCTTCACCTAGCTTGTTGGGAACACAAAGTTACTTTTAGGTTGCAAACTCCATTCCATACATATATATGGGGAGGTACTAGCTCCAACACGGTTTTACAGTGAAAACTGCAGGAACTTCAAACCGGCACTGGGAAACAGACTGAGAAAGCAGAGAAAAAGTGTCTCCTGCAAAGCGTTCCCTTGGTGGTATATGAACGAACGTCTCGCCACCTGCTCAGTTCTGAGAGATAAGTGTGTGTGAAAGCCGTCCTTCACCTATCTTGTTGGGAACACAAAGTTTCTTTTCAGTTGCAAACTCCATTCCATACATCTATATGGGGAGGTACTAGCTCCAACTCGGTTTGACAGTGAAAACTGCAGGAACTTCAAACCGGCACTAGGAAACAGACTAAGAAACCGGAGAAAAAGTGTCCCCTGCAACCCGTTCCCTTGGTGCTAGTTGAAAGAACGTCTCTCCACTTGCTCAGTTCCGAGAGATAAGTGTGTGTGAAAGCCGTACTTCACCTAGATTTTTGGGAACACAAAGTTTCTTTTCAGTTGCAAACTCCATTCCATACATATATATGGGTAGGTACTAGCTAGAACTCGGTTTGAGGGTGAAAACTGCAGGAACTTCAAACCGGCACTAGCAAACAGACTGAGAAAGCAGAGAAAAAGTGTCTCCTGCAACTCGTTCCCTTGGTGCTAGATGAACGAACGTCTCTCCAATTGCTCAGTTATGAGAGATAAGTGTGTGTGAAAGCCGTCCTTCACCTAGCTTGTTGGGAACACAATGTTTCTTTTCAGTTGCAAATTCCATTCCATACATATATATGGGGAGGTACTAGCTCCAACTCGGTTTTACAGTGAAAACAGCAGGAACTTCAAACCGGCACTAGGAAACAGACTGAGAAAGCAGAGAAAAAGTGTCCCCTGCAACCCGTTTCCTTGGTGCTAGTTGAAAGAACGTCTATCCACTTGCTCAGTTCCGAGAGATAAGTGTGTGTGAAAGCCGTACTTCACCTAGATTTTTGGGAACACAAAGTTTCTTTTCAGTTTGAAACTCCATTCCATACATCTATATGGGGAGGTACTAGCTACAACTCGGTTTGAGGGTGAAAACTGCAGGAACTTCAAACCGGCACTAGCAAACAGACTGAGAAAGCAGAGAAAAAGTGCCTCCTGCAAATCGTTCCCTTGGTGCTAGATGAACGAACTTCTCTCCACTTTCTCAGTTCTGAGGATAAGTGTGTGTGAAAGCCGTCCTTCACCTAGCTTGTTGGAAAAACAAAGTTACTTTTCAGTTGCAACCTCCATTCCATACATATATATGGGGAGGTACTAGCTCCAACTCGGTTTTACAATGAAAACTGCAGGAACTTCAAACCGGCACTAGAAAACAGACTGAGAAAGCAGAGAAAAAGTGTCTCCTGCAACCCGTTCCCTTGGTGCTGGATGAACGAACGTCTCATCACTTGCTCAGTTCTGAGAGATAAGTGTGAGTGAAAGCTGTCCTTCACCTAGCTTGTTGGGAACACAAAGTTTCTTTTCAGTTGCAAACTCCATTCCATACATATATATGGGGAGGTACAAGCTCCAACTCGGTTTTACAGTGAAAACTGCAGGAACTTCAAACCGGCACTAGGAAACAGAGTAAGAAAGCAGAGAAAAAGTGTCTCCTGAAACCCGTTCCCTTGGTGCTAGTTGAAAGAACGTCTCTCCACTTGCTCAGTTCCGAGAGATAAGTGTGTGTGAAAGCCGTACTTCACCTAGATTTTTGGGAACACATAGTTTCTTTTCAGTTGCAAATTCCATTCCATACATATATATGGGTAGGTACAAGCTACAACTCGGTTTGAGGGTGAAAACTGCAGGAACTTCAAACCGGCACTAGCAAACAGACTGAGAAAGCAGAGAAAAAGTGTCTCCTGCAACTCGTTCCCTTGGTGCTAGATGAACGAACTTCTCTCTACTTTCTCAGTTCTGAGATATAAGTGTGTGTGAAAGCAGTCCTTCACCTAGCTTGTTGGGAACACAATGTTTCTTTTCAGTTGCAAACTCCATTCCATACATATATATGGGGAGGTACTAGCTCCAACTAGGTTTTACATTGAAAACTGCAGGAACTTCAAACCGGCACTAGGAAACAGACTGAGAAAGCAGAGAAAATGTGTCTCCTGCAACTCGTTCCCTTGGTGCTAGATGAACGAACGTCTCTCCACTTGCTCAGTTCTGAGAGATATGTGTGTGTGAAAGCCGTCCTTCACCTAGCTTGTTGGGAACACAAAGTTTCTTTTCAGTTTGAAACTCCATTCCATACATCTATATGGGGAGCTACTAGCTCCAACTAGGTTTTACAATGAAAACTTCAGGAACTTCAAACCGGCACTAGGAAACAGACTGAGAAAGCAGAGAAAAAGTGTCTCCTGCAACTCGTTCCCTTGGTGCTAGATGAACGAACTTCTCTCCACTTGCTCAGTTCTGAGAGATATGTGTGTGTGAACGCCGTCCTTCAAATAGCTTGTTGGGAACACAAAGTTTCTTTTCAGTTTCAAACTCCATTCCATACATATATATGGGGAGGTACTAGCTCCAACTCGGTTTTACGGTGAAAAGTGCAGGAAATTCACACCGGCACTAGGAAATAGACTGAGAAAGCAGAGAAAAAGTGTCTCCTGCAACCCGTTCCCTTGGTGCTAGATGAACGAACGTCTCTCCACTTGCTCAGTTCTGAGAGATAAGTGTGTGTGAAAGCCGTCCTTCACCTAGCTTGTTGGGAACACAAAGTTTCTTTTCAGTTGCAAACTCCATTCCATACATATATATGGGGAGGTACTAGCTTCAACTCGGTTTTACAGTGAAAAGTGCAGGAACTTCAAACCGGCAGTAGGAAACAGACTGAGAAAGCAGAGAAAAAGTGTCTCCTCAACCCGTTTCCTTGGTGCTAGAAGAACGAACTTCTCTCCCCTTGCTCAGTTCTGAGAGATAAGTGTGTGTGAAAGCCGTCCTTCACCTAGCTTGTTGGGAACACAATGTTTCTTTTCAGTTGCAAACTCCATTCCATACATCTATATGGGGAGGTACTAGCTCCAACTCGGTTGTACAGTGAAAACTGCAGGAACTTCAAACCGGCACTAGGAAACAGACTGAGAAAGCAGAGAAAAAGTGTCTCCTGCAACCCGTTCCCTTGGTGCTAGATGAACGAACGTCTCTCCACTTGCTCAGTTCTGAGAGATAAGTGTGTGTGATAGCCGTCCTTCACCTAGCTTGTTGGGAACACAAAGTTTCTTTTCAGTTTCAAACTCCATTCCATACATCTATATGGGGAGGTACTAGCTCCAAGTCGGTTTTACAATGAAAACTGCAGGAACTTCAAACCGGCACTAGGAAACAGACTGAGAAAACAGAGAAAAAGTGTCTCCTGCAACCCGTTCCCTTGGTGCTAGATGAACGAACGTCTCTCCACTTGCTCAGTTCTGAGAGATAAGTGTGTGTGAAAGCCGTCCTTCACCTAGCTTGTTGGGAACACAAAGATTCTTTTCAGTTTCAAACTCCATTCCATACATATATATGGGGAGGTACTAGCTTCAACTCGGTTTTACAGTGAAAAGTGCAGGAACTTCAAACCGGCACTAGGAAACAGACTGAGAAATCAGAGAAAAAGTGTCTCCTGCAAAGCGTTCCCTTGGTGGTAGATGAACGAACGTCTCTCCACCTGCTCAGTTCTGAGAGATAAGTGTGTGTGAAAGCCGTCCTTCACCTAGCTTGTTGGGAACACAAAGTTTCTTTTCAGTTGCTAACTCAATTCCATACATATATATGGGGAGGTACTAGCTCCAACTCGGTTTGACAGCGAAAACTGCAGGAACTTCAAACCGGCACTAGGAAACAGACTGAGAAAGCAGAGAAAAAGTGTGTCTTGCAAAGCGTTCCCTTGGTGGAAGATGAACGAACGTCTCTCCACCTGCTCAGTTCTGAGAGGTAAGTGTGTGTGAAAGCCGTCCTTCACATAGATTGTTGGGAACATAAAGTTTATTTTCAGTTGCAAACCCCATTCCATATACATATATGGGGAGGTACAAGCTCCAACTCGGTTTTACAGTGAAAACTGCAGGAACTTCAAACCGGCCCTAGGAAACAGACTGAGAAAGCAGAGAAAAAGTGTCTCCTGCAACCCGTTCCCTTGGTGCTAGATGAACGAACGTCTCTCCACTTGCTCAGTTCTGAGAGATAAGTGTGTGTGAAAGCCGTCCTTCAACTAGCTTGTTGGGAACACAAAGTTTCTTTTCAGTTGCAAACTCCGTTCCATACATATATACGGGGAGTTACAAGCTCCAACTCGGTTTTACAGTGAAAACTGCAGGAACTTCAAACCGGCACTAGGAAACATACTGAGAAAGCAGAGAAATAGTGTCTCCTGCAACCCGTTCCCTTGGTGCTGGATGAACGAACGTCTCTCCACTTGCTCAGTTCTGAGAGATAAGTGTGTGTGAAAGCCGTCCTTCACCTAGCTTGTTGGGAACACAAAGTTTCTTTTCAGTTGCAAACTCCATTCCATATATATATATGGGGAGGTACAAACTCCAACTCGTTTTTACAGTGAAAACTGCAGGAACTTCAAACCGGCACTAGCAAACAGACTGAGAAAGCAGAGAAAATGTGTCTCCTGCAACCCGTTCCCTTGGTGCTAGATGAAAGAACGTCTCTCCACTTGCTCAGTTCTGAGAGATAAGTGTGTGTGTAAGCCGTCCTTCACCTAGCTTGCTGGGAACTCAACGTTTCTCTTGAGTTTCAAACTCCAGTCCATACATATATAAGGGTAGGTACTAGCTCCAACTCTGTTTTACAGTAAAAACTGCAGGAACTTCAAACCGGCACTAGGAAACAGACTGAGAAAGCAGAGAAAATGTGTCTCCTGCAACTCGTTCCCTTGGTGCTAGATGAACGAACGTCTCTCCACTTGCTCAGTTCTGAGAGATATGTGTGTGTGAAAGCCGTCCTTCACCTAGCTTGTTGGGAACACAAAGTTTCTTTTCAGTTTGAAACTCCATTCCATACATCTATATGGGGAGCTACTAGCTCCAACTAGGTTTTACAATGAAAACTTCAGGAACTTCAAACCGGCACTAGGAAACAGACTGAGAAAGCAGAGAAAAAGTGTCTCCTGCAACTCGTTCCCTTGGTGCTAGATGAACGAACTTCTCTCCACTTGCTCAGTTCTGAGAGATATGTGTGTGTGAACGCCGTCCTTCAAATAGCTTGTTGGGAACACAAAGTTTCTTTTCAGTTTCAAACTCCATTCCATACATATATATGGGGAGGTACTAGCTCCAACTCGGTTTTACGGTGAAAAGTGCAGGAAATTCACACCGGCACTAGGAAATAGACTGAGAAAGCAGAGAAAAAGTGTCTCCTGCAACCCGTTCCCTTGGTGCTAGATGAACGAACGTCTCTCCACTTGCTCAGTTCTGAGAGATAAGTGTGTGTGAAAGCCGTCCTTCACCTAGCTTGTTGGGAACACAAAGTTTCTTTTCAGTTGCAAACTCCATTCCATACATATATATGGGGAGGTACTAGCTTCAACTCGGTTTTACAGTGAAAAGTGCAGGAACTTCAAACCGGCAGTAGGAAACAGACTGAGAAAGCAGAGAAAAAGTGTCTCCTCAACCCGTTTCCTTGGTGCTAGAAGAACGAACTTCTCTCCCCTTGCTCAGTTCTGAGAGATAAGTGTGTGTGAAAGCCGTCCTTCACCTAGCTTGTTGGGAACACAATGTTTCTTTTCAGTTGCAAACTCCATTCCATACATCTATATGGGGAGGTACTAGCTCCAACTCGGTTGTACAGTGAAAACTGCAGGAACTTCAAACCGGCACTAGGAAACAGACTGAGAAAGCAGAGAAAAAGTGTCTCCTGCAACCCGTTCCCTTGGTGCTAGATGAACGAACGTCTCTCCACTTGCTCAGTTCTGAGAGATAAGTGTGTGTGATAGCCGTCCTTCACCTAGCTTGTTGGGAACACAAAGTTTCTTTTCAGTTTCAAACTCCATTCCATACATCTATATGGGGAGGTACTAGCTCCAAGTCGGTTTTACAATGAAAACTGCAGGAACTTCAAACCGGCACTAGGAAACAGACTGAGAAAACAGAGAAAAAGTGTCTCCTGCAACCCGTTCCCTTGGTGCTAGATGAACGAACGTCTCTCCACTTGCTCAGTTCTGAGAGATAAGTGTGTGTGAAAGCCGTCCTTCACCTAGCTTGTTGGGAACACAAAGATTCTTTTCAGTTTCAAACTCCATTCCATACATATATATGGGGAGGTACTAGCTTCAACTCGGTTTTACAGTGAAAAGTGCAGGAACTTCAAACCGGCACTAGGAAACAGACTGAGAAATCAGAGAAAAAGTGTCTCCTGCAAAGCGTTCCCTTGGTGGTAGATGAACGAACGTCTCTCCACCTGCTCAGTTCTGAGAGATAAGTGTGTGTGAAAGCCGTCCTTCACCTAGCTTGTTGGGAACACAAAGTTTCTTTTCAGTTGCTAACTCAATTCCATACATATATATGGGGAGGTACTAGCTCCAACTCGGTTTGACAGCGAAAACTGCAGGAACTTCAAACCGGCACTAGGAAACAGACTGAGAAAGCAGAGAAAAAGTGTGTCTTGCAAAGCGTTCCCTTGGTGGAAGATGAACGAACGTCTCTCCACCTGCTCAGTTCTGAGAGGTAAGTGTGTGTGAAAGCCGTCCTTCACATAGATTGTTGGGAACATAAAGTTTATTTTCAGTTGCAAACCCCATTCCATATACATATATGGGGAGGTACAAGCTCCAACTCGGTTTTACAGTGAAAACTGCAGGAACTTCAAACCGGCCCTAGGAAACAGACTGAGAAAGCAGAGAAAAAGTGTCTCCTGCAACCCGTTCCCTTGGTGCTAGATGAACGAACGTCTCTCCACTTGCTCAGTTCTGAGAGATAAGTGTGTGTGAAAGCCGTCCTTCAACTAGCTTGTTGGGAACACAAAGTTTCTTTTCAGTTGCAAACTCCGTTCCATACATATATACGGGGAGTTACAAGCTCCAACTCGGTTTTACAGTGAAAACTGCAGGAACTTCAAACCGGCACTAGGAAACATACTGAGAAAGCAGAGAAATAGTGTCTCCTGCAACCCGTTCCCTTGGTGCTGGATGAACGAACGTCTCTCCACTTGCTCAGTTCTGAGAGATAAGTGTGTGTGAAAGCCGTCCTTCACCTAGCTTGTTGGGAACACAAAGTTTCTTTTCAGTTGCAAACTCCATTCCATATATATATATGGGGAGGTACAAACTCCAACTCGTTTTTACAGTGAAAACTGCAGGAACTTCAAACCGGCACTAGCAAACAGACTGAGAAAGCAGAGAAAAAGTGTCTCCTGCAACTCGTTCCCTTGGTGCTAGATGAAAGAACGTCTCTCCACTTGCTCAGTTCTGAGAGATAAGTGTGTGTGAAAGCCGTCCTTCACCTAGCTTGTTTGGAACACAAAGTTTCTTTTCAGTTGCAAACTCAATTCCATACATATATATGGGGAGGGACTAGCTCCAACACGGTTTTACAGTGAAAACTGCCGGAACTTCAAACCGGCACTGGGAAACAAACTGAGAAAGCAGATAAAAAGTGTCTCCTGCAAAGCGTTCCCTTGGTGGTAGATGAACGAACGTCTCTCCACCTGCTCAGTTCTGAGAGATAAGTGTGTGTGAAAGCCGTCCTTCACCTAGCTTGTTGGGAACACAAAGTTTCTTTTCAGTTGCAAACTCCATTCCGTACATATATACGGGGAGTTACAAGCTCCAACTCGGTTTTACAGTGAAAACTGCAGGAACTTCAAACCGGCACTAGGAAACATACTGAGAAAGCAGAGAAATAGTGTCTCCTGCAACCCGTTCCCTTGGTGCTGGATGAACGAACGTCTCTCCACTTGCTCAGTTCTGAGAGATAAGTGTGTGTGAAAGCCGTCCTTCACCTAGCTTGTTGGGAACACAAAGTTTCTTTTCAGTTGCAAACTCCATTCCATACATATATATGGGGAGGTACAAACTCCAACTCGCTTTTACAGTGAAAACTGCAGGAACTTCAAACCGGCACTAGGAAACAGACTAAGAAAGCAGAGAAAAAGTGTCCACTGCAACCCGTTCCCTTGGTACTAGTTGAAAGAACGTCTCTCCACTTGCTCAGTTCCGAGAGATAAGTGTGTGTGAAAGCCGTACTTCACCTAGATTTTTGGGAAAACAAAGTTTCTTTTCAGTTGCAAACTCCATTCCATACATCTATATGGGTAGGTACTAGCTACAACTCGGTTTGACGGTGAAAACTGCAGAAACTTCAAACCGGCACTAGGAAACAGACTGAGAAAGCAGAGAAAAAGTGTGTCTTGCAAAGCGTTCCCTTGGTGGAAGATGAACGAACGTCTCTCCACCTGCTCAGTTCTGAGAGGTAAGTGTGTGTGAAAGCCGTCCTTCACATAGATTGTTGGGAACATAAAGTTTATTTTCAGTTGCAAACCCCATTCCATATACATATATGGGGAGGTACAAGCTCCAACTCGGTTTTACAGTGAAAACTGCAGGAACTTCAAACCGGCCCTAGGAAACAGACTGAGAAAGCAGAGAAAAAGTGTCTCCTGCAAGCCGTTCCCTTGGTGCTAGATGAACGAACGTCTCTCCACTTGCTCAGTTCTGAGAGATAAGTGTGTGTGAAAGCCGTCCTTCAACTAGCTTGTTGGGAACACAAAGTTTCTTTTCAGTTTCAAACTCCATTCCATACATCTATATGGGGAGGTACTAGCTCCAACTCGGTTTTACAGTGAAAACTGCAGGAACTTCAAACCGGCACTAGGAAACAGACTGAGAAAGCAGAGAAAAAGTGTCTCCTGCAACCCGTTCCCTTGCTGCTAGATGAACGAACGTCTCTCCACTTGCTCAGTTCTGAGAGTTAATGTGTGTGAAAGCCGTCCTTCACCTAGCTTGTTGGGAACACAAAGTTTCTTTTCAGTTGCAAACTCCATTCCATACATACATATGGGGAGGTACAAACTCCAACTCGGTTTTACAGTGAAAACTGCAGGAACTTCAAACCGGCACTAGGAAACAGACTAAGAAAGCAGAGAAAAAGTGTCCACTGCAACCCGTTCCCTTGGTACTAGTTGAAAGAACGTCTCTCCACTTGCTCAGTTCCGAGAGATATGTGTGTGTGAAAGCCGTACTTCACCTAGATTTTTGGGAACACAAAGATTCTTTTCAGTTGCAAACTCCATTCCATACATATATATGGGTATGTACTAGCTACAACTCGGTTTGAGGGTGAAAACTGCAGGAACTTCAAACCGGCACTAGCAAACAGACTGAGAAAGCAGAGAAAAAGTGTCTCCTGCAAGCCGTTCCCTTGGTGCTGGATGAACGAACGTCTCTCCACTTGCTCAGTTCTGAGAGATAAGTGTGTGTGAAAGCCGTCCTTCACCTAGCTTGTTGGGAACACAAAGTTTCTTTTCAGTTGCAAACTCCATTCCATACATATATATGGGGAGGTACAAACTCCAACTCGCTTTTACAGTGAAAACTGCAGGAACTTCCAACCGGCACTAGGAAACAGACTAAGAAAGCAGAGAAATAGTGTCCACTGCAACCCGTTCCCTTGGTACTAGTTGAAAGAACGTCTCTCCACTTGCTCAGTTCCGAGAGATAAGTGTGTGTGAAAGCCGTACTTCACCTAGATTCTTGGGAAAACAAAGTTTCTTTTCAGTTTCAAACTCCATTCCATACATCTATATGGGTAGGTACTAGCTACAACTCGGTTTGACGGTGAAAACTGCAGAAACTTCAAACCGGCACTAGGAAACAGACTGAGAAAGCAGAGAAAAAGTGTGTCTTGCAAAGCGTTCCCTTGGTGGAAGATGAACGAACGTCTCTCCACCTGCTCAGTTCTGAGAGGTAAGTGTGTGTGAAAGCCGTCCTTCACATAGATTGTTGGGAACATAAAGTTTATTTTCAGTTGCAAACCCCATTCCATATACATATATGGGGAGGTACAAACTCCAACTCGGTTTTACAGTGAAAAATGCAGGAACTTCAAACCGGCCCTAGGAAACAGACTGAGAAAGCAGAGAAAAAGTGTCTCCTGCAACCCGTTCCCTTGGTGCTAGATGAACGAACGTCTCTCCACTTGCTCAGTTCTGAGAGATAAGTGTGTGTGAAAGCCGTCCTTCAACTAGCTTGTTGGGAACACAAAGTTTCTTTTCAGTTGCAAACTCCATTCCATACATATATACGGGGAGTTACAAGCTCCAACTCGGTTTTACAGTGAAAACTGCAGGAAATTCCAACCGGCACTAGGAAACAGACTGAGAAAGCAGAGAAAAAGTGTCTCCTGCAACCCGTTCCCTTGGTGCTGGGTGAACGAACGTCTCTCCACTTGCTCAGTTCTGAGAGATAAGTGTGTGTGAAAGCCGTCCTTCACCTAGCTTGTTGGGAACACAAAGTTTCTTTTCAGTTGCAAACTCCATTCCATACATATATATGGGGAGGTACAAACTCCAACTCGTTTTTACAGTGAAAACTGCAGGAACTTCAAACCGGCACTAGGAAACAGACTAAGAAAGCAGAGAAAAAGTGTCCACTGCAACCCGTTCCCTTGGTACTAGTTGAAAGAACGTCTCTCCACTTGCTCAGTTCCGAGAGATATGTGTGTGTGAAAGCCGTACTTCACCTAGATTTTTGGGAACACAAAGATTCTTTTCAGTTGCAAAATCCATTCCATACATATATATGGGTATGTACTAGCTACAACTCGGTTTGAGGGTGAAAACTGCAGGAACTTCAAACCGGCACTAGCAAACAGACTGAGAAAGCAGAGAAAAAGTGTCTCCTGCAACCCGTTCCCTTGGTGCTAGATGAACGAACGTCTCTCCACTTGCTCAGTTCTGAGAGATAATTGTGTCTGAAAGCCGTCCTTCACCTAGCTTGTTGGGAACACAAAGTTTCTTTTCAGTTGCAAACTCCATTCCATACATATATACGGGGAGGAACAAGCTCCAACTCGGTTTTACAGTGAAAACTGCAGAAACTTCAAACCGGCCCTAGGAAACATACTGAGAAAGCAGAGAAAAAGTGTCTCCTGCAACCCGTTCCCTTGGTGCTAGATGAACGAACGTCTCTCCACTTGCTCAGTTCTGAGAGATAAGTGTGTGTGAAAGCCGTCCTTCACCTAGCTTGTTGGGAACACAAAGTTTCTTTTCAGTTTCAAACTCCATTCCATACATCTATATGGGGAGGTACTAGCTCCAACTCGGTTTTACAGTGAAAACTGCAGGAACTTCAAACCGGCACTAGGAAACAGACTGAGAAAGCAGAGAAAAAGTGTCTCCTGCAACCCGTTCCCTTGCTGCTAGATGAACGAACGTCTCTCCACTTGCTCAGTTCTGAGAGATAATGTGTGTGAAAGCCGTCCTTCACCTAGCTTGTTGGGAACACAAAGTTTCTTTTCAGTTGCAGACTCCATTCCATACATATATATGGGGAGGTACTAGCTTCAACTCGGTTTTACAGTGAAAAGTGCAGGAACTTCAAACCGGCACTAGGAAACACACTGAGAAAGCAGAGAAAAAGTGTCTCCTGCAACCCGTTCCCATGGTGCTAGATGAACAAACTTATATCCGCATGCTAATTTCTGAGAGATAAGTGTGTGTGAAAGTCGTCCTTAACCTAGCTTGTTGGGAACACAAAGTTTCTTTTCAGTTGCAAACTCCATTCCATACATATATACGGGGAGGTTCAAGCTCCAACTCGGTTTTACAGTGAAAACTGTAGGAACTTCAAACCGGCACTAGGAAACTTACTGAGAAAGCAGAGAAAAAGTGTCTCCTGCAACCCGTTCCCTTGGTGCTGGATGAACGAACGTCTCTCCACTTGCTCAGTTCTGAGAGATAAGTGTGAGTGAAAGCCGTCCTTCACCTAGCTTGTTGGGAACACAATGTTTCTTTTCAGTTGCAAACTCCATTCCATACATACATATGGGGAGGTACAAGCTCCAACTCGTTTTTAGAGTGAAAACTACAGGAACTTCAAACCGGCACTAGGAAACAGACTGAGAAAGCAGAGAAAAAGTGTCCCCTGCAACCCGTTCCCTTGGTGCTAGTTGAAAGAACGTCTCTCCACTTGCTCAGGACCGAGAGATAAGTGTGTGTGAAAGCCGTACTTCACCTAGATTTTTGGGAACACAAAGTTTCTTTTCAGTTGCAAACTGCATTCAATACATATATATGGGTAGGTACTAGCTACAACACGGTTTGAGGGTGAAAACTGCAGGAACTTCAAACCGGCACTAGCAAACAGACTGAGAAAGCAGAGAAAAAGTGTCTCCTGCAACTCGTTCCCTTGGTGCTAGATGAACGAACTTCTCTCCACTTTCTCAGTTCTGAGAGATAAGTGTGTGTGAAAGCAGTCCTTCACCTAGCTTGTGGGGAACACAATGTTTCTTTTCAGTTGCAAACTCCATTCCATACATATATATGGGGAGGTACAAGCTCCAACTCGGTTTGACAGTGAAAACTGCAGGAACTTCAAACCGGCACTAGCAAACAGACTGAAAAAGCAGAGAAAAAGTGTCTCCTGCAACCCGTTCCCTTGGTGCTAGATGAACGAACGTCTCTCCACTTGCTCAGTTCTGAGAGATAAGTGTGAGTGAAAGACGTCCTTCACCTAGCTTGTTGGGAACACAAAGTTTCTTTTCAGTTGCAAACTCCATTCCATACATATATATGGAGAGGTACTAGCTTCAACTCGGTTTTACAGTGAAAAGTGCAGGAACTTCAAACCGGCACTAGGAAACAGACTGAGAAATCAGGGAAAAAGTGTCTCCTGCAACCCGTTCCCATGGTGCTAGATGAACGAACTTATATCCGCATGCTAATTTCTGAGAGATAAGTGTGTGAAAGTCGTCCTTAACCTAGCTTGTTGGGAACACAAAGTTTCTCTTCAGTTGCAAACTCCATTCCATACATATATATGGGGAGGTACAAGCTCCAACTCGGTTTTACAGTGAAAACTGCAGGAACTTCAAACCGGCACTAGGAAACAGACTGAGAAAGCAGAGAAAAAGTGTCTCCTCAACCCGTTTCCTTGGTGCTAGATGAACGAACTTCTCTCCCATTGCTCAGTTCTGAGAGATAAGTGTGTGTGAAAGCCGTCCTTCACCTAGCTTGTTGGGAACACAATGTTTCTTTTCAGTTGCAAACTCCATTCCATACATATATAAGGGGACGTACTAGCTCCAACTCGGTTTTACAGTGAAAACTGCAGGAACTTCAAACTGGCACTAGAAAACAGACTGAGAAAGCAGAGAAAAAGTGTCTCCTGCAACCCGTTCCCTTGGTGCTAGATGAACGAACGTCTCTCCACTTGCTCAGTTCTGAGAGATAATTGTGTCTGAAAGCCGTCCTTCAACTAGCTTGTTGGGAACACAAAGTTTCTTTTCAGTTGCAAACTCCATTCCATACATATATACGGGGAGGTACAAGCTCCAACTCGGTTTTACAGTGAAAACTGCAGAAACTTCAAACCGGCACTAGGAAACATACTGAGAAATCAGAGAAAAAGTGTCTCCTGCAACCCGTTCTTTTGGTGCTGGATGAACGAAAGTCTCTCCACTTGCTCAGTTCTGAGAGATATGTGTGTGTGAACGCCGTCCTTCACCTAGCTTGTTGGGAACACAAAGTTTCTTTTCAGTTCCAAACTCCATTCCATACATATATATGGGGAGGTACTAGCTTCAACTCGGTTTTACAGTGAAAAGTGCAGGAACTTCAAACCGGCAGTAGGAAACAGACTGAGAAAGCAGAGAAAAAGTGTCTCCTCAACCCGTTTCCTTGGTGCTAGAAGAACGAACTTCTCTCCCCTTGCTCAGTTCTGAGAGATAAGTGTGTGTGAAAGCCGTCCTTCACCTAGCTTGTTGGGAACACAATGTTTCTTTTCAGTTGCAAACTCCATTCCATACATCTATATGGGGAGGTACTAGCTCCAACTCGGTTGTACAGTGAAAACTGCAGGAACTTCAAACCGGCACTAGGAAACAGACTGAGAAAGCAGAGAAAAAGTGTCTCCTGCAACCCGTTCCCTTGGTGCTAGATGAACGAACGTCTCTCCACTTGCTCAGTTCTGAGAGATAAGTGTGTGTGATAGCCGTCCTTCACCTAGCTTGTTGGGAACACAAAGTTTCTTTTCAGTTTCAAACTCCATTCCATACATCTATATGGGGAGGTACTAGCTCCAAGTCGGTTTTACAATGAAAACTGCAGGAACTTCAAACCGGCACTAGGAAACAGACTGAGAAAACAGAGAAAAAGTGTCTCCTGCAACCCGTTCCCTTGGTGCTAGATGAACGAACGTCTCTCCACTTGCTCAGTTCTGAGAGATAAGTGTGTGTGAAAGCCGTCCTTCACCTAGCTTGTTGGGAACACAAAGATTCTTTTCAGTTTCAAACTCCATTCCATACATATATATGGGGAGGTACTAGCTTCAACTCGGTTTTACAGTGAAAAGTGCAGGAACTTCAAACCGGCACTAGGAAACAGACTGAGAAATCAGAGAAAAAGTGTCTCCTGCAAAGCGTTCCCTTGGTGGTAGATGAACGAACGTCTCTCCACCTGCTCAGTTCTGAGAGATAAGTGTGTGTGAAAGCCGTCCTTCACCTAGCTTGTTGGGAACACAAAGTTTCTTTTCAGTTGCTAACTCAATTCCATACATATATATGGGGAGGTACTAGCTCCAACTCGGTTTGACAGCGAAAACTGCAGGAACTTCAAACCGGCACTAGGAAACAGACTGAGAAAGCAGAGAAAAAGTGTGTCTTGCAAAGCGTTCCCTTGGTGGAAGATGAACGAACGTCTCTCCACCTGCTCAGTTCTGAGAGGTAAGTGTGTGTGAAAGCCGTCCTTCACATAGATTGTTGGGAACATAAAGTTTATTTTCAGTTGCAAACCCCATTCCATATACATATATGGGGAGGTACAAGCTCCAACTCGGTTTTACAGTGAAAACTGCAGGAACTTCAAACCGGCCCTAGGAAACAGACTGAGAAAGCAGAGAAAAAGTGTCTCCTGCAACCCGTTCCCTTGGTGCTAGATGAACGAACGTCTCTCCACTTGCTCAGTTCTGAGAGATAAGTGTGTGTGAAAGCCGTCCTTCAACTAGCTTGTTGGGAACACAAAGTTTCTTTTCAGTTGCAAACTCCGTTCCATACATATATACGGGGAGTTACAAGCTCCAACTCGGTTTTACAGTGAAAACTGCAGGAACTTCAAACCGGCACTAGGAAACATACTGAGAAAGCAGAGAAATAGTGTCTCCTGCAACCCGTTCCCTTGGTGCTGGATGAACGAACGTCTCTCCACTTGCTCAGTTCTGAGAGATAAGTGTGTGTGAAAGCCGTCCTTCACCTAGCTTGTTGGGAACACAAAGTTTCTTTTCAGTTGCAAACTCCATTCCATATATATATATGGGGAGGTACAAACTCCAACTCGTTTTTACAGTGAAAACTGCAGGAACTTCAAACCGGCACTAGCAAACAGACTGAGAAAGCAGAGAAAATGTGTCTCCTGCAACCCGTTCCCTTGGTGCTAGATGAAAGAACGTCTCTCCACTTGCTCAGTTCTGAGAGATAAGTGTGTGTGTAAGCCGTCCTTCACCTAGCTTGCTGGGAACTCAACGTTTCTCTTGAGTTTCAAACTCCAGTCCATACATATATAAGGGTAGGTACTAGCTCCAACTCTGTTTTACAGTAAAAACTGCAGGAACTTCAAACCGGCACTAGGAAACAGACTGAGAAAGCAGAGAAAATGTGTCTCCTGCAACTCGTTCCCTTGGTGCTAGATGAACGAACGTCTCTCCACTTGCTCAGTTCTGAGAGATATGTGTGTGTGAAAGCCGTCCTTCACCTAGCTTGTTGGGAACACAAAGTTTCTTTTCAGTTTGAAACTCCATTCCATACATCTATATGGGGAGCTACTAGCTCCAACTAGGTTTTACAATGAAAACTTCAGGAACTTCAAACCGGCACTAGGAAACAGACTGAGAAAGCAGAGAAAAAGTGTCTCCTGCAACTCGTTCCCTTGGTGCTAGATGAACGAACTTCTCTCCACTTGCTCAGTTCTGAGAGATATGTGTGTGTGAACGCCGTCCTTCAAATAGCTTGTTGGGAACACAAAGTTTCTTTTCAGTTTCAAACTCCATTCCATACATATATATGGGGAGGTACTAGCTCCAACTCGGTTTTACGGTGAAAAGTGCAGGAAATTCACACCGGCACTAGGAAATAGACTGAGAAAGCAGAGAAAAAGTGTCTCCTGCAACCCGTTCCCTTGGTGCTAGATGAACGAACGTCTCTCCACTTGCTCAGTTCTGAGAGATAAGTGTGTGTGAAAGCCGTCCTTCACCTAGCTTGTTGGGAACACAAAGTTTCTTTTCAGTTGCAAACTCCATTCCATACATATATATGGGGAGGTACTAGCTTCAACTCGGTTTTACAGTGAAAAGTGCAGGAACTTCAAACCGGCAGTAGGAAACAGACTGAGAAAGCAGAGAAAAAGTGTCTCCTCAACCCGTTTCCTTGGTGCTAGAAGAACGAACTTCTCTCCCCTTGCTCAGTTCTGAGAGATAAGTGTGTGTGAAAGCCGTCCTTCACCTAGCTTGTTGGGAACACAATGTTTCTTTTCAGTTGCAAACTCCATTCCATACATCTATATGGGGAGGTACTAGCTCCAACTCGGTTGTACAGTGAAAACTGCAGGAACTTCAAACCGGCACTAGGAAACAGACTGAGAAAGCAGAGAAAAAGTGTCTCCTGCAACCCGTTCCCTTGGTGCTAGATGAACGAACGTCTCTCCACTTGCTCAGTTCTGAGAGATAAGTGTGTGTGATAGCCGTCCTTCACCTAGCTTGTTGGGAACACAAAGTTTCTTTTCAGTTTCAAACTCCATTCCATACATCTATATGGGGAGGTACTAGCTCCAAGTCGGTTTTACAATGAAAACTGCAGGAACTTCAAACCGGCACTAGGAAACAGACTGAGAAAACAGAGAAAAAGTGTCTCCTGCAACCCGTTCCCTTGGTGCTAGATGAACGAACGTCTCTCCACTTGCTCAGTTCTGAGAGATAAGTGTGTGTGAAAGCCGTCCTTCACCTAGCTTGTTGGGAACACAAAGATTCTTTTCAGTTTCAAACTCCATTCCATACATATATATGGGGAGGTACTAGCTTCAACTCGGTTTTACAGTGAAAAGTGCAGGAACTTCAAACCGGCACTAGGAAACAGACTGAGAAATCAGAGAAAAAGTGTCTCCTGCAAAGCGTTCCCTTGGTGGTAGATGAACGAACGTCTCTCCACCTGCTCAGTTCTGAGAGATAAGTGTGTGTGAAAGCCGTCCTTCACCTAGCTTGTTGGGAACACAAAGTTTCTTTTCAGTTGCTAACTCAATTCCATACATATATATGGGGAGGTACTAGCTCCAACTCGGTTTGACAGCGAAAACTGCAGGAACTTCAAACCGGCACTAGGAAACAGACTGAGAAAGCAGAGAAAAAGTGTGTCTTGCAAAGCGTTCCCTTGGTGGAAGATGAACGAACGTCTCTCCACCTGCTCAGTTCTGAGAGGTAAGTGTGTGTGAAAGCCGTCCTTCACATAGATTGTTGGGAACATAAAGTTTATTTTCAGTTGCAAACCCCATTCCATATACATATATGGGGAGGTACAAGCTCCAACTCGGTTTTACAGTGAAAACTGCAGGAACTTCAAACCGGCCCTAGGAAACAGACTGAGAAAGCAGAGAAAAAGTGTCTCCTGCAACCCGTTCCCTTGGTGCTAGATGAACGAACGTCTCTCCACTTGCTCAGTTCTGAGAGATAAGTGTGTGTGAAAGCCGTCCTTCAACTAGCTTGTTGGGAACACAAAGTTTCTTTTCAGTTGCAAACTCCGTTCCATACATATATACGGGGAGTTACAAGCTCCAACTCGGTTTTACAGTGAAAACTGCAGGAACTTCAAACCGGCACTAGGAAACATACTGAGAAAGCAGAGAAATAGTGTCTCCTGCAACCCGTTCCCTTGGTGCTGGATGAACGAACGTCTCTCCACTTGCTCAGTTCTGAGAGATAAGTGTGTGTGAAAGCCGTCCTTCACCTAGCTTGTTGGGAACACAAAGTTTCTTTTCAGTTGCAAACTCCATTCCATATATATATATGGGGAGGTACAAACTCCAACTCGTTTTTACAGTGAAAACTGCAGGAACTTCAAACCGGCACTAGCAAACAGACTGAGAAAGCAGAGAAAAAGTGTCTCCTGCAACTCGTTCCCTTGGTGCTAGATGAAAGAACGTCTCTCCACTTGCTCAGTTCTGAGAGATAAGTGTGTGTGAAAGCCGTCCTTCACCTAGCTTGTTTGGAACACAAAGTTTCTTTTCAGTTGCAAACTCAATTCCATACATATATATGGGGAGGTACTAGCTCCAACACGGTTTTACAGTGAAAACTGCCGGAACTTCAAACCGGCACTGGGAAACAAACTGAGAAAGCAGATAAAAAGTGTCTCCTGCAAAGCGTTCCCTTGGTGGTAGATGAACGAACGTCTCTCCACCTGCTCAGTTCTGAGAGATAAGTGTGTGTGAAAGCCGTCCTTCACCTAGCTTGTTGGGAACACAAAGTTTCTTTTCAGTTGCAAACTCCATTCCATACATATATACGGGGAGTTACAAGCTCCAACTCGGTTTTACAGTGAAAACTGCAGGAACTTCAAACCGGCACTAGGAAACATACTGAGAAAGCAGAGAAATAGTGTCTCCTGCAACCCGTTCCCTTGGTGCTGGATGAACGAACGTCTCTCCACTTGCTCAGTTCTGAGAGATAAGTGTGTGTGAAAGCCGTCCTTCACCTAGCTTGTTGGGAACACAAAGTTTCTTTTCAGTTGCAAACTCCATTCCATACATATATATGGGGAGGTACAAACTCCAACTCGCTTTTACAGTGAAAACTGCAGGAACTTCAAACCGGCACTAGGAAACAGACTAAGAAAGCAGAGAAAAAGTGTCCACTGCAACCCGTTCCCTTGGTACTAGTTGAAAGAACGTCTCTCCACTTGCTCAGTTCCGAGAGATAAGTGTGTGTGAAAGCCGTACTTCACCTAGATTTTTGGGAAAACAAAGTTTCTTTTCAGTTGCAAACTCCATTCCATACATCTATATGGGTAGGTACTAGCTACAACTCGGTTTGACGGTGAAAACTGCAGAAACTTCAAACCGGCACTAGGAAACAGACTGAGAAAGCAGAGAAAAAGTGTGTCTTGCAAAGCGTTCCCTTGGTGGAAGATGAACGAACGTCTCTCCACCTGCTCAGTTCTGAGAGGTAAGTGTGTGTGAAAGCCGTCCTTCACATAGATTGTTGGGAACATAAAGTTTATTTTCAGTTGCAAACCCCATTCCATATACATATATGGGGAGGTACAAGCTCCAACTCGGTTTTACAGTGAAAACTGCAGGAACTTCAAACCGGCCCTAGGAAACAGACTGAGAAAGCAGAGAAAAAGTGTCTCCTGCAAGCCGTTCCCTTGGTGCTAGATGAACGAACGTCTCTCCACTTGCTCAGTTCTGAGAGATAAGTGTGTGTGAAAGCCGTCCTTCAACTAGCTTGTTGGGAACACAAAGTTTCTTTTCAGTTTCAAACTCCATTCCATACATCTATATGGGGAGGTACTAGCTCCAACTCGGTTTTACAGTGAAAACTGCAGGAACTTCAAACCGGCACTAGGAAACAGACTGAGAAAGCAGAGAAAAAGTGTCTCCTGCAACCCGTTCCCTTGCTGCTAGATGAACGAACGTCTCTCCACTTGCTCAGTTCTGAGAGTTAATGTGTGTGAAAGCCGTCCTTCACCTAGCTTGTTGGGAACACAAAGTTTCTTTTCAGTTGCAAACTCCATTCCATACATACATATGGGGAGGTACAAACTCCAACTCGGTTTTACAGTGAAAACTGCAGGAACTTCAAACCGGCACTAGGAAACAGACTAAGAAAGCAGAGAAAAAGTGTCCACTGCAACCCGTTCCCTTGGTACTAGTTGAAAGAACGTCTCTCCACTTGCTCAGTTCCGAGAGATATGTGTGTGTGAAAGCCGTACTTCACCTAGATTTTTGGGAACACAAAGATTCTTTTCAGTTGCAAACTCCATTCCATACATATATATGGGTATGTACTAGCTACAACTCGGTTTGAGGGTGAAAACTGCAGGAACTTCAAACCGGCACTAGCAAACAGACTGAGAAAGCAGAGAAAAAGTGTCTCCTGCAAGCCGTTCCCTTGGTGCTGGATGAACGAACGTCTCTCCACTTGCTCAGTTCTGAGAGATAAGTGTGTGTGAAAGCCGTCCTTCACCTAGCTTGTTGGGAACACAAAGTTTCTTTTCAGTTGCAAACTCCATTCCATACATATATATGGGGAGGTACAAACTCCAACTCGCTTTTACAGTGAAAACTGCAGGAACTTCCAACCGGCACTAGGAAACAGACTAAGAAAGCAGAGAAATAGTGTCCACTGCAACCCGTTCCCTTGGTACTAGTTGAAAGAACGTCTCTCCACTTGCTCAGTTCCGAGAGATAAGTGTGTGTGAAAGCCGTACTTCACCTAGATTCTTGGGAAAACAAAGTTTCTTTTCAGTTTCAAACTCCATTCCATACATCTATATGGGTAGGTACTAGCTACAACTCGGTTTGACGGTGAAAACTGCAGAAACTTCAAACCGGCACTAGGAAACAGACTGAGAAAGCAGAGAAAAAGTGTGTCTTGCAAAGCGTTCCCTTGGTGGAAGATGAACGAACGTCTCTCCACCTGCTCAGTTCTGAGAGGTAAGTGTGTGTGAAAGCCGTCCTTCACATAGATTGTTGGGAACATAAAGTTTATTTTCAGTTGCAAACCCCATTCCATATACATATATGGGGAGGTACAAACTCCAACTCGGTTTTACAGTGAAAAATGCAGGAACTTCAAACCGGCCCTAGGAAACAGACTGAGAAAGCAGAGAAAAAGTGTCTCCTGCAACCCGTTCCCTTGGTGCTAGATGAACGAACGTCTCTCCACTTGCTCAGTTCTGAGAGATAAGTGTGTGTGAAAGCCGTCCTTCAACTAGCTTGTTGGGAACACAAAGTTTCTTTTCAGTTGCAAACTCCATTCCATACATATATACGGGGAGTTACAAGCTCCAACTCGGTTTTACAGTGAAAACTGCAGGAAATTCCAACCGGCACTAGGAAACAGACTGAGAAAGCAGAGAAAAAGTGTCTCCTGCAACCCGTTCCCTTGGTGCTGGGTGAACGAACGTCTCTCCACTTGCTCAGTTCTGAGAGATAAGTGTGTGTGAAAGCCGTCCTTCACCTAGCTTGTTGGGAACACAAAGTTTCTTTTCAGTTGCAAACTCCATTCCATACATATATATGGGGAGGTACAAACTCCAACTCGTTTTTACAGTGAAAACTGCAGGAACTTCAAACCGGCACTAGGAAACAGACTAAGAAAGCAGAGAAAAAGTGTCCACTGCAACCCGTTCCCTTGGTACTAGTTGAAAGAACGTCTCTCCACTTGCTCAGTTCCGAGAGATATGTGTGTGTGAAAGCCGTACTTCACCTAGATTTTTGGGAACACAAAGATTCTTTTCAGTTGCAAAATCCATTCCATACATATATATGGGTATGTACTAGCTACAACTCGGTTTGAGGGTGAAAACTGCAGGAACTTCAAACCGGCACTAGCAAACAGACTGAGAAAGCAGAGAAAAAGTGTCTCCTGCAACCCGTTCCCTTGGTGCTAGATGAACGAACGTCTCTCCACTTGCTCAGTTCTGAGAGATAATTGTGTCTGAAAGCCGTCCTTCACCTAGCTTGTTGGGAACACAAAGTTTCTTTTCAGTTGCAAACTCCATTCCATACATATATACGGGGAGGAACAAGCTCCAACTCGGTTTTACAGTGAAAACTGCAGAAACTTCAAACCGGCCCTAGGAAACATACTGAGAAAGCAGAGAAAAAGTGTCTCCTGCAACCCGTTCCCTTGGTGCTAGATGAACGAACGTCTCTCCACTTGCTCAGTTCTGAGAGATAAGTGTGTGTGAAAGCCGTCCTTCACCTAGCTTGTTGGGAACACAAAGTTTCTTTTCAGTTTCAAACTCCATTCCATACATCTATATGGGGAGGTACTAGCTCCAACTCGGTTTTACAGTGAAAACTGCAGGAACTTCAAACCGGCACTAGGAAACAGACTGAGAAAGCAGAGAAAAAGTGTCTCCTGCAACCCGTTCCCTTGCTGCTAGATGAACGAACGTCTCTCCACTTGCTCAGTTCTGAGAGATAATGTGTGTGAAAGCCGTCCTTCACCTAGCTTGTTGGGAACACAAAGTTTCTTTTCAGTTGCAGACTCCATTCCATACATATATATGGGGAGGTACTAGCTTCAACTCGGTTTTACAGTGAAAAGTGCAGGAACTTCAAACCGGCACTAGGAAACACACTGAGAAAGCAGAGAAAAAGTGTCTCCTGCAACCCGTTCCCATGGTGCTAGATGAACAAACTTATATCCGCATGCTAATTTCTGAGAGATAAGTGTGTGTGAAAGTCGTCCTTAACCTAGCTTGTTGGGAACACAAAGTTTCTTTTCAGTTGCAAACTCCATTCCATACATATATACGGGGAGGTTCAAGCTCCAACTCGGTTTTACAGTGAAAACTGTAGGAACTTCAAACCGGCACTAGGAAACTTACTGAGAAAGCAGAGAAAAAGTGTCTCCTGCAACCCGTTCCCTTGGTGCTGGATGAACGAACGTCTCTCCACTTGCTCAGTTCTGAGAGATAAGTGTGAGTGAAAGCCGTCCTTCACCTAGCTTGTTGGGAACACAATGTTTCTTTTCAGTTGCAAACTCCATTCCATACATACATATGGGGAGGTACAAGCTCCAACTCGTTTTTAGAGTGAAAACTACAGGAACTTCAAACCGGCACTAGGAAACAGACTGAGAAAGCAGAGAAAAAGTGTCCCCTGCAACCCGTTCCCTTGGTGCTAGTTGAAAGAACGTCTCTCCACTTGCTCAGGACCGAGAGATAAGTGTGTGTGAAAGCCGTACTTCACCTAGATTTTTGGGAACACAAAGTTTCTTTTCAGTTGCAAACTGCATTCAATACATATATATGGGTAGGTACTAGCTACAACACGGTTTGAGGGTGAAAACTGCAGGAACTTCAAACCGGCACTAGCAAACAGACTGAGAAAGCAGAGAAAAAGTGTCTCCTGCAACTCGTTCCCTTGGTGCTAGATGAACGAACTTCTCTCCACTTTCTCAGTTCTGAGAGATAAGTGTGTGTGAAAGCAGTCCTTCACCTAGCTTGTGGGGAACACAATGTTTCTTTTCAGTTGCAAACTCCATTCCATACATATATATGGGGAGGTACAAGCTCCAACTCGGTTTGACAGTGAAAACTGCAGGAACTTCAAACCGGCACTAGCAAACAGACTGAAAAAGCAGAGAAAAAGTGTCTCCTGCAACCCGTTCCCTTGGTGCTAGATGAACGAACGTCTCTCCACTTGCTCAGTTCTGAGAGATAAGTGTGAGTGAAAGACGTCCTTCACCTAGCTTGTTGGGAACACAAAGTTTCTTTTCAGTTGCAAACTCCATTCCATACATATATATGGAGAGGTACTAGCTTCAACTCGGTTTTACAGTGAAAAGTGCAGGAACTTCAAACCGGCACTAGGAAACAGACTGAGAAATCAGGGAAAAAGTGTCTCCTGCAACCCGTTCCCATGGTGCTAGATGAACGAACTTATATCCGCATGCTAATTTCTGAGAGATAAGTGTGTGAAAGTCGTCCTTAACCTAGCTTGTTGGGAACACAAAGTTTCTCTTCAGTTGCAAACTCCATTCCATACATATATATGGGGAGGTACAAGCTCCAACTCGGTTTTACAGTGAAAACTGCAGGAACTTCAAACCGGCACTAGGAAACAGACTGAGAAAGCAGAGAAAAAGTGTCTCCTCAACCCGTTTCCTTGGTGCTAGATGAACGAACTTCTCTCCCATTGCTCAGTTCTGAGAGATAAGTGTGTGTGAAAGCCGTCCTTCACCTAGCTTGTTGGGAACACAATGTTTCTTTTCAGTTGCAAACTCCATTCCATACATATATAAGGGGACGTACTAGCTCCAACTCGGTTTTACAGTGAAAACTGCAGGAACTTCAAACTGGCACTAGAAAACAGACTGAGAAAGCAGAGAAAAAGTGTCTCCTGCAACCCGTTCCCTTGGTGCTAGATGAACGAACGTCTCTCCACTTGCTCAGTTCTGAGAGATAATTGTGTCTGAAAGCCGTCCTTCAACTAGCTTGTTGGGAACACAAAGTTTCTTTTCAGTTGCAAACTCCATTCCATACATATATACGGGGAGGTACAAGCTCCAACTCGGTTTTACAGTGAAAACTGCAGAAACTTCAAACCGGCACTAGGAAACATACTGAGAAATCAGAGAAAAAGTGTCTCCTGCAACCCGTTCTTTTGGTGCTGGATGAACGAAAGTCTCTCCACTTGCTCAGTTCTGAGAGATATGTGTGTGTGAACGCCGTCCTTCACCTAGCTTGTTGGGAACACAAAGTTTCTTTTCAGTTCCAAACTCCATTCCATACATATATATGGGGAGGTACTAGCTCCAACTCGGTTTACAGTGAAAAGTGCAGGAAATTCACACCGGCACTAGGAAATAGACTGAGAAAGCAGAGAAAAAGTGTCTCCTGCAACCCGTTCCCTTGGTTCTAGATGAACGAACGTCTCTCCACTTGCTCAGTTCTGAGAGATAAGTGTGTGTGAAAGCCGTCCTTCACCTAGCTTGTTGGGAACACAAAGTTTCTTTTCATTTGCAAACTCTATTCCATACATATATACGGGGAGGTACAAGCTCCAACTCGGTTTTACAGTGAAAACTGTAGGAACTTCAAACCGGCACTAGGAAACTTTCTGAGAAAGCAGAGAAAAATTGTCTCCTGCAACCCGTTCCCTTGGTGCTGGATGAACGAACGTCTCTCCACTTGCTCAGTTCTGAGAGATAAGTGTGAGTGAAAGCCGTCCTTCACCTAGCTTGTTGGGAACACAAAGTTTCTTTTCAGTTGCAAACTCCATTCCATACATATATATGGGGAGGTACTAGCTCCAACTCGGTTTGACAGTGAAAACTGCAGGAACTTCAAACCGGCACTAGGAAACAGACTGAGAAAGCAGAGAAAAATTGTCTCCTGCAACCCGTTCCCTTGGTGCTAGTTGAAAGAACGTCTCTCCACTTGCTCAGGACCGAGAGATAAGTGTGTGTGAAAGCCGTACTTCACCTAGATTTTTGGGAACACAAAGTTTCTTTTCAGTTGCAAACTCCATTCCATACATATATATGGGTAGGTACTAGCTACAACTCGGTTTGAGTGTGAAAACTGCAGGAACTTCAAACCGGCACTAGGAAACAGACTGAGAAAGCAGAGAAAAAGTGTCTCCTGCAACTCGTTCCCTTGGTGCTAGATGAACGAACTTCTCTCCACTTTCTCAGTTCTGAGAGATAAGTGTGTGTGAAAACAGTCCTTCACCTAGCTTGTGGGGAACACAATGTTTCTTTTCAGTTGCAAACTTCATTCCATACATATATATGGGGAGGTACTAGCTCCAACTCGGTTTGACAGTGAAAACTGCAGGAACTTCAAACCGGCACTAGGAAACAGACTGAGAAAGCAGAGAAAATGTGTCTCCTGCAACCCGTTCCCTTGGTGCTAGATGAACGAACGTCTCTCCACTTGCTCAGTTCTGAGAGATAAGTGTGTGTGAAAGCCGTCCTTCACCTAGCTTGTTGGGAAAAGAAAGTTACTTTTCAGTTGCAAACTCCATTGCATACATATATATGGGGAGGTACTAGCTCCAACTCGGTTTGACAGTGAAAACTGCAGGAACTTCAAACCGGCACTAGCAAACAGACTGAGAAAGCAGAGAAAAAGTGTCTCCTGCAACCCGTTCCCTTGGTGCTAGATGAACGAACGTCTCTCCACTTGCTCATTTCTGAGAGATAAGTGTGAGTGAAAGCCGTCCTTCACCTAGCTTGTTGGGAACACAAAGTTTCTTTTCAGTTGCAAACTCCATTCCATACATATATATGGGGAGGTACAAGCTTCAACTCGGTTCTACAGTGAAAAGTGCAGGAACTTCAAACCGGCACTAGGAAACAGACTGAGAAAGCAGAGAAAAAGTGTCTCCTGCAACCTGTTCCCTTGGTGCTAGATGAACGAACTTCTCTCCACTTGCTCATTTCTGAGAGATAAGTGTGTGTGAAAGCAGTCCTTCACCTAGCTTGTGGGGAACACAATGTTTCTTTTCAGTTGCAAACTCCATTCCATACATATATATGGGGAGGTACTAGCTCCAACTCGGTTTGACAGTGAAAACTGCAGGAACTTCAAACCGGCACTAGGAAACAGACTGAGAAATCAGAGAAAAAGTGTCTCCTGCAACCCGTTCCCTTGGTGCTAGATGAACGAACGTCTCTCCACTTGCTCAGTTCTGAGAGATAAGTGTGTGTGAAAGCCGTCCTTCACCTAGCTTGTTGGTAAAAGAAAGTTACTTTTCAGTTGCAAAATCCATTGCATACATATATATGGGGAGGTACTAGCTCCAACTCGGTTTGACAGTGAAAACTGCAGGAACTTCAAAACGGCACTAGCAAACAGACTGAGAAAGCAGAGAAAAAGTGTCTCCAGCAACCCGTTCCCTTGGTGCTAGATGAACGAACGTCTCTCCACTTGCTCAGTTCTGAGAGATAAGTGTGAGTGAAAGCCGTCCTTCACCTAGCTTGTTGGGAACACAAAGTTTCTTTTCAGTTGCAAACTCCATTCCATACATATATATGGGGAGGTACTAGCTACAACTCGGTTTTACAGTGAAAAGTGCAGGAACTTCAAACCGGCACTAGGAAACAGACTGAGAAATCAGAGAAAAAGTGTCTCCTGCAACCCGTTCCCATGGTGCTAGATGAACGAACTTATATCCGCATGCTAATTTCTGAGAGATAAGTGTGTGAAAGTCGTCCTTAACCTAGCTTGTTGGGAACACAAAGTTTCTTTTCAGTTGCAAAATCCATTCCATACATATATATGGGGAGGTACAAGCTCCAACTCGGTTTTACAGTGAAAAGTGCAGGAAATTCACACCGGCACTAGGAAATAGACTGAGAAAGCAGAGAAAAAGTGTCTCCTGCAACCCGTTCCCTTGGTGCTAGATGAACGAACTTCTCTCCACTTGCTCAGTTCTGAGAGATAAGTGTGTGTGAAAGCCGTCCTTCACCTAGCTTCTTGGGAAAACAAAGTTACTTTTCAGTTGCAAACTCCATTCCATACATATATATGGGGAGGTACTAGCTCCAACTCGGTTTTACAATGAAAACTGCAGGAACTTCAAACCGGCACTAGAAAACAGACTGAGAAAGCAGAGAAAAAGTGTCTCCTGCAACCCGTTCCCTTGGTGCTAGATGAACGAACGTCTCTCCACTTGCTCAGTTCTGAGAGATAAGTGTGTGTGAAAGCCGTCCTTCACCTAGCTTGTTGGGAACACAAAGTTTCTTTTCAGTTTCAAACTCCATTCCATACATCTATATGGGGAGGTACTAGCTCCAACTCGGTTTTACAGTGAAAACTGCAGGAACTTCAAACCGGCACTAGGAAACAGACTGAGAAAACAGAGAAAAAGTGTCTCCTGCAACCCGTTCCCTTGCTGCTAGATGAACGAACGTCTCTCCACTTGCTCAGTTCTGAGAGATAATGTGTGTGAAAGCCGTCCTTCACCTAGCTTGTTGGGAACACAAAGTTTCTTTTCAGTTGCAGACTCCATTCCATACATATATATGGGGAGGTACTAGCTTCAACTCGGTTTTACAGTGAAAAGTGCAGGAACTTCAAACCGGCACTAGGAAACACACTGAGAAAGCAGAGAAAAAGTGTCTCCTGCAACCCGTTCCCATGGTGCTAGATGAACAAACTTATATCCGCATGCTAATTTCTGAGAGATAAGTGTGTGTGAAAGTCGTCCTTAACCTAGCTTGTTGGGAACACAAAGTTTCTTTTCAGTTGCAAACTCCATTCCATACATATATACGGGGAGGTTCAAGCTCCAACTCGGTTTTACAGTGAAAACTGTAGGAACTTCAAACCGGCACTAGGAAACTTACTGAGAAAGCAGAGAAAAAGTGTCTCCTGCAACCCGTTCCCTTGGTGCTGGATGAACGAACGTCTCTCCACTTGCTCAGTTCTGAGAGATAAGTGTGAGTGAAAGCCGTCCTTAACCTAGCTTGTTGGGAACACAAAGTTTCTCTTCAGTTGCAAACTCCATTCCATACATATATATGGGGAGGTACAAGCTCCAACTCGGTTTTACAGTGAAAACTGCAGGAACTTCAAACCGGCACTAGGAAACAGACTGAGAAAGCAGAGAAAAAGTGTCTCCTCAACCCGTTTCCTTGGTGCTAGATGATGAACTTCTCTCCACTTGCTCAGTTCTGAGAGATAATTGTGTCTGAAAGCCGTCCTTCAACTAGCTTGTTGGGAACACAAAGTTTCTTTTCAGTTGCAAACTCCATTCCATACATATATACGGGGAGGTACAAGCTCCAACTCGGTTTTACAGTGAAAACTGCAGAAACTTCAAACCGGCACTAGGAAACATACTGAGAAATCAGAGAAAAAGTGTCTCCTGCATCCCGTTCTTTTGGTGCTGGATGAACGAAAGTCTCTCCACTTGCTCAGTTCTGAGAGATAAGTGTGAGTGAAAGCCGTCCTTCACCTACCTTGTTGGGAACACAAAGTCTCTTTTCAGTTGCAAACTCCATTCCATACATTTATACGGGGAGGTACAAGCTCCAACTCGGATTTACAGTGAAAACTGCAGGAACTTCAAACCGGCACTAGGAAACAGACTGAGAAAGCAGAGAAAAAGTGTCTCTTGCAACCCGTTCCCTTGGTGCTAGATGAACGAACGTCTCTCCACTTGCTCAGTTCTGAGAGATATGTGTGTGTGAACGCCGTCCTTCACCTAGCTTGTTGGGAACACAAAGTTTCTTTTCAGTTCCAAACTCCATTCCATACATATATATGGGGAGGTACTAGCTCCAACTCGGTTTACAGTGAAAAGTGCAGGAAATTCACACCGGCACTAGGAAATAGACTGAGAAAGCAGAGAAAAAGTGTCTCCTGCAACCCGTTCCCTTGGTTCTAGATGAACGAACGTCTCTCCACTTGCTCAGTTCTGAGAGATAAGTGTGTGTGAAAGCCGTCCTTCACCTAGCTTGTTGGGAACACAAAGTTTCTTTTCATTTGCAAACTCTATTCCATACATATATACGGGGAGGTACAAGCTCCAACTCGGTTTTACAGTGAAAACTGTAGGAACTTCAAACCGGCACTAGGAAACTTTCTGAGAAAGCAGAGAAAAAGTGTCTCCTGCAACCCGTTCCCTTGGTGCTGGATGAACGAACGTCTCTCCACTTGCTCAGTTCTGAGAGATAAGTGTGAGTGAAAGCCGTCCTTCACCTAGCTTGTTGGGAACACAAAGTTTCTTTTCAGTTGCAAACTCCATTCCATACATATATATGGGGAGGTACAAGCTCCAACTCTTTTTTACAGTGAAAACTACAGGAACTTCAAACCGGCACTAGGAAACAGACTAAGAAAGCAGAGAAAAAGTGTCCCCTGCAACCCGTTCCCTTGGTGCTAGTTGAAAGAACGTCTCTCCACTTGCTCAGGACCGAGAGATAAGTGTGTGTGAAAGCCGTACTTTACCTAGATTTTTGGGAACACAAAGTTTCTTTTCAGTTGCAAACTCCATTCCATACATATATATGGGTAGGTACTAGCTACAACTCGGTTTGAGGGTGAAAACTGCAGGAACTTCAAACCGGCACTAGCAAACAGACTGAGAAAGCAGAGAAAAAGTGTCTCCTGCAACTCGTTCCCTTGGTGCTAGATGAACGAACTTCTCTCCACTTTCTCAGTTCTGAGAGATAAGTGTGTGTGAAAACAGTCCTTCACCTAGCTTGTGGGGAACACAATGTTTCTTTTCAGTTGCAAACTTCATTCCATACATATATATGGGGAGGTACTAGCTCCAACTCGGTTTGACAGTGAAAACTGCAGGAACTTCAAACCGGCACTAGGAAACAGACTGAGAAAGCAGAGAAAAAGTGTCTCCTGCAACCCGTTCCCTTGGTGCTAGATGAACGAACGTCTCTCCACTTGCTCAGTTCTGAGAGATAAGTGTGTGTGAAAGCCGTCCTTCACCTAGCTTGTTGGGAAAAGAAAGTTACTTTTCAGTTGCAAACTCCATTGCATACATATATATGGTGAGGTACTAGCTCCAACTCGGTTTGACAGTGAAAACTGCAGGAACTTCAAACCGGCACTAGCAAACAGACTGAGAAAGCAGAGAAAAAGTGTCTCCTGCAACCCGTTCCCTTGGTGCTAGATGAACGAACGTCTCTCCACTTGCTCAGTTCTGAGAGATAAGTGTGAGTGAAAGCCGTCCTTCACCTAGCTTGTTGGGAACACAAAGTTTCTTTTCAGTTGCAAACTCCATTCCATACATATATATGGGGAGGTACAAGCTTCAACTCTGTTCTACAGTGAAAAGTGCAGGAACTTCAAACCGGCACTAGGAAACAGACTGAGAAAGCAGAGAAAAAGTGTCTCCTGCAACCTGTTCCCTTGGTGCTAGATGAACGAACTTCTCTCCACTTGCTCAGTTCTGAGAGATAAGTGTGTGTGAAAGCAGTCCTTCACCTAGCTTGTGGGGAACACAATGTTTCTTTTCAGTTGCAAACTCCATTCCATACATATATATGGGGAGGTACTAGCTCCAACTCGGTTTGACAGTGAAAACTGCAGGAACTTCAAACCGGCACTAGGAAACAGACTGAGAAATCAGAGAAAAAGTGTCTCCTGCAACTCGTTCCCTTGGTGCTAGATGAACGAACGTCTCTCCACTTGCTCAGTTCTGAGAGATAAGTGTGTGTGAAAGCCGTCCTTCACCTAGCTTGTTGGGAAAAGAAAGTTACTTTTCAGTTGCAAACTCCATTGCATACATATATATGGGGAGGTACTAGATCCAACTCGGTTTGACAGTGAAAACTGCAGGAACTTCAAAACGGCACTAGCAAACAGACTGAGAAAGCAGAGAAAAAGTGTCTCCTGCAACCCGTTCCCTTGGTGCTAGATGAACGAACGTCTCTCCACTTGCTCAGTTCTGAGAGATAAGTGTGAGTGAAAGCCGTCCTTCACCTAGCTTGTTGGGAACACAAAGTTTCTTTTCAGTTGCAAACTCCATTCCATACATATATATGGGGAGGTACTAGCTACAACTCGGTTTTACAGTGAAAAGTGCAGGAACTTCAAACCGGCACTAGGAAACAGACTGAGAAATCAGAGAAAAAGTGTCTCCTGCAACCCGTTCCCATGGTGCTAGATGAACGAACTTATATCCGCATGCTAATTTCTGAGAGATAAGTGTGTGAAAGCCGTCCTTCACCTAGCTTGTTGGGAACACAAAGTTTCTTTTCAGTTTCAAACTCCATTCCATACATCTATATGGGGAGGTACTAGCTCCAACTCGGTTTTACAGTGAAAACTGCAGGAACTTCAAACCGGCACTAGGAAACAGACTGAGAAAACAGAGAAAAAGTGTCTCCTGCAACCCGTTCCCTTGCTGCTAGATGAACGATCGTCTCTCCACTTGCTCAGTTCTGAGAGATAATGTGTGTGAAAGCCGTCCTTCACCTAGCTTGTTGGGAACACAAAGTTTCTTTTCAGTTGCAAACTCCATTCCATACATATATACGGGGAGGTACAAGCTCCAACTCGGTTTTACAGTGAAAAATGTAGGAACGTCAAACCGGCACTAGGAAACAGACTGAGAAATCAGAGAAAAAGTGTCTCCTGCAACCCGTTCCCATGGTGCTAGATGAACGAACTTATATCCGCATGCTAATTTCTGAGAGATAAGTGTGTGTGAAAGTCGTCCTTAACCTAGCTTGTTGGGAACACAAAGTTTCTTTTCAGTTGCAAACTCCATTCCATACATATATACGGGGAGGTACAAGCTCCAACTCGGTTTTACAGTGAAAAATGTAGGAACTTCAAACCGGCACTAGGAAACAGAATAAGAAAGCAGAGAAAAAGTGTCCCCTGCAACCCGTTCCCTTGGTGCTAGTTGAAAGAACGTCTCTCCACTTGCTCAGGACCGAGAGATAAGTGTGTGTGAAAGCCGTACTTCACCTAGATTTTTGGGAACACAAAGTTTCTTTTCAGTTGCAAACTCCATTCCATACATATATATGGGTAGGTACTAGCTACAACTCGGTTTGAGGGTGAAAACTGCAGGAACTTCAAACCGGCACTAGCAAACAGACTGAGAAAGCAGAGAAAAAGTGTCTCCTGCAACTCGTTCCATTGGTGCTAGATGAACGAACTTCTCTCCACTTTCTCAGTTCTGAGAGATAAGTGTGTGTGAAAGCAGTCCTTCACCTAGCTTGTGGGGAACACAATGTTTCTTTTCAGTTGCAAACTCCATTCCATACATATATATGGGGAGGTACTAGCTCCAACTCGGTTTGACAGTGAAAACTGCAGGAACTTCAAACCGGCACTAGGAAACACACTGAGAAAGCAGAGAAAAAGTGTCTCCTGCAACCCGTTCCCTTGGTGCTAGATGAACGAACGTCTCTCCACTTGCTCAGTTCTGAGAGATAAGTGTGTGTGAAAGCCGTCCTTCACCTAGCTTGCTGGGAAAAGAAAGTTACTTTTCAGTTGCAAACTCCATTGCATACATATATATGGGGAGGTACTAGCTCCAACTCGGTTTGACAGTGAAAACTGCAGGAACTTCAAACCGGCACTAGCAAACAGACTGAGAAAGCAGAGAAAAAGTGTCTCCTGCAACCCGTTCCCTTGGTGCTAGATGAACGAACGTCTCTCCACTTGCTCAGTTCTGAGAGATAAGTGTGAGTGAAAGCCGTCCTTCACCTAGCTTGTTGGGAACACAAAGTTTCTTTTCAGTTGCAAACTCCATTCCATACATATATATGGGGAGGTACTAGCTTCAACTCGGTTTTAAAGTGAAAAGTGCAGGAACTTCAAACCGGCACTAGGAAACAGACTGAGAAATCAGAGAAAAAGTGTCTCCTGCAACCCGTTCCCATGGTGCTAGATGAACGAACTTATATCCGCATGCTAATTTCTGAGAGATAAGTGTGTGAAAGTCGTCCTTAACCTAGCTTGTTGGGAACACAAAGTTTCTTTTCAGTTGCAAACTCCATTCCATACATATATATGGGGAGGTACAAGCTCCAACTCGGTTTTACAGTGAAAACTGCAGGAACTTCAAACCGGCAATAGGAAACAGACTGAGAAAGCAGAGAAAAAGTGTCTCCTCAACCCGTTTCCTTGGTGCTAGATGAACGAACTTCTCTCCCATTGCTCAGTTCTGAGAGATAAGTGTGTGTGAAAGCCGTCCTTCACCTAGCTTGTTGGGAACACAATGTTTCAATTCAGTTGCAAACTCCATTCCATACATATATATGGGGACGTACTAGCCCCAACTCGGTTTTACAGTGAAAACTGCAGGAACTTCAAACCGGCAATAGGAAACAGACTGAGAAAGCAGAGAAAAAGTGTCTCCTGCAACCCGTTCCCTTGATGCTAGATGAACGAACGTCTCTCCACTTGCTCAGTTCCGAGAGATAAGTGTGTGTGAAAGCCGTCCTTCATCTAGCTTGTTGGGAACAGAAAGTTTCTTTTCAGTTGCAAACTCCATTCCATACATATATATGGGGAGGTACTAGATCCAAATTTGTTTTACAGTGAAAACTGCAGGAACTTCAAACCGGCAATAGGAAACAGACTGAGAAAGCAGAGAAAAAGTGTCTCCTGCAACCCGTTCCCTTGGTGCTAGATGAACGAACGTCTCTCCAGTTGCTCATTTCTGAGAGATAAGTGTGTGTTAAAGCCCAACTTCACCTAGCTTGTTGGGAACACAAAGTTTCTTTTCAGTTGCAAACTCCTTTCCATACATATATATGGGGAGGTAAAAGCGCCAACTCGGTTTTACAGTGAAAACTGCAGGAACTTCAAACCGGCACTAGGAAAAAGACTGAGAAAGCAGAGAAAAGTGTACCCTGCAACCCGTTCCCTTGGTGCTAGATGAACGAACGTCTCTCCACTTGCTCAGTTCTGAGAGATAAGTGTGTGTGAAAGACGTCCTTCAACTAGCTTGTTGGGAAAACAAAGTTTCTTTTAAGTTGCAAACTCCATTCCATACATATATATGGGGAGGTACTAGCTCCAACTCGGTTTACAGTGAAAACTGCAGGAACTTCAAACCGCCACTAGGAAACAGACTGAGAAAGCAGAGAAATAATATCTCCTGCAACCCGCTCCATTTGTGCTACATGAACGAACGTCTGTCCACATGCTCATTTCTGAGAGATAAGTGTGTGTGAAAGCCGTCCTTCATCTAGCTTGTTGGGAACACAAATTTTCTTTTCAGTTGCAAACTCCATTCCATACATATATATGGGGAGGTACAAGCTCAAACTCGCTTTTACAGTGAAAACTGCAGGAAATTCAAACCGGCACTAGGAAACAGACTGAGAAAGCAGAGAAAAAGTGTCTCCTGCAACCCGTTCCCTTGGTGCTAGAGAACGAACGTCTCTCCACTTGCTCAGTTCTGAGAGATAAGTGTGTGTGAAAGCCGTCCTTCAACTAGCTTGTTGGGAACACAAAGTTTCTTTTCAGTTGCAAACTCCATTCCATACATATATATGGGTAGGTACTAGCTACAACTCTGATTGAGGGTGAAAACTGCAGGAACTTCAAACCGGCACTAGCAAACAGACTGAGAAACCAGAGAAAAAGTGTCACCTGAAACCCGTTCCCTTGGTGCTAGTTGAAAGAACGTCTCTCCACTTGCTCAGTTCCGAGAGATAAGTGTGTGTGAAAGCCGTACTTCACCTAGATTTTTGGGAACACAAAGTTTCTTTTCAGTTGCAAATTCCATTCCATACATATATATGGGTAGGTACAAGCTACAACTCGGTTTGAGGGTGAAAACTGCAGGAACTTCAAACCGGCACTAGCAAACAGACTGAGAAAGCAGAGAAAAAGTGTCTCCTGCAACTCGTTCCCTTGGTGCTAGATGAACGAACTTCTCTCTACTTTCTCACTTCTGAGATATAAGTGCGTGTGAAAGCAGTCCTTCACCTAGCTTGTTGGGAACACAATGTTTCTTTTCAGTTGCAAACTCCATTCCATACATATATATGGGGAGGTACTAGCTCCAACACGGTTTTACAGTGAAAACTGCAGGAACTTCAAACTGGCACTAGGAAACAGACTGAGAAAGCAGAGAAAAAGTGTCTCCTGCAACTCGTTCCCTTGGTGCTAGATGAACGAACGTCTCTCCACTTGCTCAGTTCTGAGAGATATGTGTGTGGGAAAGCCGTCCTTCACCTAGCTTGTTGGGAACACAAAGTTTCTTTTCAGTTTGAAACTCCATTCCATACATCTATATGGGGAGCTACTAGCTCCAACTAGGTTTTACAATGAAAACTTCAGGAACTTCAAACCGGCACTAGGAAACAGACTGAGAAAGCAGAGAAAAAGTGTCTCCTGCAACTCGTTCCCTTGGTGCTAGATGAACGAACTTCTCTCCACTTGCTCAGTTCTGAGATATATGTGTGTGTGAACGCCGTCCTTCAACTAGCTTGTTGGGAACACAAAGTTTCTTTTCAGTTTCAAACTCCATTCCATACATATATATGGGGAGGTACTAGCTCCAACTCGGTTTTACAGTGAAAAGTGCAGGAAATTCACACCGGCACTAGGAAATAGACTGAGAAAGCAGAGAAAAAGTGTCTCCTGCAACCCGTTCCCTTGGTGCTAGATGAACGAACGTCTCTCCACTTGCTCAGTTCTGAGAGATAAGTGTGTGTGAAAGCCGTCCTTCACCTAGCTTGTTGGGAACACAAAGTTTCTTTTCAGTTGCAAACTCCATTCCATACATATATATGGGGAGGTACTAGCTTCAACTCGGTTTTACAGTGAAAAGTGCAGGAACTTCAAACCGGCACTAGGAAACAGACTGAGAAAGCAGAGAAAAAGTGTCTCCTCAACCCGTTTCCTTGGTGCTAGAAGAACGAACTTCTCTCCCCTTGCTCAGTTCTGAGAGATAAGTGTGTGTGAAAGCCGTCCTTCACCTAGCTTGTTGGGAACACAATGTTTCTTTTCAGTTGCAAACTCCATTCCATACATCTATATGGGGAGGTACTAGCTCCAACGCGGTTGTACAGTGAAAACTGCAGGAACTTCAAACCGGCACTAGGAAACAGACTGAGAAAGCAGAGAAAAAGTGTCTCCTGCAACCCGTTCCCTTGGTGCTAGATGAACGAACGTCTCTCCACTTGCTCAGTTCTGAGAGATAAGTGTGTGTGAAAGCCGTCCTTCACCTAGCTTGTTGGGAACACAAAGTTTCTTTTCAGTTGCAAACTCCATTCCATACATATATATGGGGAGGTACAAGCTCCAACTCGGTTTTACAGTGAAAACTGCAGGAACTTCAAACCGGCACTAGGAAACAGATTGAGAAAGCAGAAAAATAGTGTCTCCTGCAACCCGTTCCCTTGGTGCTACATGAACGAACGTCTCTCCACTTGCTCAGTTCTGAGAGATAAGTGTGTGTGAAAGCCGTCCTTCAAATAGCTTGTTGGAAAAACAAAGTTACTTTTCAGATGCAAACTCCATTCCATACATCTATATGGGGAGGTACTAGCTCCAACTCGGTTTTACAGTGAAAACTGCAGGAACTTCAAACTGGCACTAGGAAACAGACTAAGAAAGCAGAGAAAAATTGTCCCCTTCAAACCGTTCCCTTGGTGCTAGTTGAAAGAACGTCTCTCCACTTGCACAGTTCCGAGAGATAAGTGTGTGTGAAAGCCGTACTTCACCTAGATTTTTGGGAACACAAAGTTTCTTTTCAGTTGCAAACTCCATTCCATACATATGTATGGGTAGGTACTAGCTACAACTCGGTTTGAGGGTGAAAATTGCAGGAACTTCAAACCGGCACTAGCAAACAGACTGAGAAAGCAGAGAAAAAGTGTCTCCTGCAACTCGTTCCCTTGGTGCTAGATGAACGAACTTCTCTCCACTTTCTCAGTTCTAAGAGATAAGTGAGTGTGAAAGCCGTCCTTCACCTAGCTTGTTGGGAACACAATGTTTCTTTTCAGTTGCAAACTCCATTCCATACATATATATGGGGAGGTACTAGCTCCAACTCGGTTTGACAGTGAAAACTGCAGGAACATCAAACCGGCACTAGGAAACAGACTGAGAAAGCAGAGAAAAAGTGTCTCCTGCATCCCGTTCCCTTGGTGCTAGATGAACGAACGTCTCTCCACTTGCTCAGTTCTGAGAGATAAGTGTGTGTGAAAGCCGTCCTTCACCTAGCTTGTTGGGAACACAAAGTTTCTTTTCAGTTTCAAACTCCATTCCATACATCTATATGGGGAGGTTCTAGCTCCAAGTCGGTTTTACAATGAAAACTGCAGGAACTTCAAACCGGCACTAGGAAACAGACTGAGAAAGCAGAGAAAAAGTGTCTCCTGCAACCCGTTCCCTTGGTGCTAGATGAACGAACGTCTCTCCACTTGCTCAGTTCTGAGAGATAATTGTGTGTGAAAGCCGTCCTTCACCTAGCTTGTTGGAAACACAAAGTTTCTTTTAAGTTGCAAACTCCATTCCATACATATATATGGGGAGGTACTAGCTTCAACTCGGTTTTACAGTGAAAAGTGCAGGAACTTCAAACCGGCACTAGGAAACAGACTGAGAAATCAGAGAAAAAGTGTCTCCTGCAACCCGTTCCCATGGTGCTAGATGAACGAACTTATATCCGCATGCTAATTTCTGAGAGATAAGTGTGTGAAAGTCTTCCTTAACCTAGCTTGTTGGGAACACAAAGTTTCTTTTCAGTTGCAAACTCCATTCCATACATATATATGGGGAGGTACAAACTCCAACTCGGTTTTACAGTGAAAACTGTAGGAACTTCAAACCGGCACTAGGAAACAGACTGAGAAAGCAGAGAAAAAGTGTCTCCTCAACCCGTTTCCTTGGTGCTAGATGAACGAAATTCTCTCCCCTTGCTCAGTTCTGAGAGATAAGTGTGTGTGAAAGCCGTCCTTCACCTAGCTTGTTGGGAACACAATGTTTCTTTTCAGTTGCAAACTCCATTCCATACATATATATGGGGAGGTACTAGCTCCAACTCGGTTTTACAGTGAAAACTGCAGGAACTTCAAACCGGCACTAGGAAACAGACTGAGAAAGCAGAGAAAAGTGTCACCTGCAACCCGTTCCCTTGGTGCTAGATGAACGAACGTCTCTCCACTTGCTCAGTTCTGAGAGATATATGTGTTTGAACGCCGTCCTTCACCTAGCTTGTTGGGAACACAAAGTTTCTTTTCAGTTGCAAACTCCATTCCATACATATATATGGGGAGGTACTAGCTCCAACTCGGTTTTACAGTGAAAAGTGCAGGAAATTCACACCGGCACTAGGAAATAGACTGAGAAAGCAGAGAAAAAGTGTCTCCTGCAACCCGTTCCCTTGGTGCTAGATGAACGAACGTCTCTCCACTTGCTCAGTTCTGAGAGATAAGTGTGTGAGAAAGCCGTCCTTCACCTTGCTTGTTGGGAAAACAAAGTTACTTTTCAGTTGCAAACTCCATTCCATACATATATATGGGGAGGTACTAGCTCCAACTCCGTTTGACAGTGAAAACTGCAGGAACTTCAATCCGGCACTAGAAAACAGACTGTGAAAGCAGAGAAAAAGTGTCTCCTGCAACCCGTTCCCTTGGTGCTAGATGAACGAACGTCTCTCCACTTGCTCAGTTCTGAGAGATAAGTGTGTGTGAAAGCCGTCCTTCACCTAGCTTGTTGGGAACACAAAGTTTCTTTTCAGTTTCAAACTCCATTCCATACATCTATATGGGGAGGTACTAGCTCCAAGTCGGTTTTACAATGAAAACTGCAGGAACTTCAAACCGGCACTAGGAAACAGACTGAGAAAGCAGAGAAAAAGTGTCTCCTGCAACCCGTTCCCTTGGTGCTAGATGAACGAACGTCTGTCCACTTGCTCAGTTCTGAGAGATAAGTGTGTGTGAAAGCCGTCCTTCACCTAGCTTGTTGGGAACACAAAGTTTCTTTTCAGTTGCAAACTCCATTCCATACATATATATGGGGAGGTACTAGCTTCAACTCCGTTATACCGTGAAAACTACAGGAACTTCTAACCGGCACTAGGAAACAGACTGAGAAAGCAGAGAAATAGTGTCTCCTGCAACCCGTTCCATTGGTGCTAGATGAACGAACGTCTCTCCACTTGCTCAGTTCTGAGAGATAAGTGTGTGTGAACACCGTCCTTCACCTAGCTTGTTGGGAACACAAAGTTTCTTTTCAGTTGCAAACTCCATTCCATACATATATATGGGGAGGTACTAGCTCCAAATCGGTTTTACAGTGAAAAGTGCAGGAAATTCACACCGGCACTAGGAAATAGACTGAGAAAGCAGAGAAAAAGTGTCTCCTGCAACCCGTTCCCTTGGTGCTAGATGAACGAACGTCTCTCCACTTGCTCAGTTCTGAGAGATAAGTGTGTGTGAAAGCCGTCCTTCACCTAGCTTGTTGGGAACAGAAAGTTTCTTTTCAGTTTCAAACTCCATTCCATACATCTATATGGGGAGGTACTAGCTCCAAGTCGGTTTTACAATGAAAACTGCAGGAACTTCAAACTGGCACTAGGAAACAGACTGAGAAAGCAGAGAAAAAGTGTCTCCTGCAACCCGTTCCCTTGGTGCTAGATGAACGAACGTCTCTCCAATTGCTCAGTTCTGAGAGATAAGTGTGTGTGAAAGCCGTCCTTCACCTAGCTTGTTGGGAACACAAAGTTTCTTTTCAGTTGCAAACTCCATTCCATACATATATATGGGGAGGTACTAGCTTCAACTCGGTTTTACAGTGAAAAGTGCAGGAACTTCAAACCGGCACTAGGAAACAGACTGAGAAATCAGAGAAAAAGTGTCTCCTGCAACCCGTTCCCATGGTGCTAGATGAACGAACTTATATCCGCATGCTAATTTCTGAGAGATAAGTGTGTGAAAGTCGTCCTTAACATAGCTTGTTGGGAACACAAAGTTTCTTTTTAGTTGCAAACTCCATTCCATACATATATATGGGGAGGTACAAACTCCAACTCGGTTTTACAGTGAAAACTGTAGGAACTTCAAACCGGCACTAGGAAACAGACTGAGAAAGCAGAGAAAAAGTGTCTCCTCAACCCGTTTCCTTGGTGCTAGATGAACGAACTTCTCTCTCCTTGCTCAGTTCTGAGAGATAAGTGTGTGTGAAAGCCGTCCTTCACCTAGCTTGTTGGGAACACAATATTTCTTTTCAGTTGCAAACTCCATTCCATACATATATATGGGGAGGTACTAGCTCCAACTCGGTTTTACAGTGAAAACTGCAGGAACTTCAAACCGGCACTAGGAAACAGACTGAGAAAGCAGAGAAAAAGTGTCTCCTGCAACCCGTTCCCTTGGTGCTAGATGATCGAACGTCTCTCCACTTGCTCAGTTCCGAGAGATAAGTGTGTGTGAAAGCCGTCCTTCATCTAGCTTGTTGGGAACACAAAGTTTCTTTTCAGTAGCAAACTCCACTCCATACATATATATGGGGAGGTACTAGCTCCAACTCGGTTTTATAGTGAAAACTGCAGGAACTTCAAACCGGCACTAGGAAACAGACTGAGAAAGCAGAGAAAAACTGTCTCCTGCAACCCGTTCCCAGTGCTAGATGAAAGAACGTCTCTCCACTTGCTCAGTTCTGAGAGATAAGTGTGTGTGAAAGCCGTCCTTCACCTACCTTGTTGGGAACACAAAGTTTCTTTTCAGTTGCAAACTCCATTCCATACATCTATATGGGGAGGTACTAGCTCCAACTCGGTTTTACAATGAAAAATGCAGGAACTTCAAACCGGCACTAGGAAACAGACTGAGAAAGCAGAGAAAAAGTGTCTCCTGCAACCCGTTCCCTTGGTGCTAGATGAACGAACGTCTCTCCACTTGCTCAGTTCTAAGAGATAAGTGAGTGTGAAAGCCGTCCTTCACCTAGCTTGTTGGGAACACAAAGTTTCTTTTCAGTTGCAAACTCCATTCCATACATATATATGGGGAGGTACTAGCTCCAACTCGGTTTGACAGTGAAAACTGCAGGAACTTCAAACCGGCACTAGGAAACAGACTGAGAAATCAGAGAAAAAGTGTCTCCTGCAACCCGTTCCCATGGTGCTAGATGAACGAACTTATATCCGCATGCTAATTTCTGAGAGATAAGTGTGTGAAAGTCGTCCTTAACCTGGCTTGTTGGGAACACAAAGTTTCTTTTCAGTTGCAAACTCCATTCCATACATATATATGGGGAGGTACAAACTCCAACTCGGTTTTACAGTGAAAACTGTAGGAACTTCAAACCGGCACTAGGAAACAGACTGAGAAAGCAGAGAAAAAGTGTCTCCTCAACCCGTTTCCTTGGTGCTAGATGAACGAAATTCTCTCCCCTTGCTCAGTTCTGAGAGATAAGTGTGTGTGAAAGCCGTCCTTCACCTAGCTTGTTGGGAACACAATGTTTCTTTTCAGTTGCAAACTCCATTCCATACATATATATGGGGAGGTACTAGCTCCAACTCGGTTTTACAGTGAAAACTGCAGGAACTTCAAACCGGCACTAGGAAACAGACTGAGAAAGCAGAGAAAAGTGTCACCTGCAACCCGTTCCCTTGGTGCTAGATGAACGAACGTCTCTCCACTTGCTCAGTTCTGAGAGATATATGTGTGTGAAAGCCGTCCTTCAACTAGCTTGTTGGGAACACAAAGTTTCTTTTCAGTTTCAAACTCCATTCCATACATCTATATGGGGAGGTACTAGCTCCAAGTCGGTTTTACAATGAAAACTGCAGGAACTTCAAACCGGCACTAGGAAACAGACTGAGAAAGCAGAGAAAAAGTGTCTCCTGCAACCCGTTCCCTTGGTGCTAGATGAACGAACGTCTCTCCACTTGCTCAGTTCTGAGAGATAAGTGTGTGTGAAAGCCGTCCTTCACCTAGCTTGTTGGGAACACAAAGTTTCTTTTCAGTTGCAAACTCCATTCCATACATATATATGGGGAGGTACTAGCTTCAACTCGGTTTTACAGTGAAAAGTGCAGGAACTTCAAACCGGCACTAGGAAACAGACTGAGAAATCAGAGAAAAAGTGTCTCCTGCAACCCGTTCCCATGCTGCTAGATGAACGAACTTATATCCGCATGCTAATTTCTGAGAGATAAGTGTGTGAAAGTCGTCCTTAACATAGCTTGTTGGGAACACAAAGTTTCTTTTTAGTTGCAAACTCCATTCCATACATATATATGGGGAGGTACAAACTCCAACTCGGTTTTACAGTGAAAACTGTAGGAACTTCAAACCGGCACTAGGAAACAGACTGAGAAAGCAGAGAAAAAGTGTCTCCTCAACCCGTTTCCTTGGTGCTAGATGAACGAACTTCTCTCTCCTTGCTCAGTTCTGAGAGATAAGTGTGTGTGAAAGCCGTCCTTCACCTAGCTTGTTGGGAACACAATGTTTCTTTTCAGTTGCAAACTCCATTCCATACATCTATATGGGGAGGTACTAGCTCCAACTCGGTTTTACAGTGAAAACTGCAGGAACTTCAAACCGGCACTAGGAAACAGACTGAGAAAGCAGAGAAAAAGTGTCTCCTGCAACCCGTTCCCTTGGTGCTAGATGATCGAACGTCTCTCCACTTGCTCAGTTCCGAGAGATAAGTGTGTGTGAAAGCCGTCCTTCATCTATCTTGTTGGGAACACAAAGTTTCTTTTCAGTAGCAAACTTCACTCCATACATATATATGGGGAGGTACTAGCTCCAACTCGGTTTTATAGTGAAAACTGCAGGAACTTCAAACCGGCACTAGGAAACAGACTGAGAAAGCAGAGAAAAAGTGTCTCCTGCAACCCGTTCCCAGTGCTAGATGAAAGAACGTCTCTCCACTTGCTCAGTTCTGAGAGATAAGTGTGTGTGAAAGCCGTCCTTCACCTACCTTGTTGGGAACACAAAGTTTCTTTTCAGTTGCAAACTCCATTCCATACATCTATATGGGGAGGTACTAGCTCCAACTCGGTTTTACAATGAAAAATGCAGGAACTTCAAACCGGCACTAGGAAACAGACTGAGAAAGCAGAGAAAAAGTGTCTCCTGCAACCCGTTCCCTTGGTGCTAGATGAACGAACGTCTCTCCACTTTCTCAGTTCTAAGAGATAAGTGAGTGTGAAAGCCGTCCTTCACCTAGCTTGTTGGGAACACAATGTTTCTTTTCAGTTGCAAACTCCATTCCATACATATATATGGGGAGGTACTAGCTCCAACTCGGTTTGACAGTGAAAACTGCAAGAACTTCAAACCGGCACAAGGAAACAGACTGAGAAATCAGAGAAAAAGTGTCTCCTGCAACCCGTTCCCATGGTGCTAGATGAACGAACTTATATCCGCATGCTAATTTCTGAGAGATAAGTGTGTGAAAGTCGTCCTTAACCTAGCTTGTTGGGAACACAAAGTTTCTTTTCAGTTGCAAACTCCATTCCATACATATATATGGGGAGGTACAAACTCCAACTCGGTTTTACAGTGAAAACTGTAGGAACTTCAAACCGGCACTAGGAAACAGACTGAGAAAGCAGAGAAAAAGTGTCTCCTCAACCCGTTTCCTTGGTGCTAGATGAACGAAATTCTCTCCCCTAGCTCAGTTCTGAGAGATAAGTGTGTGTGAAAGCCGTCCTTCACCTAGCTTGTTGGGAACACAAAGTTTCTTTTCAGTTGCAAACTCCATTCCATACATATATATGGGGAGGTACTAGCTCCAACTCGGTTTTACAGTGAAAAGTGCAGGAAATTGACACCGGCACTAGGAAATAGACTGAGAAAGCAGAGAAAAAGTGTCTCCTGCAACCCGTTCCCTTGGTGCTAGATGAACGAACGTCTCTCCACTTGCTCAGTTCTGAGAGATAAGTGTGTGAGAAAGCCGTCCTTCACCTTGCTTGTTGGGAAAACAAAGTTACTTTTCAGTTGCAAACTCCATTCCATACATATATATGGTGAGGTACTAGCTCCAACTCGGTTTGACAGTGAAAACTGCAGGAACTTCAAACCGGCACTAGAAAACAGACTGTGAAAGCAGAGAAAAAGTGTCTCCTGCAACCCGTTCCCTTGGTGCTAGATGAACGAACGTCTCTCCACTTGCTCAGTTCTGAGAGATAAGTGTGTGTGAAAGCCGTCCTTCACCTAGCTTGTTGGGAACACAAAGTTTCTTTTCAGTTTCAAACTCCATTCCATACATCTATATGGGGAGGTACTAGCTCCAAGTCGGTTTTACAATGAAAACTGCAGGAACTTCAAACCGGCACTAGGAAACAGACTGAGAAAGCAGAGAAAAAGTGTCTCCTGCAACCCGTTCCCTTGGTGCTAGATGAACGAACGTCTGTCCACTTGCTCAGTTCTGAGAGATAAGTGTGTGTGAAAGCCGTCCTTCACCTAGCTTGTTGGGAACACAAAGTTTCTTTTCAGTTGCAAACTCCATTCCATACATATATATGGGGAGGTACTAGCTTCAACTCCGTTATACCGTGAAAACTACAGGAACTTCAAACCGGCACTAGGAAACAGACTGAGAAAGCAGAGAAATAGTGTCTCCTGCAACCCGTTCCATTGGTGCTAGATGAACGAACGTCTCTCCACTTGCTCAGTTCTGAGAGATAAGTGTGTGTGAACGCCGTCCTTCACCTAGCTTGTTGGGAACACAAAGTTTCTTTTCAGTTTCAAACTCCATTCCATACATATATATGGGGAGGTACTAGCTCCAACTCGGTTTTACAGTGAAAAGTGCAGGAAATTCACACCGGCACTAGGAAATAGACTGAGAAAGCAGAGAAAAAGTGTCTCCTGCAACCCGTTCCCTTGGTGCTAGATGAACGAACGTCTCTCCACTTGCTCAGTTCTGAGAGATAAGTGTGTGTGAAAGCCGTCCTTCACCTAGCTTGTTGGGAACAGAAAGTTTCTTTTCAGTTTCAAACTCCATTCCATACATCTATATGGGGAGCTACTAGCTCCAACTCGGTTTTACAGTGAAAACTGCAGGAACTTCAAACCGGCACTAGCAAACAGACTGAGAAAGCAGAGAAAAAGTGTCTCCTGCAACTCGTTCCCTTGGTGCTACATGAACGAACTTCTCTCCACTTTCTCAGTTCTGAGAGATAAGTGTGTGAGAAAGCCGTCCTTCACCTTGCTTGTTGGGAAAACAAAGTTACTTTTCAGTTGCAAACTCCATTCCATACATATATATGGGGAGGTACTAGCTCCAACTCGGTTTGACAGTGAAAACTGCAGGAACTTCAAACCGGCACTAGAAAACAGACTGAGAAAGCAGAGAAAAAGTGTCTCCTGCAACCCGTTCCCTTCGTGCTAGATGAACGAACGTCTCTCCACTTGCTCAGTTCTGAGAGATAAGTGTGTGTGAAAGCCGTCCTTCAACTAGCTTGTTGGGAACACAAAGTTTCTTTTCAGTTTCAAACTCCATTCCATACATCTATATGGGAGGTACAAGCTCCAAGTCGGTTTTACAATGAAAACTGCAGGAACTTCAAACCGGCACTAGGAAACAGACTGAGAAAGCAGAGAAAAAGTGTCTCCTGCAACCCGTTCCCTTGGTGCTAGATGAACGAACGTCTCTCCACTTGCTCAGTTCTGAGAGATAAGTGTGTGTGAAAGCCGTCCTTCAACTAGCTTGTTGGGAACACAAAGTTTCTTTTCAGTTGCAAACTCCATTCCATACATATATATGGGGAGGTACTAGCTTCAACTCGGTTTTACAGTGAAAAGTGCAGGAACTTCAAACCGGCACTAGGAAACAGACTGAGAAATCAGAGAAAAAGTGTCTCCTGCAACCCGTTCCCATGGTGCTAGATGAACGAACTTATATCCGCATGCTAATTTCTGAGAGATAAGTGTGTGAAAGTCGTCCTTAACATAGCTTGTTGGGAACACAAAGTTTCTTTTTAGTTGCAAACTCCATTCCATACATATATATGGGGAGGTACAAACTCCAACTCGGTTTTACAGTGAAAACTGTAGGAACTTCAAACCGGCACTAGGAAACAGACTGAGAAAGCAGAGAAAAAGTGTCTCCTCAACCCGTTTCCTTGGTGCTAGATGAACGAACTTCTCTCTCCTTGCTCAGTTCTGAGAGATAAGTGTGTGTGAAAGCCGTCCTTCACCTAGCTTGTTGGGAACACAATGTTTCTTTTCAGTTGCAAACTCCATTCCATACATCTATATGGGGAGGTACTAGCTCCAACTCGGTTTTATAGTGAAAACTGCAGGAACTTCAAACCGGCACTAGGAAACAGACTGAGAAAGCAGAGAAAAAGTGTCTCCTGCACCCGTTCCCAGTGCTAGATGAAAGAACGTCTCTCCACTTGCTCAGTTCTGAGAGATAAGTGTGTGTGAAAGCCGTCCTTCACCTACCTTGTTGGGAACACAAAGTTTCTTTTCAGTTGCAAACTCCATTCCATACATCTATATGGGGAGGTACTAGCTCCAACTCGGTTTTACAATGAAAAATGCAGGAACTTCAAACCGGCACTAGGAAACAGACTGAGAAAGCAGAGAAAAAGTGTCTCCTGCAACCCGTTCCCTTGGTGCTAGATGAACGAACGTCTCTCCACTTGCTCAGTTCTGAGAGATAAGTGTGTGTGAAAGCCGTCCTTCACCTAGCTGGTTGGGAAAACAAAGTTTATTTTCAGTTGCAAACTCCATTCCATACATATATATGGGGAGGTACTTGCTCCAACTCGGTTTGACAGTGAAAACTGCAGGAACTTCAAACCGGCACTAGAAAACAGACTGAGAAAGCAGAGAAAAAGTGTCTCCTGCAACCCGTTCCATTGGTGCTGGATGAACGAACGTCTCTCCACTTGCTCAGTTCTGAGAGATAAGTGTGTGTGAAAGCCGTCCTTCACCTAGCTTGTTGGGAACACAAAGTTTCTTTTCAGTTTCAAAATCCATTCCATACATCTTTATGGGGAGGTACTAGCTCCAAGTCGGTTTTACAATGAAAACTGCAGGAACTTCAAACCGGCCCTAGGAAACAGACTGAGAAAGCAGAGAAAAAGTGTCTCCTGCAACCCGTTCCCTTGGTGCTAGATGAACGAACGTCTCTCCACTTGCTCAGTTCTGAGAGATAAGTGTGTGTGAAAGCCGTCCTTCACCTAGCTTGTTGGGAACACAAAGTTTCTTTTCAGTTGCAAACTCCATTCCATACATATATATGGGGTGGTACTAGCTTCAACTCCGTTATGACGTGAAAACTACAGGAACTTCAAACCGGCACTAGGAAAGAGACTGAGAATGCAGAGATATAGTGCCTCTTGCAACCCGTTCCCTTGGTGCTAGATGAACGAACGTCTCTCCACTTGCTCAGTTCTGAGAGATAAGTGTGGTTGAAAGCCGTCCTTCACCAACCTTGTTGGGAACACAAAGTTTCTTTTCAGTTGCAAACTCCATTCCATACATATATATGGGGAGGTACTAGCTCCAACACGGTTTGACAGTGAAAACTGCAGGAACTTCAAACCGGCACTAGGAAACAGACTGAGAAAGCAGAGAAAAAGTGTCTCCTGCAACCCGTTCCATTGGTGCTAGATGAACGAACGTCTCTCCACTTGCTCAGATCTGAGAGATAAGTGTGTGTGAAAGCCGTCCTTCATCTAGCTTGTTGGGACCACAAAGTTTCTTTTCAGTTGCAAACTCCATTCCATACATCTATAAGGGGAGGTACAAGCTCCAACTCTGTTTAACAGTGAAAACTGCAGGAACTTCAAACCGGCACTAGGAAACAGAAAGAGAAAGCAGAGAAAAAGTGTCTCCTGCAACCCGTTCCCATGGTGCTAGATGAACGAACTTATATCCGCATGCTAATTTCTGAGAGATAAGTGTGTGAAAGTCGTCCTTAACCTAGCTTGTTGGGAACACAAAGATTCTTTTCAGTTGGAAACTCCATTCCATACATATATATGGGGAGGTACAAGCTCCAACTCGGTTTAACAGTGAAAACTGCAGGAACTTCAAACCGGCACTATGAAACAGACTGAGAAAGCAGAGAAAAAGTGTCTCCTCAACCCGTTTCCTTGGTTCTAGATGAACGAACTTCTCTCCCCTTGCTCAGTTCTGAGAGATAAGTGTGTGTGAAAGCCGTCCTTCACCTAGCTTGTTGGGAACACAATGTTTCTTTTCAGTTGCAAACTCCATTCCATACATATATATAGGGAGGTACTAGCTCCAACTCGGTTTTACAGTGAAAACTGCAGGAACTTCAAACCGGCACTAGGAAACAGACTGAGAAAGGAGAGAAAAAGTGTCTCCTGCAACCCGTTCCCTTGGTGCTACATGAAGGAACGTCTGTCCACATGCTCATTTCTTAGAGATAAGTGTGTGTGAAAGCCGTCCTTCACCTAGCTTGTTGGGAACACAAAGTTTCTTTTCAGTTGCAAACTCCATTCCATACATATATATGGGGAGGTACAAGCTCCAACTCGGTTTTACAGTGAAAACTGCAGCAACTTCAAACCGGCACTAGGAAACAGACTGAGAAAGCAGAGAAAAAGTGTCTCCTGCAACCCGTTCCCTTGGTTCTAGATGAACGAACGTCTCTCCATTTGCTCAGTTCTGAGAGATAATTGTGTGTGAAAGCCGTCCTTCACCTAGCTTGTTGGGAACACAAAGTTTCTTTTCAGTTGCAAGCTCCATTCCATACATATATATGGGGAGGTACAAGCTCCAACTCGGTTTTACAGTGAAAACGGCAGAAACTTCAAACCGGCACTAGCAAACAGACTAAGAAAGCAGAGAAAAAGTATCTACTGCAACCCGTTCCCTTGGTGCTAGTTGAACGAACGTCTCTCCACTTGTCTGTTCTGAGAGATAAGTGTGTGTGAAAGCCGTCCTTCAACTAGCTTGTTGGGAACACAAAGTTTCTTTTCAGTTGCAAACTCCATTCCATACATATATATGGGTAGTTACTAGCTACAACTCTGATTGAGGGTGAAAAATGCAGGAACTTCAAACCGGCACTAGCAAACAGACTGAGAAACCAGAGAAAAAGTGTCTCCTGCAACCCGTTCCCTTGGTGCTAGATGAAATAACGTCTCTCCACTTGCTCAGTTCTGAGAGATAAGTGTGTATGAAAGCCGTCCTTCACCTATCTTCTTGGGAAAACAAAGTTACTTTTCAGTTGCAAACTCCATTCCATACATATATATGGGGAGGTACTAGCTCCAACACGGTTTTATAGTGAAAACTGAAGGAACATCAAACCGGCAATAGGAAACAGACTGAGAAAGCAGAGAAAAAGTGTCTCCTGCAACCCGTTCCCTTGGTGCTAGATGAACGAACATCTCTCCACTTGCTCACTTCTGAGAGATAAGTGTGTGTGAAAGCCGTCCTTCAACTAGCTTGTTGGGAACACAATGTTTCTTTTCAGTTGCAAACTCCATTCCATACATATATATGGGGAGGTACAAGCTCCAACTCGGTTTTACAGTGAAAACTGCAGGAACTTCAAACCGGCACTAGGAAACAGACTGAGAAAGCAGAGAAAAAGTGTCTCCTGCAACCCGTTCCCTTGGTGCTAGTTCAACGAACGTCTCTCCACTTGCACAGTTCTGAGAGATAAGTGTGTGTGAAAGCCGTCCTTCACCTAGCTTGTTGGGAACACAAAGTTACTTTTCAGTTGCAAACTCCATTCCATACATATATATGGGGAGGTACTAGCTCCAATACTGTTTACCGTGAAAACTGCAGGAACTTCAAACCGGCAATAGGAAACAGACTGAGAAAGCAGAGAAAAAGTGTCTAATGCAACCCGTTCCCTTGGTGCTAGATGAACGAACGTCTCTCCACTTGCTCAGATCTGAGAGATAAGTGTGTGTGAAATCCGTACTTCACCTAGCTTGTTGGGAACACAAAGTTTCTTTTCAGATGCAAACTCCATTCCATACATATATATGGGGATTTACTAGCTCCAACACTGTTTTACAGTGAAAACTGAAGGAACTTCAAACCGGCACTAGGGAACAGACTGAGAAAGCAGAGAAAAAGTGTCTCCTGCAACCCGTTCCCTTGGGGCTAGATGAAATAACGTCTCTCCACTTGCTCAGTTCTGAGAGATAAGTGTGTGTGAATGCCGTCCTTCACCTAGCTTGTTGGGAACACAAAGTTTCTTTTCAGTTGCAAACTCCATTCCATACATATATATGGGGAGGTACTAGCTCCAACTCGGTTTTACAGTGAAGACTGCAGGAACGTCAAACCGGCACTGGGAAACAGACTGAGAAAGCAGAGAAAAAGTGTTTCCTGCAAAGCGTTCCCTTGGTGGTAGATGAACGTACGTCTCTCCACCTGCTCAGTTCTGAGAGATAATTGTGTGTGAATGCCGTCCTTCACCTAGCTTGTTGGGAACACAAAGTTTCTTTTCAGTTGCAAGCTCCATACCATACATATATATGGGTAGGTACTAGCTACAACCCTGATTGAGGGTGAAAACTGCAGGAACTTCAAACCGGCACTAGCAAACAGACTGAGAAACCAGAGAAAAAGTGTCTCCTGCAACCCGTTCCCTTGGGGCTAGATGAAATAACGTCTCTCCACTTGCTCAGTTCTGAGAGATAAGTGTGTGTGAAAGCCGTCCTTCACCTAGCTTTTTGGGAAAACAAAGTTACTTTTCAGTTGCAAACTCCATTCCATACATATATATGGGGAGGTACTAGCTCCAAAACGGTTTTACAGTGAAAACTGAAGGAACATCAAACCGGCAATAGGAAACAGACTGAGAAAGCAGAGAAAAAGTGTCTCCTGCAACCCGTTCCCTTGGTGCTAGATGAACGAACATCTCTCCACTTGCTCACTTCTGAGAGATAAGTGTGTGTGAAAGCCGTCCTTCAACTAGCTTGTTGGGAACACAATGTTTCTTTTCAGTTGCAAACTACATTCCATACATATATATGGGGAGGTACAAGCTCCAACTCGGTTTTACAGTGAAAACTGCAGGAACTTCAAACCGGCACTAGGAAACAGACTGAGAAAGAAGAGAAAAAGTGTCTCCTGCAACCCGTTCCCTTGGTGCTAGATGAACGAACGTCTCTCCACTTGCTAAGTTCTGAGAGATAAGTGTGTGTGAAAGCCGTTCTTCACCTAGCTTGTTGGGAAAACAAAGTTACTTTTCAGTTGCAAACTCCATTCCATACATATATATGGGGAGGTACTAGTTCCAATTCTGTTTACCGTGAAAACTGCAGGAACTTCAAACCGGCAATAGGAAACAGACTGAGAAAGCAGAGAAAAAGTGTCTAATGCAACCCGTTCCCTTGGTGCTAGATGAACGAACGTCTCTCCACTTGCTCAGATCTGAGAGATAAGTGTGTGTGAAATCCGTACTTCAACTAGCTTGTTGGGAACACAAAGTTTCTTTTCAGATGCAAACTCCATTCCATACATATATATGGGGATTTACTAGCTCCAACACTGTTTTACAGTGAAAACTGAAGGAACTTCAAACCGGCACTAGGGAACAGACTGAGAAAGCAGAGAAAAAGTTTCTCCTGCAACCCGTTCCCTTGGTGCTAGTTGAACGAACGTCTCTCCACTTGCTCAGTTCTGAGAGATAAGTGTGTGTGAAAGCCGCCCTTCACCTAGCTTGTTTGGAACACAAAGTTTCTTTTCAGTTGCTAACTAGTTTCCATACATATATATGGGGAGGTACAAGCTCCAACACGGTTTTACAGTGAAAACTGCAGGAACGTCAAACCGGCACTAGGAAACAGATTGAGAAAGCAGAGAAAAAGTGTCTCCTGCAACCCGTTCCTTTGGTGCTAGATGAACGAACGTCTCTCCACTTGCTCAGTTCTGAGAGATAAGTGTGTGTGAAAGCCGTCCTTCACCTAGCTTGTTGGGAAAATAAAGTTACTTTTCAGTTGCAAACTCCATTGCATACATATATATGGGGAGGTACTAGCTCCAACTCGGTTTGACAGTGAAAACTGCAGGAACTTCAAACCGGCACTAGCAAACAAACTGAGAAAGCAGAGAAAAAGTGTCTCCTGCAACCCGTTCCCATGGTGCTAGATGAACGAACTTATATCCGCATGCTAATTTCTGAGAGATAAGTGTGTGAAAGTCGTCCTTCACCTAGATTGTTGGGAACACAAAGTTTCTTTTCAGTTGCAAACTCCATTCCATACATATATATGGGGAGGTACAAGCTCCAACTCGGTTTTACAGTGAAAACTGCAGGAACTTCAAACCGGCACTAGGAAACAGACTGAGAAAGCAGAGAAAAAGTGTCTCCTCAACCCGTTTCCTTGGTGCTAGATGAACGAACTTCTCTCCCATTGCTCAGCTCTGAGAGATAAGTGTGTGTGAAAGCCGTACTTCACCTAGATTTTTGGGAACACAAAGTTTCTTTTCAGTTGCAAACTCCATTCCATACATATATATGGGTAGGTACTAGCTAGAACTCGGTTTGACGGTGAAAACTGCAGGAACTTCAAACCGGCACTAGCAAACAGACTGAGAAAGCAGAGAAAAAGTGTCTCCTGCAACTCGTTCCCTTGGTGCTAGATGAACGAACGTCTCTCCAATTGCTCAGTTATGAGAGATAAGTGTGTGTGAAAGCCGTCCTTCACCTAGATTGTTGGGAACACAATTTTTCTTTTCAGTTGCAAATTCCATTCCATACATATATATGGGGAGGTACTAGCTCCAACTCGGTTTTACAGTGAAAACTGCAGGAACTTCAAACCGGCACTAGGAAACAGACTGAGAAAGCAGAGAAAAAGTGTCTCCTGCAACCCGTTCCCTTGGTGCTAGTTGAAAGAACGTCTCTCCACTTGCTCAGTTCCGAGAGATAAGTGTGTGTGAAAGCCGTACTTCACCTAGATTTTTGGGAACACAAAGTTTCTTTTCAGTTGCAAACTCCATTCCATACATATATATGGGTAGGTACTAGCTAGAACTCGGTTTGACGGTGAAAACTGCAGGAACTTCAAACCGGCACTAGCAAACAGACTGAGAAAGTAGAGAAAAAGTGTCTCCTGCAACTCGTTCCCTTGGTGCTAGATGAACGAACGTCTCTCCAATTGCTCAGTTATGAGAGATAAGTGTGTGTGAAAGCCGTCCTTCACCTAGATTGTTGGGAACACAATGTTTCTTTTCAGTTGCAAATTCCATTCCATACATATATATGGGGAGGTACTAGCTCCAACTCGGTTTTACAGTGAAAACTGCAGGAACTTCAAACCGGCACTAGGAAACAGACTGAGAAAGCAGAGAAAAAGTGTCTCCTGCAACCCGTTCCCTTGGTGCTAGATGAACGAACGTCTCTCCACTTGCTAATTTCTGAGAGATAAGTGTGTGTGAAAGCCGATCTTCACCTAGCTTGTTGGGAAAACAAAGTTACTTTTCAGTTGCAAACTCCATTCCATACATATATATGGAGTGGTACTAGCTCCAACTCGGTTTGACAGTGATAACTGCAGGAACTTCAAACCGGCACTAGGAAACAGACTGAGAAAGCAGAGAAAAAGTTTCCCCTGCAACCCGTTTCCTTGGTGCTAGTTGAAAGAACGTCTCTCCACTTGCTCAGTTCCGAGAGATAAGTGTGTGTGAAAGCCGTACTTCACCTAGATTTTTGGGAACACAAAGTTTTTTTCAGTTTGAAACTCCATTCCATACATCTATATGGGGAATTACTAGCTACAACTCGGTTTGAGGGTGAAAACTGCAGGAACTTCAAACCGGCACTAGCAAACAGACTGAGAAAGCAGAGAAAAAGTGCCTCCTGCAAATCGTTCCCTTGGTGCTAGATGAACAAACTTCTCTCCACTTTCTCAGTTCTGAGAGATAAGTGTGTGTGAAAGCCGTCCTTCACCTAGCTTGTTGGAAAAACAAAGTTACTTTTCAGTTGCAACCTCCATTCCATACATATATATGGGGAGGTACTAGCTCCAACTCGGTTTTACAATGAAAACTGCAGGAACTTCAAACCGGCACTAGAAAACAGACTGAGAAAGCAGAGAAAAAGTGTCTCCTGCAACCCGTTCCCTTGGTGCTGGATGAACGAACGTCTCTCCACTTGCTCAGTTCTGAGAGATAAGTGTGAGTGAAAGCCGTCCTTCACCTAGCTTGTTGGGAACACAAAGTTTCTTTTCAGTTGCAAACTCCATTCCATACATATATATGGGGAGGTACAAGCTCCAACTCGGTTTTACAGTGAAAACTGCAGGAACTTCAAACCGGCACTAGGAAACAGACTAAGAAAGCAGAGAAAAAGTGTCTCCTGAAACCCGTTCCCTTGGTGCTAGTTGAAAGAACGTCTCTCCACTTGCTCAGTTCCGAGAGATAAGTGTGTGTGAAAGCCGTACTTCACCTAGATTTTTGGGAACACATAGTTTCTTTTCAGTTGCAAATTCCATTCCATACATATATATGGGTAGGTACAAGCTACAACTCGGTTTGAGGGTGAAAACTGCAGGAACTTCAAACCGTCACTAGCAAACAGACTGAGAAAGCAGAGAAAAAGTGTCTCCTGCAACCCGTTCCCTTGGTGCTAGATGAACGAACGTCTCTCCACTTGCTCAGTTCTGAGAGATAAGTGTGTGTGAAAGCCGTCCTTCACCTAGCTTGTTTGGAACACAAAGTTTCTTTTCAGTTGCTAACTAGTTTCCATACATATATATGGGGAGGTACAAGCTACAACTCGGTTTTACAGTGAATACTGCAGGAACTTCAAACCGGCACTAGGAAACAGATTGAGAAAGCAGAGAAAAAGTGTCTCCTGCATCCCGTTCCCTTGGTGTTAGATGAACGAACGTCTCTCCACTTGCTAAGTTCTGAGAGATAAGTGTGTGTGAAAGCCGCCCTTCACCTAGCTTGTTGGGAACACAAAGTTTCTTTTCAGTTGCAAACTCCATTCCATACATATATATGGGGAGGTACTAGCTCCAACACGGTTTTACAGTGAAAACTGCAGGAACTTCAAACCGGCACTGGGAAACAGACTGAGAAAGCAGATAAAAAGTGTCTCCTGCAAAGCGTTCCCTTGGTGGTATATGAACGAACGTCTCGCCACCTGCTCAGTTCTGAGAGATAAGTGTGTGTGAAAGCCGTCCTTCACCTATCTTGTTGGGAACACAAAGTTTCTTTTCAGTTGCAAACTCCATTCCATACATCTATATGGGGAGGTACTAGCTCCAACTCGGTTTGACAGTGAAAACTGCAGGAACTTCAAACCGGCACTAGGAAACAGACTAAGAAAGCAGAGAAAAAGTGTCCCCTGCAACCCGTTCCCTTGGTGCTAGTTGAAAGAACGTCTCTCCACTTGCTCAGTTCCGAGAGATAAGTGTGTGTGAAAGCCGTACTTCACCTAGATTTTTGGGAAAACAAAGTTTCTTTTCAGTTGCAAACTCCATTCCATACATATATATGGGTAGGTACTAGGTAGAACTCGGTTTGAGGGTGAAAACTGCAGGAACTTAAAATCGGCACCAGCAAACAGACTGAGAAAGCAGAGAAAAAGTCACTCCTGCAACTCGTTCCCTTGGTGCTAGATGAACGAACGTCTCTCCAATTGCTCAGTTCTGAGAGATAATTGTGTGTGAAAGCCGTCCTTCACCTAGCTTTTTGGGAACACAATGTTTCTTTTCAGTTGCAAATTCCATTCCATACATATATATGGGGAGGTACTAGCTCCAACTCGGTTTTACAGTGAAAACTGCAGGAACTTCAAAACGGCACTAGGAAACAGACTGAGAAAGCAGAGAAAAAGTGTCTCCTGCAACCCGTTCCCTTGGTGCTAGATGAACGAACGTCTCTCCACTTGCTAATTTCTGAGAGATAAGTGTGTGTGAAAGCCGACCTTCACCTAGCTTCTTGGGAAAACAAAGTTACTTTTCAGTTGCAAACTCCATTCCATACATATATATGGAGAGGTACTAGCTCCAAATCGGTTTGACAGTGATAACTGCAGGAACTTCAAACCGGCACTAGGAAACAGACTGAGAAAGCAGAGAAAAAGTTTCCCTGCAACCCGTTTCCTTGGTGCTAGTTGAAAGAACGTCTCTCCACTTGCTCAGTTCCGAGAGATAAGTGTGTGTGAAAGCCGTACTTCACCTAGATTTTTGGGAACACAAAGTTTTTTTCAGTTTGAAACTCCATTCCATACATCTATATGGGGAATTACTAGCTACAACTCGGTTTGAGGGTGAAAACTGCAGGAATTTCAAACCGGCACTAGCAAACAGACTGAGAAACCAGAGAAAAATTGCCTCCTGCAAATCGTTCCCTTGGTGCTAGATGAACAAACTTCTCTCCACTTTCTCAGTTCTGAGAGATAAGTGTGTGTGAAAGCCGTCCTTCACCTAGCTTGTTGGAAAAACAAAGTTACTTTTCAGTTGCAACCTCCATTCCATACATATATATGGGGAGGTACTAGCTCCAACTCGGTTTTACAATGAAAACTGCAGGAACTTCAAACCGGCACTAGAAAACAGACTGAGAAAGCAGAGAAAAAGTGTCTCCTGCAACCCGTTCCCTTGGTGCTGGATGAACGAACGTCTCTCCACTTGCTCAGTTCTGAGAGATAAGTGTGAGTGAAAGCCGTCCTTCACCTAGCTTGTTGGGAACACAAAGTTTCTTTTCAGTTGCAAACTCCATTCCATACATATATATGGGGAGGTACAAGCTCCAACTCGGTTTTACAGTGAAAACTGCAGGAACTTCAAACCGGCACTAGGAAACAGACTAAGAAAGCAGAGAAAAAGTGTCTCCTGAAACCCGTTCCCTTGGTGCTAGTTGAAAGAACGTCTCTCCACTTGCTCAGTTCCGAGAGATAAGTGTGTGTGAAAGCCGTACTTCACCTAGATTTTTGGGAACACATAGTTTCTTTTCAGTTGCAAATTCCATTCCATACATATATATGGGTAGGTACAAGCTACAACTCGGTTTGAGGGTGAAAACTGCAGGAACTTCAAACCGTCACTAGCAAACAGACTGAGAAAGCAGAGAAAAAGTGTCTCCTGCAACCCGTTCACTTGGTGCTAGATGAACGAACGTCTCTCCACTTGCTCAGTTCTGAGAGATAAGTGTGTGTGAAAGCCGTCCTTCACCTAGCTTGTTTGGAACACAAAGTTTCTTTTCAGTTGCTAACTAGTTTCCATACATATATATGGGGAGGTACAAGCTACAACTCGGTTTTACAGTGAATACTGCAGGAACTTCAAACCGGCACTAGGAAACAGATTGAGAAAGCAGAGAAAAAGTGTCTCCTGCATCCCGTTCCCTTGGTGTTAGATGAACGAACGTCTCTCCACTTGCTAAGTTCTGAGAGATAAGTGTGTGTGAAAGCCGCCCTTCACCTAGCTTGTTGGGAACACAAAGTTTCTTTTCAGTTGCAAACTCCATTCCATACATATATATGGGGAGGTACTAGGTAGAACTCGGTTTGAGGGTGAAAACTGCAGGAACTTCAAATCGGCACTAGCAAACAGACTGAGAAAGCAGAGAAAAAGTGACTCCTGCAACTCGTTCCCTTGGTGCTAGATGAACGAACGTCTCTCCAATTGCTCAGTTCTGAGAGATAAGTGTGTGTGAAAGCCGTCCTTCACCTAGCTTTTTGGGAACACAATGTTTCTTTTCAGTTGCAAATTCCATTCCATACATATATATGGGGAGGTACTAGCTCCAACTCGGTTTTACAGTGAAAACTGCAGGAACTTCAAACCGGCACTAGGAAACAGACTGAGAAAGCAGAGAAAAAGTGTCTCCTGCAACCCGTTCCCTTGGTGCTAGATGAACGAACGTTTCTCCACTTGCTAATTTCTGAGAGATAAGTGTGTGTGAAAGCCGACCTTCACCTAGCTTCTTGGGAAAACAAAGTTACTTTTCAGTTGCAAACTCCATTCCATACATATATATGGAGAGGTACTAGCTCCAAATCGGTTTGACAGTGATAACTGCAGGAACTTCAAACCGGCACTAGGAAACAGACTGAGAAAGCAGAGAAAAAGTGTCCCCTGCAACCCGTTTCCTTGGTGCTAGTTGAAAGAACGTCTCTCCACTTGCTCAGTTCCGAGAGATAAGTGTGTGTGAAAGCCGTACTTCACCTAGATTTTTGGGAACACAAAGTTTCTTTTCAGTTTGAAACTCCATTCCATACATCTGTATGGGGAGGTACTAGCTACAACTCGGTTTGAGGGTGAAAACTGCAGGAACTTCAAACCGGCACTAGAAAACAGACTGAGAAAGCAGAGAAAAAGTGCCTCCTGCAAATCGTTCCCTTGGTGCTAGATAAACGAACTTCTCTCCACTTTCTCAGTTCTGAGAGATAAGTGTGTGTGAAAGCCGTCCTTCACCTAGCTTGTTGGAAAAACAAAGTTACTTTTCAGTTGCAACCTCCATTCCATACATATATATGGGGAGGTACTAGCTCCAACTCGGTTTTACAATGAAAACTGCAGGAACTTCAAACCGGCACTAGAAAACAGACTGAGAAAGCAGAGAAAAAGTGTCTCCTGCAACCCGTTCCCTTGGTGCTGGATGAACGAACGTCTCTCCACTTGCTCAGTTCTGAGAGATAAGTGTGAGTGAAAGCCGTCCTTCACCTAGCTTGTTTGGAACACAAAGTTTCTTTTCAGTTGCTAACTAGTTTCCATACATATATATGGGGAGGTACAAGCTACAACTCGGTTTTACAGTGAATACTGCAGGAACTTCAAACCGGCACTAGGAAACAGATTGAGAAAGCAGAGAAAAAGTGTCTCCTGCATCCCGTTCCCTTGGTGTTAGATGAACGAACGTCTCTCCACTTGCTAAGTTCTGAGAGATAAGTGTGTGTGAAAGCCGCCCTTCACCTAGCTTGTTGGGAACACAAAGTTTCTTTTCAGTTGCAAACTCCATTCCATACATATATATGGGGAGGTACTAGCTCCAACACGGTTTTACAGTGAAAACTGCAGGAACTTCAAACCGGCACTGGGAAACAGACTGAGAAAGCAGATAAAAAGTGTCTCCTGCAAAGCGTTCCCTTGGTGGTATATGAACGAACGTCTCGCCACCTGCTCAGTTCTGAGAGATAAGTGTGTGTGAAAGCCGTCCTTCACCTATCTTGTTGGGAACACAAAGTTTCTTTTCAGTTGCAAACTCCATTCCATACATCTATATGGGGAGGTACTAGCTCCAACTCGGTTTGACAGTGAAAACTGCAGGAACTTCAAACCGGCACTAGGAAACAGACTAAGAAAGCAGAGAAAAAGTGTCCCCTGCAACCCGTTCCCTTGGTGCTAGTTGAAAGAACGTCTCTCCACTTGCTCAGTTCCGAGAGATAAGTGTGTGTGAAAGCCGTACTTCACCTAGATTTTTGGGAAAACAAAGTTTCTTTTCAGTTGCAAACTCCATTCCATACATATATATGGGTAGGTACTAGGTAGAACTCGGTTTGAGGGTGAAAACTGCAGGAACTTCAAACCGGCACTAGCAAACAGACTGAGAAAGCAGAGAAAAAGTGACTCCTGCAACTCGTTCCCTTGGTGCTAGATGAACGAACGTCTCTCCAATTGCTCAGTTCTGAGAGATAAGTGTGTGTGAAAGCCGTCCTTCACCTAGCTTTTTGGGAACACAATGTTTCTTTTCAGTTGCAAATTCCATTCCATACATATATATGGGGAGGTACTAGCTCCAACTCGGTTTTACAGTGAAAACTGCAGGAACTTCAAACCGGCACTAGGAAACAGACTGAGAAAGCAGAGAAAAAGTGTCTCCTGCAACCCGTTCCCTTGGTGCTAGATGAACGAACGTCTCTCCACTTGCTAATTTCTGAGAGATAAGTGTGTGTGAAAGCCGACCTTCACCTAGCTTCTTGGGAAAACAAAGTTACTTTTCAGTTGCAAACTCCATTCCATACATATATATGGAGAGGTACTAGCTCCAACTCGGTTTGACAGTGATAACTGCAGGAACTTCAAACCGGCACTAGGAAACAGACTGAGAAAGCAGAGAAAAAGTGTCCCCTGCAACCCGTTTCCTTGGTGCTAGTTGAAAGAACGTCTCTCCACTTGCTCAGTTCCGAGAGATAAGTGTGTGTGAAAGCCGTACTTCACCTAGATTTTTGGGAACACAAAGTTTCTTTTCAGTTTGAAACTCCATTCCATACATCTGTATGGGGAGGTACTAGCTACAACTCGGTTTGAGGGTGAAAACTGCAGGAACTTCAAACCGGCACTAGCAAACAGACTGAGAAAGCAGAGAAAAAGTCCCTCCTGCAAATCGTTCCCTTGGTGCTAGATAAACGAACTTCTCTCCACTTTCTCAGTTCTGAGAGATAAGTGTGTGTGAAAGCCGTCCTTCACCTAGCTTGTTGGAAAAACAAAGTTACTTTTCAGTTGCAACCTCCATTCCATACATATATATGGGGAGGTACTAGCTCCAACTCGGTTTTACAATGAAAACTGCAGGAACTTCAAACCGGCACTAGAAAACAGACTGAGAAAGCAGAGAAAAAGTGTCTCCTGCAACCCGTTCCCTTGGTGCTGGATGAACGAACGTCTCTCCACTTGCTCAGTTCTGAGAGATAAGTGTGAGTGAAAGCCGTCCTTCACCTAGCTTGTTGGGAACACAAAGTTTCTTTTCAGGTGCAAACTCCATTCCATACATATATATGGGGAGGTACAAGCTCCAACTCGGTTTTACAGTAAAAACTGCAGGAACTTCAAACCGGCACTAGGAAACAGACTAAGAAAGCAGAGAAAAAGTGTCCCCTGAAACCCGTTCCCTTGGTGCTAGTTGAAAGAACGTCTCTCCACTTGCTCAGTTCCGAGAGATAAGTGTGTGTGAAAGCCGTACTTCACCTAGATTTTTGGGAACACATAGTTTCTTTTCAGTTGCAAATTCCATTCCATACATATATATGGGTAGGTACAAGCTACAACTCGGTTTGAGGGTGAAAACTGCAGGAACTTCAAACCGTCACTAGCAAACAGACTGAGAAAGCAGAGAAAAAGTGTCTCCTGCAACCCGTTCACTTGGTGCTAGATGAACGAACGTCTCTCCACTTGCTCAGTTCTGAGAGATAAGTGTGTGTGAAAGCCGTCCTTCACCTAGCTTGTTTGGAACACAAAGTTTCTTTTCAGTTGCTAACTAGTTTCCATACATATATATGGGGAGGTACAAGCTACAACTCGGTTTTACAGTGAATACTGCAGGAACTTCAAACCGGCACTAGGAAACAGATTGAGAAAGCAGAGAAAAAGTGTCTCCTGCATCCCGTTCCCTTGGTGTTAGATGAACGAACGTCTCTCCACTTGCTAAGTTCTGAGAGATAAGTGTGTGTGAAAGCCGCCCTTCACCTAGCTTGTTGGGAACACAAAGTTTCTTTTCAGTTGCAAACTCCATTCCATACATATATATGGGGAGGTACTAGCTCCAACACGGTTTTACAGTGAAAACTGCAGGAACTTCAAACCGGCACTGGGAAACAGACTGAGAAAGCAGATAAAAAGTGTCTCCTGCAAAGCGTTCCCTTGGTGGTATATGAACGAACGTCTCGCCACCTGCTCAGTTCTGAGAGATAAGTGTGTGTGAAAGCCGTCCTTCACCTATCTTGTTGGGAACACAAAGTTTCTTTTCAGTTGCAAACTCCATTCCATACATCTATATGGGGTGGTACTAGCTCCAACTCGGTTTGACAGTGAAAACTGCAGGAACTTCAAACCGGCACTAGGAAACAGACTAAGAAAGCAGAGAAAAAGTGTCCCCTGCAACCCGTTCCCTTGGTGCTAGTTGAAAGAACGTCTCTCCACTTGCTCAGTTCCGAGAGATAAGTGTGTGTGAAAGCCGTACTTCACCTAGATTTTTGGGAAAACAAAGTTTCTTTTCAGTTGCAAACTCCATTCCATACATATATATGGGTAGGTACTAGGTAGAACTCGGTTTGAGGGTGAAAACTGCAGGAACTTCAAATCGGCACTAGCAAACAGACTGAGAAAGCAGAGAAAAAGTGACTCCTGCAACTCGTTCCCTTGGTGCTAGATGAACGAACGTCTCTCCAATTGCTCAGTTCTGAGAGATAAGTGTGTGTGAAAGCCGTCCTTCACCTAGCTTTTTGGGAACACAATGTTTCTTTTCAGTTGCAAATTCCATTCCATACATATATATGGGGAGGTACTAGCTCCAACTCGGTTTTACAGTGAAAACTGCAGGAACTTCAAACCGGCACTAGGAAACAGACTGAGAAAGCAGAGAAAAAGTGTCTCCTGCAACCCGTTCCCTTGGTGCTAGATGAACGAACGTTTCTCCACTTGCTAATTTCTGAGAGATAAGTGTGTGTGAAAGCCGACCTTCACCTAGCTTCTTGGGAAAACAAAGTTACTTTTCAGTTGCAAACTCCATTCCATACATATATATGGAGAGGTACTAGCTCCAAATCGGTTTGACAGTGATAACTGCAGGAACTTCAAACCGGCACTAGGAAACAGACTGAGAAAGCAGAGAAAAAGTGTCCCCTGCAACCCGTTTCCTTGGTGCTAGTTGAAAGAACGTCTCTCCACTTGCTCAGTTCCGAGAGATAAGTGTGTGTGAAAGCCGTACTTCACCTAGATTTTTGGGAACACAAAGTTTCTTTTCAGTTTGAAACTCCATTCCATACATCTGTATGGGGAGGTACTAGCTACAACTCGGTTTGAGGGTGAAAACTGCAGGAACTTCAAACCGGCACTAGAAAACAGACTGAGAAAGCAGAGAAAAAGTGCCTCCTGCAAATCGTTCCCTTGGTGCTAGATAAACGAACTTCTCTCCACTTTCTCAGTTCTGAGAGATAAGTGTGTGTGAAAGCCGTCCTTCACCTAGCTTGTTGGAAAAACAAAGTTACTTTTCAGTTGCAACCTCCATTCCATACATATATATGGGGAGGTACTAGCTCCAACTCGGTTTTACAATGAAAACTGCAGGAACTTCAAACCGGCACTAGAAAACAGACTGAGAAAGCAGAGAAAAAGTGTCTCCTGCAACCCGTTCCCTTGGTGCTGGATGAACGAACGTCTCTCCACTTGCTCAGTTCTGAGAGATAAGTGTGAGTGAAAGCCGTCCTTCACCTAGCTTGTTTGGAACACAAAGTTTCTTTTCAGTTGCTAACTAGTTTCCATACATATATATGGGGAGGTACAAGCTACAACTCGGTTTTACAGTGAATACTGCAGGAACTTCAAACCGGCACTAGGAAACAGATTGAGAAAGCAGAGAAAAAGTGTCTCCTGCATCCCGTTCCCTTGGTGTTAGATGAACGAACGTCTCTCCACTTGCTAAGTTCTGAGAGATAAGTGTGTGTGAAAGCCGCCCTTCACCTAGCTTGTTGGGAACACAAAGTTTCTTTTCAGTTGCAAACTCCATTCCATACATATATATGGGGAGGTACTAGCTCCAACACGGTTTTACAGTGAAAACTGCAGGAACTTCAAACCGGCACTGGGAAACAGACTGAGAAAGCAGATAAAAAGTGTCTCCTGCAAAGCGTTCCCTTGGTGGTATATGAACGAACGTCTCGCCACCTGCTCAGTTCTGAGAGATAAGTGTGTGTGAAAGCCGTCCTTCACCTATCTTGTTGGGAACACAAAGTTTCTTTTCAGTTGCAAACTCCATTCCATACATCTATATGGGGAGGTACTAGCTCCAACTCGGTTTGACAGTGAAAACTGCAGGAACTTCAAACCGGCACTAGGAAACAGACTAAGAAAGCAGAGAAAAAGTGTCCCCTGCAACCCGTTCCCTTGGTGCTAGTTGAAAGAACGTCTCTCCACTTGCTCAGTTCCGAGAGATAAGTGTGTGTGAAAGCCGTACTTCACCTAGATTTTTGGGAAAACAAAGTTTCTTTTCAGTTGCAAACTCCATTCCATACATATATATGGGTAGGTACTAGGTAGAACTCGGTTTGAGGGTGAAAACTGCAGGAACTTCAAACCGGCACTAGCAAACAGACTGAGAAAGCAGAGAAAAAGTGACTCCTGCAACTCGTTCCCTTGGTGCTAGATGAACGAACGTCTCTCCAATTGCTCAGTTCTGAGAGATAAGTGTGTGTGAAAGCCGTCCTTCACCTAGCTTTTTGGGAACACAATGTTTCTTTTCAGTTGCAAATTCCATTCCATACATATATATGGGGAGGTACTAGCTCCAACTCGGTTTTACAGTGAAAACTGCAGGAACTTCAAACCGGCACTAGGAAACAGACTGAGAAAGCAGAGAAAAAGTGTCTCCTGCAACCCGTTCCCTTGGTGCTAGATGAACGAACGTCTCTCCACTTGCTAATTTCTGAGAGATAAGTGTGTGTGAAAGCCGACCTTCACCTAGCTTCTTGGGAAAACAAAGTTACTTTTCAGTTGCAAACTCCATTCCATACATATATATGGAGAGGTACTAGCTCCAACTCGGTTTGACAGTGATAACTGCAGGAACTTCAAACCGGCACTAGGAAACAGACTGAGAAAGCAGAGAAAAAGTGTCCCCTGCAACCCGTTTCCTTGGTGCTAGTTGAAAGAACGTCTCTCCACTTGCTCAGTTCCGAGAGATAAGTGTGTGTGAAAGCCGTACTTCACCTAGATTTTTGGGAACACAAAGTTTCTTTTCAGTTTGAAACTCCATTCCATACATCTGTATGGGGAGGTACTAGCTACAACTCGGTTTGAGGGTGAAAACTGCAGGAACTTCAAACCGGCACTAGCAAACAGACTGAGAAAGCAGAGAAAAAGTCCCTCCTGCAAATCGTTCCCTTGGTGCTAGATAAACGAACTTCTCTCCACTTTCTCAGTTCTGAGAGATAAGTGTGTGTGAAAGCCGTCCTTCACCTAGCTTGTTGGAAAAACAAAGTTACTTTTCAGTTGCAACCTCCATTCCATACATATATATGGGGAGGTACTAGCTCCAACTCGGTTTTACAATGAAAACTGCAGGAACTTCAAACCGGCACTAGAAAACAGACTGAGAAAGCAGAGAAAAAGTGTCTCCTGCAACCCGTTCCCTTGGTGCTGGATGAACGAACGTCTCTCCACTTGCTCAGTTCTGAGAGATAAGTGTGAGTGAAAGCCGTCCTTCACCTAGCTTGTTGGGAACACAAAGTTTCTTTTCAGGTGCAAACTCCATTCCATACATATATATGGGGAGGTACAAGCTCCAACTCGGTTTTACAGTAAAAACTGCAGGAACTTCAAACCGGCACTAGGAAACAGACTAAGAAAGCAGAGAAAAAGTGTCCCCTGAAACCCGTTCCCTTGGTGCTAGTTGAAAGAACGTCTCTCCACTTGCTGAGTTCCGAGAGATAAGTGTGTGTGAAAGCCGTACTTCACCTAGATTTTTGGGAACACATAGTTTCTTTTCAGTTGCAAATTCCATTCCATACATATATATGGGTAGGTACAAGCTACAACTCGGTTTGAGGGTGAAAACTGCAGGAACTTCAAACCGGCACTAGCAAACAGACTGAGAAAGCAGAGAAAAAGTGTCTCCTGCAACTCGTTCCCTTGGTGCTAGATGAACGAACTTCTCTCTACTTTCTAAGTTCTGAGATATAAGTGTGTGTGAAAGCAGTCCTTCACCTAGCTTGTTGGGAACACAATGTTTCTTTTCAGTTGCAAACTCCATTCCATACATATATATGGGGAGGTAATAGTTCCAACTCGGTTTTACAGTGAAAACTGCAGGAACTTCAAACCGGCACTAGGAAACAGACTGAGAAAGCAGAGAAAAAGTGTCTCCTGCAACCCGTTCCCTTGGTGCTAGATGAACGAACGTCTCTCCACTTGCTCAGTTCTGAGAGATAAGTGTGTTTGAAAGCCGTCCTTCACCTAGCTTGTTGGGAAAACAAAGTTATTTTCAGTTGCAAACTCCATTCCATACATATATATGGGGAGGTACTAGCTCCAACTCGGTTTGACAGTGAAAACTGCAGGAACTTCAAAACGGCACTAGAAAACAGACTGAGAAAGCAGAGAAAAAGTGTCTCCTGCAACCCGTTCCCTTGGTGCTAGATGAACGAACGTCTCTCCACTTGCTCAGTTCTGAGAGATAAGTGTGTGAAAGTCGTCCTTAACCTAGCTTGTTGGGAACACAAAGTTTCTTTTCAGTTGCAAACTCCATTCCATACATATATATGGGGAGGTACAAGCTCCAACTCGGTTTTACAGTGAAAACTGCAGGAACTTCAAACCGGCACTAGGAAACAGATTGAGAAAGCAGAAAAAAAGTGTCTCCTTCAACCCGTTCCCTTGGTGATAGATGAACGAACGTCTCACCACTTGCTCAGTTCTGAGTGATAAGTGTGTGTGAAAGCCGTCCTTCACCTAGCTTGTTGGGAACACAAAGTTTCTTTTCAGTTTCAAACTCCATTCCATACATCTATATGGGGAGGTACTAGCTCCAACTCGGTTTTACAGTGAAAACTGCAGGAACTTCAAACTGGCACTAGGAAACAGACTAAGAAAGCAGAGAAAAATTGTCCCCTGCAAACCGTTCCCTTGGTGCTAGTTGAAAGAACGTCTCTCCACTTGCTCAGTTCCGAGAGATAAGGGTGTGTGAAAGCCGTACTTCACCTAGATTTTTGGGAACACAAAGTTTCTTTTCAGTTGCAAACTCCATTCCATACATATATATGGGTAGGTACTAGCTACAACTCGGTTTGAGGGTGAAAATTGCAGGAACTTCAAACCGGCACTAGCAAACAGACTGAGAAAGCAGAGAAAAAGTGTCTCCTGCAACTCGTTCCCTTGGTTCTAGATGAACGAACCTCTCTCTACTTTCTCAGTTCTAAGAGATAAGTGAGTGTGAAAGCCGTCCTTCACCTAGCTTGTTGGGAACACAATGTTACTTTTAAGTTGCAAACTCCATTCCACACATATATATGGGGAGGTACAAACTCCAACTCGGTTTGACAGTGATAACTGCAGGAACTTCAAACCGGCACTAGGAAACAGACTGAGAAAGCAGAGAAAAAGTGTCCCCTGCAACCCGTTTCCTTGGTGCTAGTTGAAAGAACGTCTCTCCACTTGCTCAGTTCCGAGAGATAAGTGTGTGTGAAAGCCGTACTTCACCTAGATTTTTGGGAACACAAAGTTTCTTTTCAGTTTGAAACTCCATTCCATACATCTGTATGGGGAGGTACTAGCTACAACTCGGTTTGAGGGTGAAAACTGCAGGAACTTCAAACCGGCACTAGCAAACAGACTGAGAAAGCAGAGAAAAAGTCCCTCCTGCAAATCGTTCCCTTGGTGCTAGATAAACGAACTTCTCTCCACTTTCTCAGTTCTGAGAGATAAGTGTGTGTGAAAGCCGTCCTTCACCTAGCTTGTTGGAAAAACAAAGTTACTTTTCAGTTGCAACCTCCATTCCATACATATATATGGGGAGGTACTAGCTCCAACTCGGTTTTACAATGAAAACTGCAGGAACTTCAAACCGGCACTAGAAAACAGACTGAGAAAGCAGAGAAAAAGTGTCTCCTGCAACCCGTTCCCTTGGTGCTGGATGAACGAACGTCTCTCCACTTGCTCAGTTCTGAGAGATAAGTGTGAGTGAAAGCCGTCCTTCACCTAGCTTGTTGGGAACACAAAGTTTCTTTTCAGGTGCAAACTCCATTCCATACATATATATGGGGAGGTACAAGCTCCAACTCGGTTTTACAGTAAAAACTGCAGGAACTTCAAACCGGCACTAGGAAACAGACTAAGAAAGCAGAGAAAAAGTGTCCCCTGAAACCCGTTCCCTTGGTGCTAGTTGAAAGAACGTCTCTCCACTTGCTGAGTTCCGAGAGATAAGTGTGTGTGAAAGCCGTACTTCACCTAGATTTTTGGGAACACATAGTTTCTTTTCAGTTGCAAATTCCATTCCATACATATATATGGGTAGGTACAAGCTACAACTCGGTTTGAGGGTGAAAACTGCAGGAACTTCAAACCGGCACTAGCAAACAGACTGAGAAAGCAGAGAAAAAGTGTCTCCTGCAACTCGTTCCCTTGGTGCTAGATGAACGAACTTCTCTCTACTTTCTAAGTTCTGAGATATAAGTGTGTGTGAAAGCAGTCCTTCACCTAGCTTGTTGGGAACACAATGTTTCTTTTCAGTTGCAAACTCCATTCCATACATATATATGGGGAGGTAATAGTTCCAACTCGGTTTTACAGTGAAAACTGCAGGAACTTCAAACCGGCACTAGGAAACAGACTGAGAAAGCAGAGAAAAAGTGTCTCCTGCAACCCGTTCCCTTGGTGCTAGATGAACGAACGTCTCTCCACTTGCTCAGTTCTGAGAGATAAGTGTGTTTGAAAGCCGTCCTTCACCTAGCTTGTTGGGAAAACAAAGTTATTTTCAGTTGCAAACTCCATTCCATACATATATATGGGGAGGTACTAGCTCCAACTCGGTTTGACAGTGAAAACTGCAGGAACTTCAAAACGGCACTAGAAAACAGACTGAGAAAGCAGAGAAAAAGTGTCTCCTGCAACCCGTTCCCTTGGTGCTAGATGAACGAACGTCTCTCCACTTGCTCAGTTCTGAGAGATAAGTGTGTGAAAGTCGTCCTTAACCTAGCTTGTTGGGAACACAAAGTTTCTTTTCAGTTGCAAACTCCATTCCATACATATATATGGGGAGGTACAAGCTCCAACTCGGTTTTACAGTGAAAACTGCAGGAACTTCAAACCGGCACTAGGAAACAGATTGAGAAAGCAGAAAAAAAGTGTCTCCTTCAACCCGTTCCCTTGGTGATAGATGAACGAACGTCTCACCACTTGCTCAGTTCTGAGTGATAAGTGTGTGTGAAAGCCGTCCTTCACCTAGCTTGTTGGGAACACAAAGTTTCTTTTCAGTTTCAAACTCCATTCCATACATCTATATGGGGAGGTACTAGCTCCAACTCGGTTTTACAGTGAAAACTGCAGGAACTTCAAACTGGCACTAGGAAACAGACTAAGAAAGCAGAGAAAAATTGTCCCCTGCAAACCGTTCCCTTGGTGCTAGTTGAAAGAACGTCTCTCCACTTGCTCAGTTCCGAGAGATAAGGGTGTGTGAAAGCCGTACTTCACCTAGATTTTTGGGAACACAAAGTTTCTTTTCAGTTGCAAACTCCATTCCATACATATATATGGGTAGGTACTAGCTACAACTCGGTTTGAGGGTGAAAATTGCAGGAACTTCAAACCGGCACTAGCAAACAGACTGAGAAAGCAGAGAAAAAGTGTCTCCTGCAACTCGTTCCCTTGGTTCTAGATGAACGAACCTCTCTCTACTTTCTCAGTTCTAAGAGATAAGTGAGTGTGAAAGCCGTCCTTCACCTAGCTTGTTGGGAACACAATGTTACTTTTAAGTTGCAAACTCCATTCCACACATATATATGGGGAGGTACAAACTCCAACTCGGTTTTACAGTGAAAACTGTAGGAACTTCAAACCGGCACTAGGAAACAGACTGAGAAAGCAGAGAAAAAGTGTCTCCTCAACCCGTTTCCTTGGTGCTAGATGAACGAACTTCTCTCCCCTTGCTCAGTTCTGAGAGATATGTGTGTGTGAACGCCGTCCTTCACCTAGCTTGTTGGGAACACAAAGTTTCTTTTCAGTTGCAAACTCCATTCCATACATATATATGGGGAGGTACTAGCTCCAACTCGGTTTTACAGTGAAAAGTGCAGGAAATTCACACCGGCACTAGGAAATAGACTGAGAAAGCAGAGAAAAAGTGTGTCCTGCAACCCGTTCCCTTGGTGCTAGATGAACGAACGTCTCTCCACTTGCTCAGTTCTGAGAGATAAGTGTGTGTGAAAGCCGTCCTTCACCTAGCTTGTTGGGAACACAAAGTTTCTTTTCAGTTTCAAACTCCATTCCATACATCTATATGGGGAGTTACTGGCTCCAACTCGGTTTTACAGTGAAAACTGCAGGAACTTCAAACCGGCACTAGCAAACAGACTGAGAAAGCAGAGAAAAAGTGTCTCCTGCAACTCGTTCCCTTGGTGCTACATGAACGAACTTCTCTCCACTTTCTCAGTTCTGAGAGATAAGTGTGTGAGAAAGCAGTCCTTCACCTTGCTTGTTGGGAAAACAAAGTTACTTTTCAGTTGCAAACTCCATTCCATACATATATATGGTGAGGTACTAGCTCCAACTCGGATTGACAGTGAAAACTGCAGGAACTTCAAACCGGCACTAGAAAACAGACTGTGAAAGCAGAGAAAAAGTGTCTCCTGCAACCCGTTCCCTTGGTGCTAGATGAACGAACGTCTCTCCACTTGCTCAGTTCTGAGAGATAAGTGTTTGTGAAAGCCGTCCTTCACCTAGCTTGTTGGGAACACAAAGTTTCTTTTCAGTTTCGAACTCCATTCCATACATCTATATGGGGAGGTACTAGCTCCAAGTCGGTTTTACAATGAAAACTGCAGGAACTTCAAACCGGCACTAGGAAACAGACTGAGAAAGCAGAGAAAAAGTGTCTCCTGCAACCCGTTCCCTTGGTGCTAGATGAACGAACGTCTGTCCACTTGCTCAGTTCTGAGAGATAAGTGTGTGTGAAAGCCGTCCTTCACCTAGCTTGTTGGGAACACAAAGTTTCTTTTCAGTTGCAAACTCCATTCCATACATATATATGGGGAGGTACTAGCTTCAAATCGGATTTACAGTGAAAACTGTAGGAACTTCAAACCGGCACTAGGAAACAGACTGAGAAAGCAGAGAAAAAGTGTCTCCTCAACCCGTTTCCTTGGTGCTAGATGAACGAACGTCTCTCCCCTTGCTCAGTTCTGAGAGATAAGTGTGTGTGAAAGCCGTCCTTCACCTAGCTTGTTGGGAACACAAAGTTTCTTTTCAGTAGCAAACTCCACTCCATACATATATATGGGGAGGTACTAGCTCCAACTCGGTTTTATAGTGAAAACTGCAGGAACTTCAAAACGGCACTAGGAAACAGACTGAGAAAGCAGAGAAAAAGTGTCTCCTGCAACCCGTTCCCTTGGTGCTAGGTGAACGAACGTCTCTCCACTTGCTCAGTTCTGAGAGATAAGTGTGTGTGAAAGCCGTCCTTCACCTACCTTGTTGGGAACACAAAGTTTCTTTTCAGTTGCAAACTCCATTCCATACATATATATGGGGTGGTACTAGCTCCAACTCCGTTATACCGTGAAAACTACAGGAACTTCAAACCGGCACTAGGAAACAGACTGAGAAAGCAGAGAAATAGTGTCTCCTGCAACCCGTTCCCTTGGTGCTAGATGAACGAACGTCTCTCCACTTGCTCAGTTCTGAGAGATAAGTGTGTGTGAAAGCCGTCCTTCACCTAGCTTGTTGGGAACACAAAGTTTCTTTTCAGTTTCAAACTCCATTCCATACATATATATGGGGAGGTACTAGCTCCAACTCGGTTTTACAGTGAAAAGTGCAGGAAATTCACACCGGCACTAGGAATTAGACTGAGAAACAGAGAAAAAGTGTCTCCTGCAACCCGTTCCCTTGGTGCTAGATGAACGAACGTCTCTCCACTTGCTCAGTTCTGAGAGATAAGTGTGTGTGAAAGCCGTCCTTCACCTAGCTTGTTGGGAACACAAAGTTTCTTTTCAGTTTCAAACTCCATTCCATACATCTATATGGGGAGCTACTAGCTCCAACTCGGTTTTACAGTGAAAACTGCAGGAACTTCAAACCGGCACTAGCAAACAGACTGAGAAAGCAGAGAAAAAGTGTCTCCTGCAACTCGTTCCCTTGGTGCTACATGAACGAACTTCTCTCCACTTTCTCAGTTCTGAGAGATAAGTGTGTGAGAAAGCCGTCCTTCACCTTGCTTGTTGGGAAAACAAAGTTACTTTTCAGTTGCAAACTCCATTCCATACATATATATGGGGAGGTACTAGCTCCAAGTCGGTTTTACAATGAAAACTGCAGGAACTTCAAACCGGCACTAGAAAACAGACTGAGAAAGCAGAGAAAAAGTGTCTCCTGCAACCCGTTCCCTTGGTGCTAGATGAACGAACGTCTCTCCACTTGCTCAGTTCTGAGAGATAAGTGTGTGGAAAGCCGTCCTTCACCTAGCTTGTTGGGAACACAAAGTTTCTTTTCAGTTTCAAACTCCATTCCATACATCTATATGGGAAGGTACTAGCTCCAAGTCGGTTTTACAATGAAAACTGCAGGAACTTCAAACCGGCACTAGGAAACAGACTGAGAAAGCAGAGAAAAAGTGTCTCCTGCAACCCGTTCCCTTGGTGCTAGATGAAAGAACGTCTCTCCACTTGCTCAGTTCTGAGAGATAAGTGTGTGTGAAAGCCGTCCTTCACCTAGCTTGTTGGGAACACAAAGTTTCTTTTCAGTTTCAAACAACATTCCATACATCTATATGGGGAGGTTCTAGCTCCAAGTCGGTTTTACAATGAAAACTGCAGGAACTTCAAACCGGCACTAGGAAACAGCCTGAGAAATCAGAGAAAAAGTGTCTCCTGCAACCCATTCCCATGGTGCTAGATGAACGAACTTATATCCGCATGCTAATTTCTGAGAGATAAGTGTGTGAAAGTCGTCCTTAACCTAGCTTGTTGGGAACACAAAGTTTCTTTTCAGTTGCAAACTCCATTCCACACATATATATGGGGAGGTACAAACTCCAACTCGGTTTTACAGTGAAAACTGTAGGAACTTCAAACCGGCACTAGGAAACAGACTGAGAAAGCAGAGAAAAGTGTCTACTCAACCCGTTTCCTTGGTGCTAGATGAACCAACTTCTCTCCCCTTGCTCAGTTCTGAGAGATAAGTGTGTGTGAAAGCCGTCCTTCACCTAGCTTGTTGGGAACACAGTGTTTCTTTTCAGTTGCAAACTCCATTCCATACATATATATGGGGAGGTACTAGCTCCAACTCGGTTTTACAGTGAAAACTGCAGGAACTTCAAACCGGCACTAGGAAACAGACTGAGAAAGCAGAGAAAAGTGTCTCCTGCAACCCGTTCCCTTGGTGCTAGATGAACGAACGTCTCTCCACTTGCTCAGTTCTGAGAGATATGTGTGTGTGAACGCCGTCCTTCACCTAGCTTGTTGGGAACACAAAGTTTCTTTTCAGTTGCAAACTCCATTCCATACATATATATGGGGAGGTACTAGCTCCAACTATGTTTTACAGTGAAAAGTGCAGGAAATTCACACCGGCACTAGGAAATAGACTGAGAAAGCAGAGAAAAAGTGTCTCCTGCAACCCGTTCCCTTGGTGCTAGTTGAAAGAACGTCTCTCCACTTGCTCAGTTCCGAGAGTTAAGTGTGTGTGAAAGCCGTACTTCACCTAGATTTTTGGGAACACATAGTTTCTTTTCAGTTGCAAATTCCATTCCATACATATATATGGGTAGGTACAAGCTACAACTCGGTTTGAGGGTGAAAACTGCAGGAACTTCAAACCGGCACTAGCAAACAGACTGAGAAAGCAGAAAAAAAGTGTCTCCTGCAACCCGTTCCCTTGGTGATAGATGAACGAACGTCTCTCCACTTGCTCAGTTCTGAGTGATAAGTGTGTGTGAAAGCCGTCCTTCACTTAGCTTGTTGGGAACACAAAGTTTCTTTTCAGTTTCAAACTCCATTCCATACATCTATATGGGGAGGTACTAGCTCCAACTCGGTTTTACAGTGAAAACTGCAGGAACTTCAAACTGGCACTAGGAAACAGACTAAGAAAGCAGAGAAAAATTGTCCCCTGCAAACCGTTCCCTTGGTGCTAGTTGAAAGAACGTCTCTCCACTTGCTCAGTTCCGAGAGATAAGTGTGTGTGAAAGCCGTTCTTCACCTAGATTTTTGGGAACACAAAGTTTCTTTTCAGTTGCAAACTCCATTCCATACATATATATGGGTAGGTACTAGCTACAACTCGGTTTGAGGGTGAAAATTGCAGGAACTTCAAACCGGCACTAGCAAACAGACTGAGAAAGCAGAGAAAAAGTGTCTCCTGCAACTCGTTCCCTTGGTGCTAGATGAACGAACTTCTCTCCACTTTCTCAGTCCTAAGAGATAAGTGAGTGTGAAAGCCGTCCTTCACCTAGCTTGTTGGGAACACAATGTTTCTTTTAAGTTGCAAACTCCATTCCATACATATATATGGGGAGGTACTAGCTCCAACTCGGTTTGACAGTGAAAACTGCAGGAACTTCAAACCGGCACTAGAAAACAGACTGAGAAAGCAGAGAAAAAGTGTCTCCTGCAACCCGTTCCCTTGGTGCTAGATGAACGAACGTCTCTCCACTTGCTCAGTTCTGAGAGATAAGTGTGTGTGAAAGCCGTCCTTCACCTAGCTTGTTGGGAACACAAAGTTTCTTTTCAGTTTCAAACACCATTCCATACATCTATATGGGGAGGTTCTAGCTCCAAGTCGGTTTTACAATGAAAACTGCAGGAACTTCAAACCGGCACTAGGAAACAGACTGAGAAAGCAGAGAAAAAGTGTCTCCTGCAACCCGTTCCCTTGGTGCTAGATGAACGAACGTCTCTCCACTTGCTCAGTTCTGAGAGATAATTGTGTGTGAAAGCCGTCCTTCACTTAGCTTGTTGGGAACACAAAGTTTCTTTTCAGTTGCAAACTCCATTCCATACATATATATGGGGAGGTACTAGCTTCAACTCGGTTTTACAGTGAAAAGTGCAGGAACTTCAAACCGGCACTAGGAAACAGCCTGAGAAATCAGAGAAAAAGTGTCTCCTGCAACACGTTCCCATGGTGCTAGATGAACGAACTTATATCCGCATGCTAATTTCTGAGAGATAAGTGTGTGAAAGTCGTCCTTAACCTAGCTTGTTGGGAACACAAAGTTTCTTTTCAGTTTCAAACTCCATTCCATACATCTATATGGGGAGCTACTAGCTCCAACTCGGTTTTACAGTGAAAACTGCAGGAACTTCAAACCGGCACTAGCAAACAGACTGAGAAAGCAGAGAAAAGTGTCTCCTGCAACTCGTTCCCTTGGTGCTACATGAACGAACTTCTCTCCACTTTCTCAGTTCTGAGAGATAAGTGTGTGAGAAAGCCGCCCTTCACCTTGCTTGTTGGGAAAACAAAGTTACTTTTCAGTTGCAAACTCCATTCCATACATATATATGGTGAGGTACTAGCTCCAACTCGGTTTGACAGTGAAAACTGCAGGAACTTCAAACCGGCACTAGAAAACAGACTGAGAAAACAGAGAAATAGTGTCTCCTGCAACCCGTTCCCTTGGTGCTAGATGAACGAACGTCTCTCCACTTGCTCAGTTCTGAGAGATAAGTGTGTGTGAAAGCCGTCCTTCACCTAGCTTGTTGGGAACACAAAGTTTCTTTTCAGTTTCAAACTCCATTCCATACATCTATATGGGGAGGTACTAGCTCCAAGTCGGTTTTACAATGAAAACTGCAGGAACTTCAAACCGGCACTAGGAAACAGACTGAGAAAGCAGAGAAAAAGTGTCTCCTGCAACCCGTTCCCTTGGTGCTAGATGAACGAACGTCTCTCCACTTGCTCAGTTCTGAGAGATAAGTGTGTGTGAAAGCCGTCCTTCACCTAGCTTGTTGGGAACACAAAGTTTCTTTTCAGTTGCAAACTCCATTCCATACATATATATGGGGAGGTACTAGCTTCAACTCGGTTTTACAGTGAAAAGTGCAGGAACTTCAAACCGGCACTAGGAAACAGACTGAGAAAGCAGAGAAAAAGTGTCTCCTGCAACCCGTTCCCATGGTGCTAGATGAACGAACTTATATCCGCATGCTAATTTCTGAGAGATAAGTGTGTGAAAGTCGTCCTTAACCTAGCTTGTTGGGAACACAAAGTTTCTTTTCAGTTGCAAACTCCATTCCATACATATATATGGGGAGGTACAAACTCCAACTCGGTTTTACAGTGAAAACTGTAGGAACTTCAAACCGGCACTAGGAAACAGACTGAGAAAGCAGAGAAAAAGTGTCTCCTCAACCCGTTTCCTTGGTGCTAGATGAACGAACTTCTCTCCCCTTGCTCAGTTCTGAGAGATAAGTGTGTGTGAAAGCCAACCTTCACCTAGCTTTTTGGGAACACAATGTTTCTTTTCAGTTGCAAACTCCATTCCATAAATATATATGGGGAGGTACTAGCTAAAACTCGGTTTTATAGTGAAAACTGCAGGAACTTCAAACCGGCACTAGGAAACAGACTGAGAAAGCAGAGAAAAAGTGTCTCCTGCAACCCGTTCCCTTGGTGCTAGATGATCGAACGTCTCTCCACTTGCTCAGTTCCGAGAGATAAGTGTGTGTGAAAGCCGTCCTTCATCTAGCTTGTTGGGAACACAAAGTTTCTTTTCAGTAGCAAACTCCACTCCATACATATATATGGGGAGGTACTAGCTCCAACTCGGTTTTATAGTGAAAACTGCAGGAACTTCAAACCGGCACTAGGAAGCAGACTGATAAAGCAGAGAAAAAGTGTCACCTGCAACCCGTTCCCTTGGTGCTAGATGAACGAACGTCTCTCCACTTGCTCAGGTCTGAGAGATAAGTGTGTGTGAAAGCCGTCCTTCACCTACCTTGTTGGGAACACAAAGTTTCTTTTCAGTTGCAAAGTCCATTCCATACATCTATATGGGGAGGTACAAGCTCCAAGTCGGTTTTACAGTGAAAACTGCAGGAACTTCAAACCGGCAGTAGGAAACAGACTGAGAAAGCAGAGAAAAAGTGTCTCCTGCAACCCGTTCCCTTGGTGCTAGATGAACGAACGTCTCTCCACTTGCTCAGTTCTGAGAGATAAGTGTGTGTGAAAGCCGTCCTTCACCTAGCTTGTTGGGAACACAAAGTTTCTTTTCAGTTGCAAACTCCATTCCATACATATATATGGGGTGGTACTAGCTCCAACTCCGTTATGACGTGAAAACTACAGGAACTTCAAAACGGCACTAGGAAACAGACTGAGAAAGCAGAGAAATAGTGACTCCTGCAACCCGTTCCCTTGGTGCTAGATGAACGAACGTCTCTCCACTTGCTCAGTTCTCAGAGATAAGTGTGGGTGAAAGCCGTGCTTCACCTACCTTGTTGGGAACACAAAGTTTCTTTTCAGTTGCAAACTCCATTCCATACATATATATGGGGAGGTACTAGCTCCAACACGGTTTGACAGTGAAAACTGCAGGAACTTCAAACCGGCACTAGAAAACAGACTGTGAAATCAGTGAAAAAGTGTCTCCTGCAACCCGTTCCCATGGTGCTAGATGAACGAACTTATATCCGCATGCTAATTTCTGAGAGAAAAGTGTGTGAAAGTCGTCCTTAACCTAGCTTGTTGGGAACACAAAGATTCTTTTCAGTTGCAAACTCCATTCCATACATATATATGGGGAGGTACAAGCTCCAACTCGGTTTAACAGTGAAAACTGCAGGAACTTCAAACCGGCACTAGGAAACAGAATGAGAAAGCAGAGAAAAAGTGTCTCCTCAAACCGTTTCCTTGGTTCTAGATGAACGAAGTTCTCTCCCCTTGCTCAGTTCTGAGAGATAAGTGTGTGTGAAAGCCGTCCTTTACCTAGCTTGTTGGGAACACAATGTTTCTTTTCAGTTGCAAACTCCATTCCATACGTATATATAGGGAGGTACTAGCTCCAACACGGTTTTACAGTGAAAACTGCAGGAACTTCAAACCGGCACTAGGAAACAGACTGAGAAAGCAGAGAAAAAGTGTCTCCTGCAACCCGTTCCATTGGTGCTAGATGAACGAACGTCTCTCCACTTGCTCAGTTCTGAGAGATAATTGTGTGTGAAAGCCGTCCTTCATCTAGCTTGTTGGGACCACAAAGTTTCTTTTCAGTTGCAAACTCCATTCCATACATCTATATGGGGAGGTACTAGCTCCAACTCGGTTTTACAATGAAAACTTCAGGAACTTTAAAACGGCACTAGAAAACAGACTGTGAAATCAGTGAAAAAGTGTCTCCTGCAACCCGTTCCCATGGTGCTAGATGAACGAACTTATATCCGCATGCTAATTTCTGAGAGATAAGTGTGTGAAAGTCGTCCTTAACCTAGCTTGTTTGGAACACAAAGTTTCTTTTCAGTTGCAAACTCCATTCCATACATATATATGGGGAGGTACAAGCTCCAACTCGGTTTAACAGTGAAAACTGCAGGAACTTCAAACCGGAACTATGAAACAGACTGAGAAAGCAGAGAAAAAGTGTCTCCTCAACCCGTTTCCTTGGTTCTAGATAAACGAACTTCTCTCCCCTTGCTCAGTTCTGAGAGATAAGTGTGTGTGAAAGCCGTCCTTCACCTAGCTTGTTGGGAACACAAAGTTTATTTTCAGTTGCAAACTCCATTCCATATATATATATGGGGAGGTACAAGCTCCAACTCGGATTTACAGTGAAAACTGCAGGAACTTCAAACCGGCACTAGGAAACAGACTGAGAAAGCAGAGAAAAAGTGTCTCATGCAACTTGTTCCCTTGGTGCTAGATGAACGAACGTCTCTCCACTTGCTCAATTCTGGGAGATAAGTGTGTGTGAAAGCCGTCCTTCACCTAGCTTGTTGGGAACACAAAGTTTCTTTTCAGTTGCAAACTCCATTCCATACATATATATGGGGAGGTACAAGCTCCAACTCGGTTTTACAGTGAAAACTGCAGCAACTTCAAACCGGCACTAGGAAACAGACTGAGAAAGCAGAGAAAAAGTTTCTCCTGCAACCCGTTCCCTTGGTTCTAGATGAACGAACGTCTCTCCATTTGCTCAGTTCTGAGAGATAATTGTGTGTGAAAGCCGTCCTTCAACTAGCTTGTTGGGAACACAAAGTTTCTTTTCAGTTGCAAGCTCCATTCCATACATATATATGGGGAGGTACAAGCTCCAACTCGGTTTTACAGTGAAAACTTCAGGAACTTCAAACCGGCACTAGGAAACAGACTAAGAAAGCAGAGAAAAAGTATCTACTGCAACCCGTTCCCTTGGTGCTAGTTGAACGAACGTCTCTCCACTTGCTCTGTTCTGAGAGATAAGTGTGTGTGAAAGCCGTCCTTCAACTACCTTGTTGGGAACACAAAGTTTCTTTTCAGTTGCAAACTCCATTCCATACATATATATGGGTAGGTACTAGCTACAACTCTGATTGAGGGTGAAAACTGCAGGAACTTCAAACCGGCACTAGCAAACAGACTGAGAAACCAGAGAAAAAGTGTCTCCTGCAACCCGTTCCCTTGGTGCTAGATGAAATAACGTCTCTCCACTTGCTCAGTTCTGAGAGATAAGTGTGTGTGAAAGCCGTCCTTCACCTAGCTTGTTGGGAAAACAAAGTTACTTTTCAGTTGCAAACTCCATTCCATACATATATATGGGGAGGTACTAGCTCCAACACGGTTTTACAGTGAAAACTGAAGGAACTTCAAACCGGCACTAGGAAACAGACTGAGAAAGCAGATAAAAAGTGTCTCCTGCAACTCGTTCCCTTGGTGCTAGATGAACGAACGTCTCTCCACTTGCTCACTTCTGAGAGATAAGTGTGTGTGAAAGCCGCCCTTCACGTAGCTTGTTTGGAACACAAAGTTTCTTTTCAGTTGCTAACTAATTTCCATACATATATATGGGGAGGTACAAGCTCCAACACGGTTTTACAGTGAAAACTGCAGGAACGTCAAACCGGCACTAGGAAACAGATTGAGAAAGCAGAGAAAAAGTGTCTCCTGCATCCCGTTCCTTGGTGTTAGATGAACGAACGTCTCTCCACTTGCTCAGTTCTGAGAGATAAGTGTGTGTGAAAGCCGTCCTTCACCTAGCTTGTTGGGAACACAAAGTTTCTTTTCAGTTGCAAACTCCATTCCATACATATATATGGGGAGGTACTAGCTCCAACTCGGTTTTACAGTGAAAAATGCAGGAACGTCAAACCGGCACTGGGAAACAGACTGAGAAAGCAGAGAAAAGTGTTTCCTGCAAAGCGTTCCCTTGGTGGTAGATGAACGAACGTCTCACCACCTGCTCAGTTCTGAGAGATAATTGTGTGTGAATGCCGTCCTTCACCTAGCTTGTTGGGAACACAAAGTTTCTTTTCAGTTGCAAGCTCCATACCATACATATATATGGGGATGTACAGGCTCCAACTCGGTTTTACAGTGAAAACTGCAGGAACTTTAAACCGGCGATAGGAAACAGACTAAGAAAGCAGAGAAAAAGTGTCTCCTGCAACCCGTTCCCTTGGTGCTAGTTGAACGAACGTCTCTCCACTTGCTCTGTTCTGAGAGATAAGTGTGTGTGAAAGCCGTCCTTCAACTAGCTTGTTGGGAACAAAAAGTTTCTTTTCAGTTGCAAACTCCATTCCATACATATATATGGGTAGGTACTAGCTACAACTCTGATTGAGGGTGAAAACTGCAGGAACTTCAAACCGGCACTAGCAAACAGACTGAGAAACCAGAGAAAAAGTGTCTCCTGCAACCCGTTCCCTTGGTGCTAGATGAAATAACGTCTCTCCACTTGCTCAGTTCTGAGAGATAAGTGTGTGTGAAAGCCGTCCTTCACCTAGCTTGTTGGGAAAACAAAGTTACTTTTCAGTTGCAAACTCCATTCCATACATATATATGGGGAGGTACTAGCTCCAACACGGTTTTACAGTGAAAACTGAAGGAACATCAAACCGGCAATAGGAAACAGACTGAGAAAGCAGAGAAAAAGTGTCTCCTGCAACCCGTTCCCTTGGTGCTAGATGAACGAACATCTCTCCACTTGCTCACTTCTGAGAGATAAGTGTGTGTGAAAGCCGTCCTTCAACTAGCTTGTTGGGAACACAATGTTTCTTTTCAGTTGCAAACTCCATTCCATACATATATATTAGGAGGTACAAGCTCCAAATCGGTTTTACAGTGAAAACTGCAGGAACTTCAAACCGGCACTAGGAAACAGACTGAGAAAGCAGAGAAAAAGTGTCTCCTGCAACCCGTTCCCTTGGTGCTAGATGAACGAACGTCTCTCCACTTGCTCAGTTCTGAGAGATAAGTGTGTGTGAAAGCCGTTCTTCACCTAGCTTGTTGGGAAAACAAAGTTACTTTTCAGTTGCAAACTCCATTCCATACATATATATGGGGAGGTACTAGCTCCAATTCTGTTTACCGTGAAAACTGCAGGAACTTCAAACCGGCAATAGGAAACAGACTGAGAAAGCAGAGAAAAAGTGTCTAATGCAACCCGTTCCCTTGGTGCTAGATGAACGAACGTCTCTCCACTTGCTCAGATCTGAGAGATAAGTGTGTGTGAAATCCGTACTTCACCTAGCTTGTTGGGAACACAAAGTTTCTTTTCAGATGCAAACTCCATTCCATACATATATATGGGGATTTACTAGCTCCAACACTGTTTTACAGTGAAAACTGAAGGAACTTCAAACCGGCACTAGGGAACAGACTGAGAAAGCAGAGAAAAAGTTTCTCCTGCAACCCGTTCCCTTGGTGCTAGATGAACGAACGTCTCTCCACTTGCTCAGTTCTGAGAGATAAGTGTGTGTGAATGCCGCCCTTCACCTAGCTTGTTTGGAACACAAAGTTTCTTTTCAGTTGCTAACTAGTTTCCATACATATATATGGGGAGGTACAAGCTCCAACACGGTTTTACAGTGAAAACTGCAGGAACGTCAAACCGGCACTAGGAAACAGATTGAGAAAGCAGAGAAAAAGTGTCTCCTGCATCCCGTTCCCTTGGTGTTAGATGAACGAACGTCTCTCCACTTGCTCAGTTCTGAGAGATAAGTGTGTGTGAAAGCCGTCCTTCACCTAGCTTGTTGGGAACACAAAGTTTCTTTTCAGTTGCAAACTCCATTCCATACATATATATGGGGAGGTACTAGCTCCAACTCGGTTTTACAGTGAAAACTGCAGGAACGTCAAACCGGCACTGGGAAACAGACTGAGAAAGCAGAGAAAAAGTGTTTCCTGCAAAGCGTTCCCTTGGTGGTAGATGAACGAACGTCTCTCCACCTGCTCAGTTCTGAGAGATAAGTGTGTGTGAATGCCGTCCTTCACCTAGCTTGTTGGGAACACAAAGTTTCTTTTCAGTTGCAAGCTCCATACCATACATATATATGGGGATGTACAGGCTCCAACTCGGTTTTACAGTGAAAACTGCAGGAACTTCAAACCGGCACTAGGAAACAGACTAAGAAAGCAGAGAAAAAGTGTCTCCTGCAACCCGTTCCCTTGGTGCTAGTTCAACGAACGTCTCTCCACTTGCACAGTTCTGAGAGATAAGTGTGTGTGAAAGCCGTCCTTCAACTAGCTTGTTAGGAACACAAAGTTTCTTTTCAGTTGCAAACTACATTCCATACATATATATGGGTAGGTACTAGCTACAACTCGGATTGAGGGTGAAAACTGCAGGAACTTCAAATCGGCACTAGCAAACAGACTGAGAAACCAGAGAAAAAGTGTCTCCTGCAACCCGTTCCCTTGGTGCTAGATGAAATAACGTCTCTCCACTTGCTCACTTCTGAGAGATAAGTGTGTGTGAAAGCCGTCCTTCACCTAGCTTGTTGGGAAAACAAAGTTACTTTTCAGTTGCAAACTCCATTCCATACATATATATGGGGAGGTACTAGCTCCAACACGGTTTTACAGTGAAAACTGAAGGAACTTCAAACCGGCACTAGGAAACAGACTGAGAAAGCAGAGAAAAAGTGTCTCCTGCAACCCGTTCCCTTGGTGCTAGATGAACGAACGTCTCTCCACTTGCTCACTTCTGAGAGATAAGTGTGTGTGAAAGCCGTCCTTCAACTAGCTTGTTGGGAACACAATGTTTCTTTTCTGTTGCAAACTCCATTCCATACATATATATGGGGAGGTACAAGCTCCAACTCGGTTTTACAGTGAAAACTGCAGGAACTTCAAACCGGCACTAGGAAACAGACTGAGAAAGCAGAGAAAAAGTGTCTCCTGCAACCCGTTCCCTTGGTGCTAGATGAACGAACGTCTCTCCACTTGCTAAGTTCTGAGAGATAAGTGTGTGTGAAAGCCGTTCTTCACCTAGCTTGTTGGGAAAACTAAGTTACTTTTCAGTTGCAAACTCCAATCCATACATATATATGGGGAGGTACTAGCTCCAATTTTGTTTTACAGTGAAAACTGCAGGAACTTCAAACCGGCAATAGGAAACAAACTGAGAAAGCAGAGAAAAAGTGTCTAATGCAACCCGTTCCCTTGGTGCTAGATGAACGAACGTTTCTCCACTTGCTCAGATCTGATAGATAAGTGTGTGTGAAATCCGTACTTCACCTAGCTTGTTGGGAACACAAAGTTTCTTTTCAGTTGCAAACTCCATTCCATACATATATATGGGGATTTACTAGCTCCAACACTGTTTTACAGTGAAAACTGAAGGAACTTCAAACCGGCACTAGGGAACAGACTGAGAAAGCAGAGAAAAAGTGTCTCCTGCAACCCGTTCCCTTGGTGCTAGATGAACGAACGTCTCTCCACTTGCTCAGTTCTGAGAGATAAGTGTGTGTGAAAGCCGTCCTTCACCTACCTTGTTGGGAACACAAAGTTTCTTTTCAGTTGCTAACTAGTTTCCATACATATATATGGGGAGGTACAAGCTCCAACTCGGTTTTACAGTGAAAACTGCAGGAACTTCAAACCGGCACTAGGAAACAGATTGAGAAAGCAGAGAAAAAGTGTCTCCTGCATCCCGTTCCCTTGGTGTTAGATGAACGAACGTCTCTCCACTTGCTCAGTTCTGAGAGATATGTGTGTGTGAAAGCCGTTCTTCACCTAGCTTGTTGGGAACACAAAGTTTCTTTTCAGTTGCAAACTCCATTCCATACATATATATGGGGAGGTACTAGCTCCAACACGGTTTTACAGTGAAAACTGCAGGAACTTCAAACCGGCACTGGGAAACAGACTGAGAAAGCAGATAAAAAGTGTCTCCTGTAAAGCGTTCCCTTGGTGGTAGATGAACGAACGTCTCTCCACCTGCTCAGTTCTCAGAGATAAGTGTGTGTGAATGCCGTCCTTCACCTAGCTTGTTGGGAACACAAAGTTTCTTTTCAGTTGCAAACTCCATTCAATACATCTTTATGGGGAGGTACTAGCTCCAACTCGGTTTGACAGTGAAAACTGCAGGAACTTCAAACCGGCACTAGGAAACAGACTAAGAAAGCAGAGAAAAAGTGTCCCCTGCAACCCGTTCCCTTGGTGCTAGTTGAAAGAACGTCTCTCCACTTGTTCAGTTCCGAGAGATAAGTGTGTGTGAAAGCCGTACTTCACCTAGATTTTTGGGAACACAAAGTTTCTTTGCAGTTGCAAACTCCATTCCATACATATATATGGGTAGGTACTAGCTACAACTCGGTTTGAGGGTGAAAACTGCAGGAACTTCAAACCGGCACTAGCAAACAGTCTGAGAAAGCAGAGAAAAAGTGTCTCCTGCAACTCGTTCCCTTGGTGCTAGATGAACGAACGTCTCTCCAATTGCTCAGTTCTGAGAGATAAGTGTGTGTGAAAGCCGTCCTTCACCTAGCTTGTTGGGAACACAATGTTTCTTTTCAGTTGCAAATTCCATTCCATACATATATATGGGGAGGTACTAGCTCCAACTCGGTTTTACAGTGAAAACTGCAGGAACTTCAAACCGGCACTAGGAAACAGACTGAGAAAGCAGAGAAAAAGTGTCTCCTGTAACCCGTTCCCTTGGTGCTAGATGAACGAACGTCTCTCCACTTGCTAAGTTCTGAGAGATAAGTGTGTGTGAAAGCCGTTCTTCACCTAGCTTGTTGGGAACACATAGACTCTTTTCAGTTGCAAACTCCATTCCATACATATATATGGGTAGGTACTAGCTACAACTCGGTTTGAGGGTGAAAACTGCAGGAACATCAAACCGGCACTAGCAAACAGACTGAGAAAGCAGAGAAATAGTGTCTCCTGCAACTCGTTCCCTTTGTGCTAGATGAACGAACTTCTCTCCACTTTCTCAGTTCTGAGAGATAAGTGTGTGTGAAAGCCGTCCTTCACCTAGCTTGTTGGGAACACAATGTTTCTTTTCAGTTGCAAACTCCATTCCATACATATATATGGGTAGGTACTAGCTACAACTCTGATTGAGGGTGAAAACTGCAGGAACTTCAAACCGGCACTAGCAAACAGACTGAGAAACCAAAGAAAAAGTGTCTCCTGCAACCCGTTCCCTTGGTGCTAGATGAAATAACGTCTCCCACTTGCTCACTTCTGAGAGATAAGTGCGTGTGAAAGCCGTCCTTCACCTAGCTTGTTGGGAAACAAAGTTACTTTTCAGTTGCAAACTCCATTCCATACATATATATGGGGAGGTACTAGCTCCAACACGGTTTTACAGTGAAAACTGAAGGAACATCAAACCGGCAATAGGAAACAGACTGAGAAAGCAGAGAAAAAGTGTCTCCTGCAACCCGTTCCCTTGGTGCTAGATGAACGAACATCTCTCCACTTGCTCACTTCTGAGAGATAAGTGTGTGTGAAAGCCGTCCTTCAACTAGCTTGTTGGGAACACAATGTTTCTTTTCAGTTGCAAACTCCATTCCATACATATATATGGGGAGGTACAAGCTCCAACTCGGTTTTACAGTAAAAACTGCAGGAACTTCAAACCGGCACTAGGAAACAGACTGAGAAAGCAGAGAAAAAGTGTCTCCTGCAACCCATTCCCTTGGTGCTAGATGAACGAACGTCTCTCCACTTGCTCAGTTCTGAGAGATAAGTGTGTGTGAAAGCCGTTCTTCACCTAGCTTGTTGGGAACACAAAGTTTCTTTTCAGTTGCAAGCTCCATACCATACATATATATGGGGATGTACAGGCTCCAACTCGGTTTTACAGTGAAAACTGCAGGAAGTTCAAACCGGCACTAGGAAACAGACTAAGAAAGCAGAGAAAAAGTGTCTCCTTCAACCCGTTCCCTTGGTGCTAGTTCAACGAACGTCTCTCCACTTGCTCCGTTCTGAGAGATAAGTGTGTGTGAAAGCCGTCCTTCAACTAGCTTGTTGGGAACACAAAGTTTCTTTTCAGTTGCAAACTCCATTCCATACATATATATGGGTAGGTACTAGCTACAACTCGGATTGAGGGTGAAAACTGCAGGAACTTCAAACCGGCACTAGCAAACAGACTGAGAAAGCAGAGAAAAAGTGTCTCCTGCAACCCGTTCCCTTGGTGCTAGATGAAATAACGTCTCTCCACTTGCTCAGTTCTGAGAGATAAGTGTGTGTGAAAGCCGTCCTTCACCTAGCTTGTTGGGATAACAAAGTTACTTTTCAGTTGCAAACTCCATTCCATACATATATATGGGGAGGTACAAGCTCCAACTCGGTTTTACAGTGAAAACTGCAGGAACTTCAAACCGGCACTAGGAAACAGACTGAGAAAGCAGAGAAAAAGTGTCTCCTGCAACCCGTTCCCTTGGTGCTAGATGAACGAACGTCTCTCCACTTGCTAAGTTCTGAGAGATAAGTGTGTGTGAAAGCCGTTCTTCACCTAGCTTGTTGGGAAAACAAAGTTACTTTTCAGTTGCAAACTCCAATCCATACATATATATGGGGAGGTACTAGCTCCAATTTTGTTTTACAGTGAAAACTGCAGGAACTTCAAACCGGCAATAGGAAACAAACTGAGAAAGCAGAGAAAAAGTGTCCCCTGCAACCCGTTTCCTTGGTGCTAGTTGAAAGAACGTCTCTCCACTTGCTAAGTTCCGAGAGATAAGTGTGTGTGAAAGCCGTACTTCACCTAGATTTTTGGGAACACAAAGTTTCTTTTCAGTTGCAAACTCCGTTCCACACATATATATGGGTATGTACTAGCTACAACTCGGTTTGAGGGTGAAAACTGCAGGAACATCAAACCGGCACTAGCAAACAGACTGAGAAAGCAGAGAAAAAGTGTCTCCTGCAACTCGTTCCCTTGGTGCTAGATGAACGAACTTCTCTCCACTTTCTCAGTTCTGAGAGATAAGTGTGTGTGAAAGCCGTCCTTCACCTAGCTTGTTGGGAACACAATGTTTCTTTTCAGTTGCAAACTCCATTCCATACATATATATGGGTAGGTACTAGCTACAACTCTGATTGAGGGTGAAAACTGCAAGAACTTCAAACCGGCACTAGCAAACAGACTGAGAAACCAGAGAAAAAGTGTCTCCTGCAACCCGTTCCCTTGGTGCTAGATGAAATAACGTCTCTCCACTTGCTCAGTTCTGAGAGATAAGTGTGTGTGAAAGCCGCCCTTCACCTAGCTTGTTTGGAACACAAAGTTTCTTTTCAGTTGCTAACTAGTTTCCATATATATATATGGGGAGGTACAAGCTCCAACACGGTTTTACAGTGAAAACTGCAGGAACGTCAAACTGGCACTAGGAAACAGATTGAGAAAGCAGAGAAAAAGTGTCTCCTGCATCCCGTTCCCTTGGTGTTAGATGAACGAACGTCTCTCCACTTGCTCAGTTCTGAGAGATAAGTGTGTGTGAAAGCCGTCCTTCACCTAGCTTGTTGGGAACACAAAGTTTCTTTTCAGTTGCAAACTCCATTCCATACATATATATGGGGAGGTTCTAGCTCCAACTCGGTTTTACAGTGAAAACTGCAGGAACTTCAAACCGGCACTGGGAAACAGACTGAGAAAGCAGATAAAAAGTGTTTCCTGCAAAGCGTTCCCTTGGTGGTAGATGAACGAACGTCTCTCCACCTGCTCAGTTCTGAGAGATAAGTGTGTGTGAATGCCGTCCTTCACCTAGCTTGTTGGGAACACAAAGTTTCTTTTCATTTGCAAGCTCCATACCATACATATATATGGGGATGTACAGGCTCCAACTCGGTTTTACAGTGAAAACTGCAGGAAGTTCAAACCGGCACTAGGAAACAGACTAAGAAAGCAGAGAAAAAGTGTCTCCTGCAACCCGTTCCCTTGGTGCTAGTTCAACGAACGTCTCTCCACTTGCTCAGTTCTGAGAGATAAGTGTGTGTGAAAGCCGTCCTTCAACTAGCTTGTTGGGAACACAAAGTTTCTTTTCAGTTGCAAACTCCATTCCATACATATATATGGGTAGGTACTAGCTACAACTCGGATTGAGGGTGAAAACTGCAGGAACTTCAAACCGGCACTAGCAAACAGACTGAGAAAGCAGAGAAAAAGTGTCTCCTGCAACCCGTTCCCTTGGTGCTAGATGAAATAACGTCTCTCCACTTGCTCAGTTCTGAGAGATAAGTGTGTGTGAAAGCCGTCCTTCACCTAGCTTGTTGGGAAAACAAAGTTACTTTTCAGTTGCAAACTCCATTCCATACATATATATGCGGAGGTACTAGCTCCAACACGGTTTTACAGTGAAAACTGAAGGAACTTCAAACCGGCACTAGGAAACAGACTGAGAAAGCAGAGAAAAAGTGTCTCCTGCAACCCGTTCCTTTGGTGCTATATGAACGAACGTCTCTCCACTTGCTCACTTCTGAGATATAAGTGTGTGTGAAAGCCGTCCTTCAACTAGCTTGTTGGGAACACAATGTTTCTTTTCTGTTGCAAACTCCATTCCATACATATATATGGGGAGGTACAAGCTCCAACTCGGTTTTACAGTGAAAACTGCAGGAACTTCAAACCGGCACTAGGAAACAGACTGAGAAAGCAGAGAAAAAGTGTCTCCTGCAACCCGTTCCCTTGGTGCTAGATGAACGAACGTCTCTCCACTTGCTAAGTTCTGAGAGATAAGTGTGTGTGAAAGCCGTTCTTCACCTAGCTTGTTGGGAAAACAAAGTTACTTTTCAGTTGCAAACTCCAATCCATACATATATATGGGGAGGTACTAGCTCCAATTTTGTTTTACAGTGAAAACTGCAGGAACTTCAAACCGGCAATAGGAAACAAACTGAGAAAGCAGAGAAAAAGTGTCCCCTGCAACCCGTTCCCTTGGTGCTAGATGAACGAACTTCTCTCCACTTTCTCAGTTCTGAGAGATAAGTGTGTGTGAAAGCCGTCCTTCACCTAGCTTGTTGGGAACACAATGTTTCTTTTCAGTTGCAAACTCCATTCCATACATATATATGGGTAGGTACTAGCTACAACTCTGATTGAGGGTGAAAACTGCAAGAACTTCAAACCGGCACTAGCAAACAGACTGAGAAACCAGAGAAAAAGTGTCTCCTGCAACCCGTTCCCTTGGTGCTAGATGAAATAACGTCTCTCCACTTGCTCAGTTCTGAGAGATAAGTGTGTGTGAAAGCCGCTCTTCACCTAGCTTTTTGGGAAAACAAAGTTACTTTTAAGTTGCAAACTCCATTCCATACATATATATGGGGAGGTACTAGCTCCAATTCTGTTTACCGTGAAAACTGCAGGAACTTCAAACCGGCAATAGGAAACAGACTGAGAAAGCAGAGAAAAAGTGTCTAATGCAACCCGTTCCCATGGTGCTAGATGAACGAACGTCTCACCACTTGCTCAGATCTGAGATATAAGTGTGTGTGAAATCCGTACTTCACCTAGCTTGTTGGGAACACAAAGTTTCTTTTCAGATGCAAACTCCATTCCATACATATATATGGGGATTTACTAGCTCCAACACTGTTTTACAGTGAAAACTGAAGGAACTTCAAACCGGCACTAGGGAACAGACTGAGAAAGCAGAGAAAAGTGTCTCCTGCAACCCGTTCCCTTGGTGCTAGATGAACGAACGTCTCTCCACTTGCTAAGTTCTGAGAGATAAGTGTGTGTGAAAGCCGTCCTTCACCTAGCTTGTTGGGAACACAATGTTTCTTTTCAGTTGCAAACTTCATTCCATACATATATATGGGTAGGTACTAGCTACAACTCTGATTGAGGGTGAAAACTGCAGGAACTTCAAACCGGCACTAGCAAACAGACTGAGAAACCACAGAAAAAGTGTCTCCTGCAACTCGTTCCCTTGGTGCTAGATGAAATAACGTCTCCCACTTGCTCACTTCTGAGAGATAAGTGTGTGTGAAAGCCGTCCTTCACCTAGCTTGTTGGGAACACAATGTTTCTTTTCAGTTGCAAACTCCATTCCATACATATATATGGGTAGGTACTAGCTACAACTCTGATTGAGGGTGAAAACTGCAAGAACTTCAAACCGGCACTAGCAAACAGACTGAGAAACCAGAGAAAAAGTGTCTCCTGCAACCCGTTCCCTTGGTGCTAGATGAAATAACGTCTCTCCACTTGCTCAGTTCTGAGAGATAAGTGTGTGTGAAAGCCGCTCTTCACCTAGCTTTTTGGGAAAACAAAGTTACTTTTAAGTTGCAAACTCCATTCCATACATATATATGGGGAGGTACTAGCTCCAATTCTGTTTACCGTGAAAACTGCAGGAACTTCAAACCGGCAATAGGAAACAGACTGAGAAAGCAGAGAAAAAGTGTCTAATGCAACCCGTTCCCTTGGTGCTAGATGAACGAACGTCTCACCACTTGCTCAGATCTGAGATATAAGTGTGTGTGAAATCCGTACTTCACCTAGCTTGTTGGGAACACAAAGTTTCTTTTCAGATGCAAACTCCATTCCATACATATATATGGGGATTTACTAGCTCCAACACTGTTTTACAGTGAAAACTGAAGGAACTTCAAACCGACACTAGGGAACAGACTGAGAAAGCAGAGAAAAAGTGTCTCCTGCAACCCGTTCCCTTGGTGCTAGATGAACGAACGTCTCTCCACTTGCTAAGTTCTGAGAGATAAGTGTGTGTGAAAGCCGTCCTTCACCTAGCTTGTTGGGAACACAATGTTTCTTTTCAGTTGCAAACTCCATTCCATACATATATATGGGTAGGTACTAGCTACAACTCTGATTGAGGGTGAAAACTGCAGGAACTTCAAACCGGCACTAGCAAACAGACTGAGAAACCACAGAAAAAGTGTCTCCTGCAACTCGTTCCCTTGGTGCTAGATGAAATAACGTCTCCCACTTGCTCACTTCTGAGAGATAAGTGTGTGTGAAAGCCGTCCTTCACCTAGCTTGTTGGGAAACAAAGTTACTTTTCAGTTGCAAACTCCATTCCATACATATATATGGGGAGGTACTAGCTCCAACAAGGTTTTACAGTGAAAACTGAAGGAACATCAAACCGGCAATAGGAAACAGACTGAGAAAGCAGAGAAAAAGTGTCTCCTGCAACCCGTTCCCTTGGTGCTAGATGAACGAACATCTCTCCACTTGCTCACTTCTGAGAGATAAGTGTGTGTGAAAGCCGTCCTTCAACTTGCTTGTTGGGAACACAATGTTTCTTTTCAGTTGCAAACTCCATTCCATACATATATATGGGGAGGTACAAGCTCCAACTCGGTTTTACAGTAAAAACTGCAGGAACTTCAAACCGGCACTAGGAAACAGACTGAGAAAGCAGAGAAAAAGTGTCTCCTGCAACCCATTCCCTTGGTGCTAGATGAACGAACGTCTCTCCACTTGCTAAGTTCTGAGAGATAAGTGTGTGTGAAAGCCGTTCTTCACCTAGCTTGTTGGGAACACAAAGTTTCTTTTCAGTTGCAAGCTCCATACCATACATATATATGGGGATGTACAGGCTCCAACTCGGTTTTACAGTGAAAACTGCAGGAAGTTCAAACCGGCACTAGGAAACAGACTAAGAAAGCAGAGAAAAAGTGTCTCCTGCAACCCGTTCCCTTGGTGCTAGTTCAACGAACGTCTCTCCACTTGCTCAGTTCTGAGAGATAAGTGTGTGTGAAAGCCGTCCTTCAACTAGCTTGTTGGGAACACAAAGTTTCTTTTCAGTTGCAAACTCCATTCCATACATATATATGGGTAGGTACTAGCTACAACTCGGATTGAGGGTGAAAACTGCAGGAACTTCAAACCGGCACTAGCAAACAGACTGAGAAAGCAGAGAAAAAGTGTCTCCTGCAACAAGTTCCCTTGGTGCTAGATGAAATAACGTCTCTCCACTTGCTCAGTTCTGAGAGATAAGTGTGTGTGAAAGCCGTCCTTCACCTAGCTTGTTGGGAAAACAAAGTTACTTTTCAGTTGCAAACTCCATTCCATACATATATATGGGGAGGTACAAGCTCCAACTCGGTTTTACAGTGAAAACTGCAGGAACTTCAAACCGGCACTAGGAAACAGACTGAGAAAGCAGAGAAAAAGTGTCTCCTGCAACCCGTTCCCTTGGTGCTAGATGAACGAACGTCTCTCCACTTGCTAAGTTCTGAGAGATAAGTGTGTGTGAAAGCCGTTCTTCACATAGCTTGTTGGGAAAACAAAGTTACTTTTCAGTTGCAAACTCCAATCCATACATATATATGGGGAGGTACTAGCTCCAATTTTGTTTTACAGTGAAAACTGCAGGAACTTCAAACCGGCAATAGGAAACAAACTGAGAAAGCAGAGAAAAAGTGTCCCCTGCAACCCGTTTCCTTGGTGCTAGTTGAAAGAACGTCTCTCCACTTGCTCAGTTCCGAGAGATAAGTGTGTGTGAAAGCCGTACTTCACCTAGATTTTTGGGAACACAAAGTTTCTTTTCAGTTGCAAACTCCATTCCACACATATATATGGGTATGTACTAGCTACAACTCGGTTTGAGGGTGAAAACTGCTGGAACATCAAACCGGCACTAGCAAACAGACTGAGAAAGCAGAGAAAAAGTGTCTCCTGCAACTCGTTCCCTTGGTGCTAGATGAACGAACTTCTCTAAACTTTCTCAGTTCTGAGAGATAAGTGTGTGTGAAAGCCGTCCTTCACCTAGCTTGTTGGGAACACAATGTTTCTTTTCAGTTGCAAACTCCATTCCATACATATATATGGGTAGGTACTAGCTACAACTCTGATTGAGGGTGAAAACTGCAGGAACTTCAAACCGGCACTAGCAAACAGACTGAGAAAGCAGAGAAAAAGTGTCTCCTGCAACCCGTTCCCTTGGTGCTAGATGAACGAACGTCTCTCCACTTGCTCAGTTCTGAGAGATAAGTGTGTGTGAAAGCCGCTCTTCACCTAGCTTTTTGGGAAAACAAAGTTACTTTTAAGTTGCAAACTCCATTCCATACATATATATGGGGAGGTACTAGCTCCAATTCTGTTTACCGTGAAAACTGCAGGAACTTCAAACCGGCAATAGGAAACAGACTGAGAAAGCAGAGAAAAAGTGTCTAATGCAACCCGTTCCCTTGGTGCTAGATGAACGAACGTCTCACCACTTGCTCAGATCTGAGATATAAGTGTGTGTGAAATCCGTACTTCACCTAGCTTGTTGGGAACACAAAGTTTCTTTTCAGATGCAAACTCCATTCCATACATATATATGGGGATTTACTAGCTCCAACACTGTTTTACAGTGAAAACTGAAGGAACTTCAAACCGGCACTAGGGAACAGACTGAGAAAGCAGAGAAAAAGTGTCTCCTGCAACCCGTTCCCTTGGTGCTAGATGAACGAACGTCTCTCCACTTGCTAAGTTCTGAGAGATAAGTGTGTGTGAAAGCCGTCCTTCACCTAGCTTGTTGGGAACACAATGTTTCTTTTCAGTTGCAAACTCCATTCCATACATATATATGGGTAGGTACTAGCTACAACTCTGATTGAGGGTGAAAACTGCAGGAACTTCAAACCGGCACTAGCAAACAGACTGAGAAACCACAGAAAAAGTGTCTCCTGCAACTCGTTCCCTTGGTGCTAGATGAAATAACGTCTCCCACTTGCTCACTTCTGAGAGATAAGTGTGTGTGAAAGCCGTCCTTCACCTAGCTTGTTGGGAAACAAAGTTACTTTTCAGTTGCAAACTCCATTCCATACATATATATGGGGAGGTACTAGCTCCAACTCGGTTTTACAGTGAAAACTGAAGGAACATCAAACCGGCAATAGGAAACAGACTGAGAAAGCAGAGAAAAAGTGTCTCCTGCAACCCGTTCCCTTGGTGCTAGATGAACGAACATCTCTCCACTTGCTCACTTCTGAGAGATAAGTGTGTGTGAAAGCCGTCCTTCAACTAGCTTGTTGGGAACACAATGTTTCTTTTCAGTTGCAAACTCCATTCCATACATATATATGGGGAGGTACAAGCTCCAACTCGGTTTTACAGTAAAAACTGCAGGAACTTCAAACCGGCACTAGGAAACAGACTGAGAAAGCAGAGAAATAGTGTCTCCTGCAACCCATTCCCTTGGTGCTAGATGAACGAACGTCTCTCCACTTGCTAAGTTCTGAGAGATAAGTGTGTGTGAAAGCCGTTCTTCACCTAGCTTGTTGGGAACACAAAGTTTCTTTTCAGTTGCAAGCTCCATACCATACATATATATGGGGATGTACAGGCTCCAACTCGGTTTTACAGTGAAAACTGCAGGAAGTTCAAACCGGCACTAGGAAACAGACTAAGAAAGCAGAGAAAAAGTGTCTCCTGCAACCCGTTCCCTTGGTGCTAGTTCAACGAACGTCTCTCCACTTGCTCAGTTCTGAGAGATAAGTGTGTGTGAAAGCCGTCCTTCAACTAGCTTGTTGGGAACACAAAGTTTCTTTTCAGTTGCAAACTCCATTCCATACATATATATGGGTAGGTACTAGCTACAACTCGGATTGAGGGTGAAAACTGCAGGAACTTCAAACCGGCACTAGCAAACAGACTGAGAAAGCAGAGAAAAAGTGTCTCCTGCAACAAGTTCCCTTGGTGCTAGATGAAATAACGTCTCTCCACTTGCTCAGTTCTGAGAGATAAGTGTGTGTGAAAGCCGTCCTTCACCTAGCTTGTTGGGAAAACAAAGTTACTTTTCAGTTGCAAACTCCATTCCATACATATATATGGGGAGGTACAAGCTCCAACTCTGTTTTACAGTGAAAACTGCAGGAACTTCAAACCGGCACTAGGAAACAGACTGAGAAAGCAGAGAAAAAGTGTCTCCTGCAACCCGTTCCCTTGGTGCTAGATGAACGAACGTCTCTCCACTTGCTAAGTTCTGAGAGATAAGTGTGTGTGAAAGCCGTTCTTCACATAGCTTGTTGGGAAAACAAAGTTACTTTTCAGTTGCAAACTCCAATCCATACATATATATGGGGAGGTACTAGCTCCAATTTTGTTTTACAGTGAAAACTGCAGGAACTTCAAACCGGCAATAGGAAACAAACTGAGAAAGCAGAGAAAAAGTGTCCCCTGCAACCCGTTTCCTTGGTGCTAGTTGAAAGAACGTCTCTCCACTTGCTCAGTTCCGAGAGATAAGTGTGTGTGAAAGCCGTACTTCACCTAGATTTTTGGGAACACAAAGTTTCTTTTCAGTTGCAAACTCCATTCCACACATATATATGGGTATGTACTAGCTACAACTCGGTTTGAGGGTGAAAACTGCTGGAACATCAAACCGGCACTAGCAAACAGACTGAGAAAGCAGAGAAAAAGTGTCTCCTGCAACTCGTTCCCTTGGTGCTAGATGAACGAACTTCTCTCCACTTTCTCAGTTCTGAGAGATAAGTGTGTGTGAAAGCCGTCCTTCACCTAGCTTGTTGGGAACACAATGTTTCTTTTCAGTTGCAAACTCCATTCCATACATATATATGGGTAGGTACTAGCTACAACTCTGATTGAGGGTGAAAACTGCAGGAACTTCAAACCGGCACTAGCAAACAGACTGAGAAAGCAGAGAAAAAGTGTCTCCTGCAACCCGTTCCCTTGGTGCTAGATGAACGAACGTCTCTCCACTTGCTCAGTTCTGAGCGATAAGTGTGTGTGAAAGCCGCCCTTCACCTAGCTTGTTTGGAACACAAAGTTTCTTTTAAGTTGCTAACTAGTTTCCATACATATATATGGGGAGGTACAAGCTCCAACACGGTTTTACAGTGAAAACTGCAGGAACGTCAAACTGGCACTAGGAAACAGATTGAGAAAGCAGAGAAAAAGTGTCTCCTGCATCCCGTTCCCTTGGTGTTAGATGAACGAACGTCTCTCCACTTGCTCAGTTCTGAGAGATAAGTGTGTGTGAAAGCCGTCCTTCACCTAGCTTGTTGGGAACACAAAGTTTCTTTTCAGTTGCAAACTCCATTCAATACATATATATGGGGAGGTTCTAGCTCCAACTCGGTTTTACAGTGAAAACTGCAGGAACTTCAAACCGGCACTGGGAAACAGACTGAGAAAGCAGATAAAAAGTGTTTCCTGCAAAGCGTTCCCTTGGTGGTAGATGAACGAACGTCTCTCCACCTGCTCAGTTCTGAGAGATAAGTGTGTGTGAATGCCGTCCTTCACCTAGCTTGTTGGGAACACAAAGTTTCTTTTCAGTTGCAAGCTCCCTACCATACATATATATGGGGATGTACAGGCTCCAACTCGGTTTTACAGTGAAAACTGCAGGAAGTTCAAACCGGCACTAGGAAACAGACTAAGAAAGCAGAGAAAAAGTGTCTCCTGCAACCCGTTCCCTTGGTGCTAGTTCAACGAACGTCTCTCCACTTGCTCAGTTCTGAGAGATAAGTGTGTGTGAAAGCCGTCCTTCAACTAGCTTGTTGGGAACACAAAGTTTCTTTTCATTTGCAAACTCCATTCCATACATATATATGGGTAGGTACTAGCTACAACTCGGATTGAGGGTGAAAACTGCAGGAACTTCAAACCGGCACTAGCAAACAGACTGAGAAAGCAGAGAAAAAGTGTCTCCTGCAACCCGTTCCCTTGGTGCTAGATGAAATAACGTCTCTCCACTTGCTCAGTTCTGAGAGATAAGTGTGTGTGAAAGCCGTCCTTCACCTAGCTTGTTGGGAAAACAAAGTTACTTTTCAGTTGCAAACTCCATTCCATACATATATATGCGGAGGTACTAGCTCCAACACGGTTTTACAGTGAAAACTGAAGGAACTTCAAACCGGCACTAGGAAACAGACTGAGAAAGCAGAGAAAAAGTGTCTTCTGCAACCCGTTCCTTTGGTGCTATATGAACGAACGTCTCTCCACTTGCTCACTTCTGAGATATAAGTGTGTGTGAAAGCCGTCCTTCAACTAGCTTGTTGGGAACACAATGTTTCTTTTCTGTTGCAAACTCCATTCCATACATATATATGGGGAGGTACAAGCTCCAACTCGGTTTTACAGTGAAAACTGCAGGAACTTCAAACCGGCACTAGGAAACAGACTGAGAAAGCAGAGAAAAAGTGTCTCCTGCAACCCGTTCCCTTGGTGCTAGATGAACGAACGTCTCTCCACTTGCTAAGTCCTGAGAGATAAGTGTGTGTGAAAGCCGTTCTTCACCTAGCTTGTTGGGAAAACAAAGTTACTTTTCAGTTGCAAACTCCAATCCATACATATATATGGGGAGGTACTAGCTCCAATTTTGTTTTACAGTGAAAACTGCAGGAACTTCAAACCGGCAATAGGAAACAAACTGAGAAAGCAGAGAAAAAGTGTCCCCTGCAACCCGTTTCCTTGGTGCTAGTTGAAAGAACGTCTCTCCACTTGCTCAGTTCCGAGAGATAAGTGTGTGTGAAAGCCGTACTTCACCTAGATTTTTGGGAACACAAAGTTTCTTTTCAGTTGCAAACTCCATTCCATACATATATATGGGTAGGTACTAGCTACAACTCGGTTTGAGGGTGAAAACTGCAGGAACATCAAACCGGCACTAGCAAACAGACTGAGAAACCAGAGAAAAAGTGTCTCCTGCAACCCGTTCCCTTGGTGCTAGATGAAATAACGTCTCTCCACTTGCTCAGTTCTGAGAGATAAGTGTGTGTGAAAGCCGCTCTTCACCTAGCTTTTTGGGAAAACAAAGTTACATTTAAGTTGCAAACTCCATTCCATACATATATATGGGGAGGTACTAGCTCCAATTCTGTTTACCGAGAAAACTGCAGGAACTTCAAACCGGCAATAGGAAACAGATTGAGAAAGCAGAGAAAAAGTGTCTAATGCAACCCGTTCCCTTGGTGCTAGATGAACGAACGTCTCACCACTTGCTCAGATCTGAGATATAAGTGTGTGTGAAATCCGTACTTCACCTAGCTTGTTGGGAAAACAAAGTTACTTTTCAGTTGCAAACACCATTCCATACATATATATGGGGAGGTATTAGCTCCAACAAGGTTTTACAGTGAAAACTGAAGGAACTTCAAACCGGCACTAGGAAACAGACTGAGAAAGCAGAGAAAAAGTGTCTCCTGCAAACCGTTCCCTTGGTGTTAGATGAACGAACGTCTCTCCACTTGCTCAGTTCTGAGAGATAAGTGTGTGTGAAAGCCGTCCTTCACCAAGCTTGTTGGGAACACAAAGTTTCTTTTCAGTTGCAAACTCCATTCCATACATATATATGGGGAGGTACTAGCTCCAACACGGTTTTACAGTGAAAACTGCAGGAATTTCAAACCGGCACTGGGAAACAGACTGAGAAAGCAGATAAAAAGTGTCTCCTGCAAAGCGTTCCCTTTGTGGTAGATGAACGAACGTCTCTCCACCTGCTCAGTTCTGAGAGATAAGTGTGTGTGAAAGCCTTCCTTCACCTAGCTTGTTGGGAACACAAAGTTTCTTTTCAGTTGCAAGCTCCATTCCATACATATATATGGGGAGTTACAAGCTCCAACTCGCTTTTACATTGAAAACTGCAGGAACTTCAAACGGGCACTAGGAAACAGACTGAGAAAGCAGAGAAAAAGTGTCCCCTGCAACCCGTTTCCTTGGTGCTAGTTGAAAGAACGTCTCTCCACTTGCTCAGTTCCGAGAGATAAGTGTGTGTGAAAGCCGTACTTCACCTAGATTTTTGGGAACACAAAGTGTCTTTTCAGTTGCAAAATCCATTCCATACATATATATGGGTAGGTACTAGCTACAACTCGGTTTGAGGGTGAAAACTGCAGGAACTTCAAACCGGCACTAGGAAACAGACTGAGAAAGCAGAGGAAAAGTGTCTCCTGCAACCCGTTCACTTGGTGCTAGATGAACGAAATTCTCTCCACTTGCTCAGTTCTGAGAAATAAGTGTGTGTGAAAGCCGTCCTTCACCTAGCTTGTTGGGAACACAATGTTTCTTTTCAGTGGCAAACTCCATTCCATACATATATATGGGGAGGTACTAGCTCCAACTCGGTTTTACAGTGAAAACTGCAGGAACTTCAAACCGGCACTAGGAAACAGACTGAGAAAGCAGAGAAAAAGTGTCTCCTGCAACCCGTTCCCTTGGTGCTAGATGAACGAACGTCCCTCCACTTGCTCAGTTCTGAGAGATATGTGTGTGTGAACGCCGTCCTTCACCTAGCTTGTTGGGAACACAAAGTTTCTTTTCAGTTTCAAACTCCTATTCCATACATCTATATGGGGAGGTACTAACTCCAAGTCGGTTTTACAATGAAAACTGCAGGAACTTCAAACCGGCACTAGGAAACAGACTGAGAAAGCAGAGAAAAAGTGTCTCCTGCAACCCGTTCCCTTGGTGCTAGATGAACGAACGTCTCTCCACTTGCTCAGTTCTGAGAGATAAGTGTGTGTGAAAGCCGTCCTTCACCTAGCTTGTTGGGAACACAAAGTTTCTTTTCAGTTTCAAACTCCATTCCATACATATATATGGGGAGGTACTAGCTTCAACTCGGTTTTACAGTGAAAAGTGCAGGAACTTCAAACCGGCACTAGGAAACAGACTGAGAAATCAGAGAAAAAGTGTCTCCTGCAACCCGTTCCCATGGTGCTAGATGAACGAACTTATATCCGCATGCTAATTTCTGAGAGATAAGTGTGTGAACGCCGTCCTTCAACTAGCTTGTTGGGAACACAAAGTTTCTTTTCAGTTGCAAACTCCATTCCATACATATATATGGGTAGGTTCTAGCTACAACTCTGATTGAGGGTGAAAACTGCAGGAACTTCAAACCGGCACTAGCAAACAGACTGAGAAACCAGAGAAAAAGTGTCTCCTGCAACCCGTTCCCTTGGTGCTAGATGAACGAACGTCTCTCCACTTGCTCACTTCTGAGAGATAAGTGTGTGTGAAAGCCGTCCTTCACCTAGCTTGTTGGGAAAACAAAGTTACTTTTCAGTTGCAAACACCATTCCATACATATATATGGGGAGGTACTAGCTCCAACACGGTTATACAGTGAAAACTGAAGGAACTTCAAACCGGCACTAGGAAACAGACTGAGAAAGCAGAGAAAAAGTGTCTCCTGCAAACCGTTCCCTTGGTGCTAGATGAACGAACGTCTCTCCACTTGCTCAGTTCTGAGAGATAAGTGTGTGTGAAAGCCGTCCTTCACCAAGCTTGTTGGGAACACAAAGTTTCTTTTCAGTTGCAAACTCCATTCCATACATATATATGGGGAGGTACTAGCTCCAACACGGTTTTACAGTGAAAACTGCAGGAACTTCAAACTGGCACTGGGAAACAGACTGAGAAAGCAGATAAAAAGTGTCTCCTGCAAAGCGTTCCCTTTGTGGTAGATGAACGAACGTCTCTCCACCTGCTCAGTTCTGAGAGATAAGTGTGTGTGAAAGCCTTCCTTCACCTAGCTTGTTGGGAACACAAAGTTTCTTTTCAGTTGCAAGCTCCATTCCATACATATATATGGGGAGTTACAAGCTCCAACTCGCTTTTACATTGAAAACTGCAGGAACTTCAAACGGGCACTAGGAAACAGACTGAGAAAGCAGAGAAAAAGTGTCCCCTGCAACCCGTTTACTTGGTGCTAGTTGAAAGAACGTCTCTCCACTTGCTCAGTTCCGAGAGATAAGTGTGTGTGAAAGCCGTACTTCACCTAGATTTTTGGGAACACAAAGTGTCTTTTCAGTTGCAAAATCCATTCCATACATATATATGGGTAGGTACTAGCTACAACTCGGTTTGAGGGTGAAAACTGCAGGAACTTCAAACCGGCACTAGGAAACAGACTGAGAAAGCAGAGAAAAAGTGTCTCCTGCAACCCGTTCCCTTGGTGCTAGATGAACGAAATTCTCTCCACTTGCTCAGTTCTGAGAAATAAGTGTGTGTGAAAGCCGTCCTTCACCTAGCTTGTTGGGAACACAATGTTTCTTTTCAGTTGCAAACTCCATTCCATACATATATATGGGGAGGTACTAGCTCCAACTCGGTTTTACAGTGAAAACTGCAGGAACTTCAAACCGGCACTAGGAAACAGACTGAGAAAGCAGAGAAAAAGTGTCTCCTGCAACCCGTTCACTTGGTGCTAGATGAACGAACGTCTCTCCACCTGCTCAGTTCTGAGAGATATGTGTGTGTGAACGCCGTCCTTCACCTAGCTTGTTGGGAACACAAAGTTTCTTTTCAGTATCAAACTCCATTCCATACATCTATATGGGGAGGTACTAACTCCAAGTCGGTTTTACAATGAAAACTGCAGGAACTTCAAACCGGCACTAGGAAACAGATTGAGAAAGCAGAGAAAAAGTGTCTCCTGCAACCCGTTCCCTTGGTGCTAGATGAACGAACGTCTCTCCACTTGCTCAGTTCTGAGAGATAAGTGTGTGTGAAAGCCGTCCTTCACCTAGCTTGTTGGGAACACAAAGTTTCTTTTCAGTTTCAAACTCCATTCCATACATATATATGGGGAGGTACTAGCTTCAACTCGGTTTTACAGTGAAAAGTGCAGGAACTTCAAACCGGCACTAGGAAACAGACTGAGAAATCAGAGAAAAAGTGTCTCCTGCAACCCGTTCCCATGGTGCTAGATGAACGAACTTATATCCGCATGCTAATTTCTGAGAGATAAGTGTGTGAACGCCGTCCTTCACCTAGCTTGTTGGGAACACAAAGTTTCTTTTCAGTTGCAAACTCCATTCCATACATATATATGGGTAGGTTCTAGCTACAACTCTGATTGAGGGTGAAAACTGCAGGAACTTCAAAACGGCACTAGCAAACAGACTGAGAAACCAGAGAAAAAGTGTCTCCTGCAACCCGTTCCCTTGGTGCTAGATGAAATAACGTCTCTCCACTTGCTCACTTCTGAGAGATAAGTGTGTGTGAAAGCCGTCCTTCACCTAGCTTGTTGGGAAAACAAAGTTACTTTTCAGTTGCAAACACCATTCCATACATATATATGGGGAGGTACTAGCTCCAACACGGTTTTACAGTGAAAACTGAAGGAACTTCAAACCGGCACTAGGAAACAGACTGAGAAAGCAGAGAAAAAGTGTCTCCTGCAAACCGTTCCCTTGGTGCTAGATGAACGAACGTCTCTCCACTTGCTCACTTCTGAGAGATAAGTGTGTGTGAAAGCCGTCCTTCAACTAGCTTGTTGGGAACACAATGTTTCTTTTCAGTTGCAAACTCCATTCCATACATATATATGGGGAGGTACAAGCTCCCACTCGGTTTTACAGTGAAAACTGCAGGAACTTCAAACCGGCACTAGGAAACAGACTGAGAAAGCAGAGAAAAAGTGTCTCCTGCAACCCATTCCCTTGGTGCTAGATGAACGAACGTCTCTCCACTTGCTCAGTTCTGAGAGATATGTGTGTGTGAACGCCGTCCTTCACCTAGCTTGTTGGGAACACAAAGTTTCTTTTCAGTTTCAAACTCCATTCCATACATCTATATGGGGAGGTACTAGCTCCAACTCGGTTTTACAGTGAAAACTGCAGGAACTTCAAACGGGCACTAGGAAAAAGACTGAGAAAGCAGAGAAAAAGTGTCCCCTGCAACCCGTTTCCTTGGTGCTAGTTGAAAGAACGTCTCTCCACTTGCTCAGTTCCGAGAGATAAGTGTGTGTGAAAGCCGTACTTCACATAGATTTTTGGGAACACAAAGTGTCTTTTCAGTTGCAAAATCCATTCCATACATATATATGGGTAGGTACTAGCTACAACTCGGTTTGAGGGTGAAAACTGCAGGAACTTCAAACCGGCACTAGGAAACAGACTGAGAAAGCAGAGAAAAAGTGTCTCCTGCAACCCGTTCCCTTGGTGCTAGATGAACGAAATTCTCTCCACTTGCTCAGTTCTGAGAAATAAGTGTGTGTGAAAGCCGTCCTTCACCTAGCTTGTTGGGAACACAAAGTTTCTTTTCAGTTTCAAACTCCATTCCATACATCTATATGGGGAGGTACTATCTCCAAGTCGGTTTTACAATGAAAACTGCAGGAACATCAAACCGGCACTAGGAAACAGACTGAGAAAGCAGAGAAAAAGTGTCTCTGCAACCCGTTCCCTTGGTGCTAGATGAACGAACGTCTCTCCACTTGCTCAGTTCTGAGAGATAAGTGTGTGTGAAAGCCGTCCTTCACCTAGCTTGTTGGGAACACAAAGTTTCTTTTCAGTTTCAAACTCCATTCCATACATATATATGGGGAGGTACTAGCTTCAACTCGGTTTTACTGTGAAAAGTGCAGGAACTTCAAACCGGCACTAGGAAACAGACTGAGAAATCAGAGAAAAAGTGTCTCCTGCAACCCGTTCCCATGGTGCTAGATGAACGAACTTATATCCGCATGCTAATTTCTGAGAGATAAGTGTGTGAACGCCGTCCTTCAACTAGCTTGTTGGGAACACAAAGTTTCTTTTCAGTTGCAAACTCCATTCCATACATATATATGGGTAGGTTCTAGCTACAACTCTGATTGAGGGTGAAAACTGCAGGAACTTCAAACCGGCACTAGGAAACAGACTGAGAAACCAGAGAAAAAGTGTCTCCTGCAACCCGTTCCCTTGGTGCTAGATGAAATAACGTCTCTCAACTTGCTCACTTCTGAGAGATAAGTGTGTGTGAAAGCCGTCCTTCACCTAGCTTGTTGGGAAAACAAAGTTACTTTTCAGTTGCAAACACCATTCCATACATATATATGGGGAGGTACTAGCTCCAACACGGTTTTACAGTGAAAACTGAAGGAACTTCAAACCGGCACTAGGAAACAGACTGAGAAAGCAGAGAAAAAGTGTCTCCTGCAAACCGTTCCCTTGGTGCTAGATGAACGAACGTCTCTCCACTTGCTCACTACTGAGAGATAAGTGTGTGTGAAAGCCGTCCTTCAACTAGCTTGTTGGGAAAACAATGTTTCTTTTCAGTTGCAAACTCCATTCCATACATATATATGGGGAGGTACAAGCTCCCACTCGGTTTTACAGTGAAAACTGCAGGAACTTCAAACCGGCACTAGGAAACAGACTGAGAAAGCAGAGAAAAAGTGTCTCCTGCAACCCATTCCCTTGGTGCTAGATGAACGAACGTCTCTCCACTTGCTCAGTTCTGAGAGATATGTGTGTGTGAACGCCGTCCTTCACCTAGCTTGTTGGGAACACAAAGTTTCTTTTCAGTTTCAAACTCCATTCCATACATCTATATGGGGAGGTACTAGCTCCAAGTCGGTTTTACAATGAAAACTGCAGGAACTTCAAACCGGCACTAGGAAACAGACTGAGAAAGCAGAGAAAAAGTGTCTCCTGCAACCCGTTCCCTTGGTGCTAGATGAACGAACGTCTCTCCACTTGCTCAGTTCTGAGAGATAAGTGTGTGTGAAAGCCGTCCTTCACCTAGCTTGTTGGGAACACAAAGTTTCTTTTCAGTTTCAAACTCCATTCCATACATATATATGGGGAGGTACTAGCTCCAACTCGGTTTTACAGTGAAAAGTGCAGGAACTTCAAACCGGCACTAGGAAACAGACTGAGAAATCAGAGAAAAAGTGTCTCCTGCAACCCGTTCCCATGGTGCTAGATGAACGAACTTATATCCGCATGCTAATTTCTGAGAGATAAGTGTGTGATCGCCGTCCTTCACCTAGCTTGTTGGGAACACAAAGTTTCTTTTCAGTTGCAAACTCCATTCCATATATATATATGGGTAGGTTCTAGCTACAACTCTGATTGAGGGTGAAAACTGCAGGAACTTCAAACCGGCACTAGCAAACAGACTGAGAAACCAGAGAAAAATTGTCTCCTGCAACCCGTTCCCTTGGTGCTAGATGAAATAACGTCTCTCCACTTGCTCACTTCTGAGAGATAATTGTGTGTGAAAGCCGTCCTTCACCTAGCTTGTTGGGAAAACAAAGTTACTTTTCAGTTGCAAACACCATTCCATACATATATATGGGGAGGTACTAGCTCCAACACGGTTTTACAGTGAAAACTGAAGGAACTTCAAACCGGCACTAGGAAACAGACTGAGAAAGCAGAGAAAAAGTGTCTCCTGCAAACCGTTCCCTTGGTGCTAGATGAACGAACGTCTCTCCACTTGCTCACTTCTGAAAGATAAGTGTGTGTGAAAGCCGTACTTCAACTAGCTTGTTGGGAACACAATGTTATTTTCAGTTGCAAACTCCATTCCATACATATATATGGGGAGGTACAAGCTCCCACTCGGTTTTACAGTGAAAACTGCAGGAACTTCAAACCGGCACTAGGAAACAGACTGAGAAAGCAGAGAAAAAGTGTCTCCAGCAACCCGTTCCCTTGGTGCTAGATGAACGAACGTCTCTCCACTTGCTAAGTTCTGAGAGATAAGTGTGTGTGAAAGCCGTTCTTCACCTAGCTTGTTGGGAAAACAAAGTTACTTTTCTGTTGCAAACTCCATTCCATACATATATATGGGGAGGTACTAGCTCCAATTCTGTTTTCCAGTGAAAACTGCAGGAACTTCAAACCGGCAATAGGAAACAAACTGAGAAAGCAGAGAAAAAGTGTCTAATGCAACCCGTTCCCTTGGTGCTAGATGAACGAACGTCTCTCCACTTGCTCAGTTCTGAGAGATAAGTGTGTGTGAAAGCCGTCCTTCACCTAGCTTGTTGGGAAGACAAAGTTTCTTTTCAGTTTCAAACTCCATTCCATACATATATATGGGGAGGTACTAGCTTCAACTCGGTTTTACAGTGAAAAGTGCAGGAACTTCAAACCGGCACTAGGAAACAGACTGAGAAATCAGAGAAAAAGTGTCTCCTGCAACCCGTTCCCATGGTGCTAGATGAACGAACTTATATCCGCATGCTAATTTCTGAGAGATAAGTGTGTGAACGCCGTCCTTCACCTAGCTTGTTGGGAACACAAAGTTTCTTTTCAGTTGCAAACTCCATTCCATACATATATATGGGTAGGTTCTAGCTACAACTCTGATTGAGGGTGAAAACTGCAGGAACTTCAAACCGGCACTAGGAAACAGACTGAGAAACCAGAGAAAAAGTGTCTCCTGCAACCCGTTCCCTTGGTGCTAGATGAAATAACGTCTCTCCACTTGCTCACTTCTGAGAGATAAGTGTGTGTGAAAGCCGTCCTTCACCTAGCTTGTTGGGAAAACAAAGTTACTTTTCAGTTGCAAACACCATTCCATACATATATATGGGGAGGTACTAGCTCCAACACGGTTTTACAGTGAAAACTGAAGGAACTTCAAACCGGCACTAGGATACAGACTGAGAAAGCAGAGAAAAAGTGTCTCCTGCAAACCGTTCCCTTGGTGCTAGATGAACGAACGTCTCTCCACTTGCTCACTTCTGAGAGATAAGTGTGTGTGAAAGCCGTCCTTCAACTAGCTTGTTGGGAACACAATGTTTCTTTTCAGTTGCAAACTCCATTCCATACAGATATATGGGGAGGTACAAGCTCCCACTCGGTTTTACAGTGAAAACTGCAGGAACTTCAAACCGGCACTAGGAAACAGACTGAGAAAGCAGAGAAAAAGTGTCTCCAGCAACCCGTTCCCTTGGTGCTAGATGAACGAACGTCTCTCCACTTGCTAAGTTCTGAGAGATAAGTGTGTGTGAAAGCCGTTCTTCACCTAGCTTGTTGGGAAAACAAAGTTACTTTTCTGTTGCAAACTCCATTCCATACATATATATGGGGAGGTACTAGCTCCAATTCTGTTTTCCAGTGAAAACTGCAGGAACTTCAAACCGGCAATAGGAAACAAACTGAGAAAGCAGAGAAAAAGTGTCTAATGCAACCCGTTCCCTTGGTGCTAGATGAAATAACGTCTCTCCACTTGCTCACTTCTGAGAGATAATTGTGTGTGAAAGCCGTCCTTCACCTAGCTTGTTGGGAAAACAAAGTTACTTTTCAGTTGCAAACACCATTCCATACATATATATGGGGAGGTACTAGCTCCAACACGGTTTTACAGTGAAAACTGAAGGAACTTCAAACCGGCACTAGGAAACAGACTGAGAAAGCAGAGAAAAAGTGTCTCCTGCAAACCGTTCCCTTGGTGCTAGATGAACGAACGTCTCTCCACTTGCTCACTTCTGAGAGATAAGTGTGTGTGAAAGCCGTCCTTCAACTAGCTTGTTGGGAACACAATGTTTCTTTTCAGTTGCAAACTCCATTCCATACATATATATGGGGAGGTACAAGCTCCCACTCGGTTTTACAGTGAAAACTGCAGGAACTTCAAACCGGCACTAGGAAACAGACTGAGAAAGCAGAGAAAAAGTGTCTCCAGCAACCCGTTCCCTTGGTGCTAGATGAACGAACGTCTCTCCACTTGCTAAGTTCTGAGAGATAAGTGTGTGTGAAAGCAGTTCTTCACCTAGCTTGTTGGGAAAACAAAGTTACTTTTCTGTTGCAAACTCCATTCCATACATATATATGGGGAGGTACTAGCTCCAATTCTGTTTTCCAGTGAAAACTGCAGGAACTTCAAACCGGCAATAGGAAACAAACTGAGAAAGCAGAGAAAAAGTGTCTAATGCAACCCGTTCCCTTGGTGCTAGATGAACGAACGTCTCTCCACTTGCTCAGTTCTGAGAGATAAGTGTGTGTGAAAGCCGTCCTTCACCTAGCTTGTTGGGAAGACAAAGTTTCTTTTCAGTTTCAAACTCCATTCCATACATATATATGGGGAGGTACTAGCTTCAACTCGGTTTTACAGTGAAAAGTGCAGGAACTTCAAACCGGCACTAGGAAACAGACTGAGAAATCAGAGAAAAAGTGTCTCCTGCAACCCGTTCCCATGGTGCTAGATGAACGAACTTATATCCGCATGCTAATTTCTGAGAGATAAGTGTGTGAACGCCGTCCTTCACCTAGCTTGTTGGGAACACAAAGTTTCTTTTCAGTTGCAAACTCCATTCCATACATATATATGGGTAGGTTCTAGCTACAACTCTGATTGAGGGTGAAAACTGCAGGAACTTCAAACCGGCACTAGGAAACAGACTGAGAAACCAGAGAAAAAGTGTCTCCTGCAAACCGTTCCCTTGGTGCTAGATGAAATAACGTCTCTCCACTTGCTCACTTCTGAGAGATAAGTGTGTGTGAAAGCCGTCCTTCACCTAGCTTGTTGGGAAAACAAAGTTACTTTTCAGTTGCAAACACCATTCCATACATATATATGGGGAGGTACTAGCTCCAACACGGTTTTACAGTGAAAACTGAAGGAACTTCAAACCGGCACTAGGAAACAGACTGAGAAAGCAGAGAAAAAGTGTCTCCTGCAAACCGTTCCCTTGGTGCTAGATGAACGAACGTCTCTCCACTTGCTCACTTCTGAGAGATAAGTGTGTGTGAAAGCCGTCCTTCAACTAGCTTGTTGGGAACACAATGTTTCTTTTCAGTTGCAAACTCCATTCCATACAGATATATGGGGAGGTACAAGCTCCCACTCGGTTTTACAGTGAAAACTGCAGGAACTTCAAACCGGCACTAGGAAACAGACTGAGAAAGCAGAGAAAAAGTGTCTCCAGCAACCCGTTCCCTTGGTGCTAGATGAACGAACGTCTCTCCACTTGCTAAGTTCTGAGAGATAAGTGTGTGTGAAAGCCGTTCTTCACCTAGCTTGTTGGGAAAACAAAGTTACTTTTCTGTTGCAAACTCCATTCCATACATATATATGGGGAGGTACTAGCTCCAATTCTGTTTTCCAGTGAAAACTGCAGGAACTTCAAACCGGCAATAGGAAACAAACTGAGAAAGCAGAGAAAAAGTGTCTAATGCAACCCGTTCCCTTGGTGCTAGATGAACGAACGTCTCTCCACTTGCTCAGATCTGAGAGATAAGTGTGTGTGAAATCCGTCCTTCACCTAGCTTGTTGGGAACACAAAGTTTCTTTTCAGATGCAAACTCCATTCCATACATATATATGGGGATTTACTAGCTCCAACACTGTTTTACAGTGAAAACTGAAGGAACTTCAAACCGGCACTAGGGAACAGACTGAGAAAGCAGAGAAAAAGTGTCTCCTGCAACCCGTTCCCTTGGTGCTAGATGAACGAACGTCTCTCCACTTGCTCAGTTCTGAGAGATAAGTGTGTGTGAAAGCCGTCCTTCACCTAGCTTGTTTGGAACACAAAGTTTCTTTTCAGTTGCTAACTAGTTTCCATACATGGGGAGGTACAAGCTCCAACTCGATTTTACAGTGAAAACTGAAGGAACTTCAAACCGGCACTGTGAAACAGACTGAGAAAGCAGATAAAAACTGTCTCCTGCAAAGCGTTCCCTTGGTGGTAGTTGAACGAACGTCTCTCCACCTGCTCAGTTCTGAGAGATAAGTGTGTGTGAATGCCGTCCTTCACCAAGCTTGTTGGGAACACAAAGTTCCTTTACAGTTGCAAACTCCATTCCATACATCTATATGGGGAGGTACTAGCTCCAACTCGGTTTGACAGTGAAAACTGCAGGAATTTCAAACCGGCACTAAGAAACAGACTAAGAAAGCAGAGAAAAAGTGTCCCCTGCAACCCGTTCCCTTGGTGCTAGTTGAAAGAACGTCTCTCCACTTGCTCAGTTCCGAGAGATTAGTGTGTGTGAAAGCCGTACTTCACCTAGATTTTTGGGAACACAAAGTTTCTTTTCAGCTGCAAACTCCATTCCATACATATATATGGTTAGGTACTAGCTACAACTCGGTTTGAGGGTGAAAACTGCAGGAACTTCAAACCGGCACTAGCAAACAGACTGAGAAAGCAGAGAAAAAGTGTCTCCTGCAACTCGTTCCCTTGGTGCTAGATGAATGAACTTCTCTCCACTTTCTCAGTTCTGAGAGATAAGTGTGTGTGAAAGCAGTCCTTCACCTAGCTTGTTGGGAACACAATGTTTCTTTTCAGTTGCAAACTCCATTCCATACATATATATGGGGAGGTACTAGCTCCAACTCGGTTTTACAGTGAAAACTGCAGGAACTTCAAACCGGCACTAGGAAACAGACTGAGAAAGCAGAGAAAAAGTGTCTCCTGCAACCCGTTCCCTTGGTGCTAGATGAACGAACGTCTCTCCACTTGCTCAGTTCTGAGAGATAAGTGTGTGTGAAAGCCGTCCTTCACCTAGCTTGTTGGGAACACAAAGTTTCTTTTCAGTTTCAAACTCCATTCCATACATCTATATGGGGAGGTACTAGCTCCAACTCGGTTTTACAGTGAAAACTGCAGGAACTTCAAACGGGCACTAGGAAACAGACTGAGAAAGCAGAGAAAAAGTGTCCCCTGCAACCCGTTTCCTTGGTGCTAGTTGAAAGAACGTCTCTCCACTTGCTCAGTTCCGAGAGATAAGTGTGTGTGAAAGCCGTACTTCACCTAGATTTTTGGGAACACAAAGTTTCTTTTCAGTTGCAAACTCCATTCCACACATATATATGGGTATGTACTAGCTACAACTCGGTTTGAGGGTGAAAACTGCAGGAACATCAAACCGGCACTAGCAAACAGACTGAGAAAGCAGAGAAAAAGTGTCTCCTGCAACTCGTTCCCTTGGTGCTAGATGAACGAACTTCTCTCCACTTTCTCAGTTCTGAGAGATAAGTGTGTGTGAAAGCCGTCCTTCACCTAGCTTGTTGGGAACACAATGTTTCTTTTCAGTTGCAAACTCCATTCCATACATATATATGGGTAGGTACTAGCTACAACTCTGATTGAGGGTGAAAACTGCAAGAACTTCAAACCGGCACTAGCAAACAGACTGAGAAACCAGAGAAAAAGTGTCTCCTGCAACCCGTTCCCTTGGTGCTAGATGAAATAACGTCTCTCCACTTGCTCAGTTCTGAGAGATAAGTGTGTGTGAAAGCCGTCCTTCACCTAGCTTTTTGGGAAAACAAAGTTACTTTTAAGTTGCAAACTCCATTCCATACATATATATGGGGAGGTACTAGCTCCAATTCGGTTTACCGTGAAAACTGCAGGAACTTCAAACCGGCAATAGGAAACAGACTGAGAAAGCAGAGAAAAAGTGTCTAATGCAACCCGTTCCCTTGGTGCTAGATGAACGAACGTCTCACCACTTGCTCAGATCTGAGATATAAGTGTGTGTGAAATCCGTACTTCACCTAGCTTGTTGGGAACACAAAGTTTCTTTTCAGATGCAAACTCCATTCCATACATATATATGGGGATTTACTAGCTCCAACACTGTTTTACAGTGAAAACTGAAGGAACTTCAAACCGGCACTAGGGAACAGACTGAGAAAGCAGAGAAAAAGTGTCTCCTGCAACCCGTTCCCTTGGTGCTAGATGAACGAACGTCTCTCCACTTGCTAAGTTCTGAGAGATAAGTGTGTGTGAAAGCCGTCCTTCACCTAGTTTGTTTGGAACACAAAGTTTCTTTTCAGTTTCTAACTAGTTTCCATACATATATATGGGGAGATACAAGCTCCAACACGGTTTTACAGTGAAAACTGCAGGAACGTCAAACCGGCACTAGGAATCAGATTGAGAAAGCAGAGGAAAAGTGTCTCCTGCAACCTGTTCCCTTGGTGCTAGTTGAACGAACGTCTCTCCACTTGCTCAGTTCTGAGAGATAAGTGTGTGTGAAAGCCGTCCTTCAACTAGGTTGTTGGGAACACAAAGATTCTTTTCAGCAGCAAACTCCATTCCATACATATATATGGGTAGGTACTAGCTACAACTCTGATTGAGGGTGAAAACTGCAGGAAATTCAAACCGGCACTAGCAAACAGACTGAGAAAGCAGAGAAAAAGTGTCTCCTGCAACCCGTTCCCTTGGTGCTAGATGAACGAACGTCTCTCCACTTGCTCAGTTCTGAGAGATAAGTGTGTGTGAAAGCCGTCCTTCACCTAGCTTGTTGGGAAAACAAAGTTACTTTTCAGTTGCAAACTCCATTCCATACATATATATGGGGATTTACTAGCTCCAACACTGTTTTACAGTGAAAACTGAAGGAACTTCAAACCGGCACTAGGGAACAGACTGAGAAAGCAGAGAAAAAATTTCTCCTGCAACCCGTTCCCTTGGTGCTAGATGAACGAACGTCTCTCCACTTGCTCAGTTCTGAGAGATAAGTGTGTGTGAAAGCCGCCCTTCACCTAGCTTGTTTGGAACACAAAGTTTCTTTTCAGTTGCTAACTAGTTTCCATACATATATATGGGGAGGTACAAGCTCCAACACGGTTTTACAGTGAAAACTGCAGGAACGTCAAACTGGCACTAGGAAACAGATTGAGAAAGCAGAGAAAAAGTGTCTCCTGCATCCCGTTCCCTTGGTGTTAGATGAACGAACGTCTCTCCACTTGCTCAGTTCTGAGAGATAAGTGTGTGTGAAAGCCGTCCTTCACCTAGCTTGTTGGGAACACAAAGTTTCTTTTCAGTTGCAAACTCCATTCAATACATATATATGGGGAGGTTCTAGCTCCAACTCGGTTTTACAGTGAAAACTGCAGGAACTTCAAACCGGCACTGGGAAACAGACTGAGAAAGCAGATAAAAAGTTTTTCCTGCAAAGCGTTCCCTTGGTGGTAGATGAACGAACGTCTCTCCACCTGCTCAGTTCTGAGAGATAAGTGTGTGTGAAAGCCGTCCTTCACCTAGCTTGTTGGGAACACAAAGTTTCTTTTCAGTTGCAAGCTCCCTACCATACATATATATGGGGATGTACAGGCTCCAACTCGGTTTTACAGTGAAAACTGCAGGAAGTTCAAACCGGCACTAGGAAACAGACTAAGAAAGCAGAGAAAAAGTGTCTCCTGCAACCCGTTCCCTTGGTGCTAGTTCAACGAACGTCTCTCCACTTGCTCAGTTCTGAGAGATAAGTGTGTGTGAAAGCCGTCCTTCAACTAGCTTGTTGGGAACACAAAGTTTCTTTTCAGTTGCAAACTCCATTCCATACATATATATGGGTAGGTACCAGCTACAACTCGGATTGAGGGTGAAAACTGCAGGAACTTCAAACCGGCACTAGCAAACAGAATGAGAAAGCAGAGAAAAAGTGTCTCCTGCAACCCGTTCCCTTGGTGCTAGATGAAATAACGTCTCTACACTTGCTCAGTTCTGAGAGACAAGTGTGTGTGAAAGCCGTCCTTCACCTAGCTTGTTGGGAAAACAAAGTTACTTTTCAGTTGCAAACTCCATTCCATACATATATATGCGGAGGTACTAGCTCCAACACGGTTTTACAGTGAAAACTGAAGGAACTTCAAACCGGCACTAGGAAACAGACTGAGAAAGCAGAGAAAAAGTGTCTTCTGCAACCCGTTCCTTTGGTGCTATATGAACGAACGTCTCTCCACTTGCTCACTTCTGAGATATAAGTGTGTGTGAAAGCCGTCCTTCAACTAGCTTGTTGGGAACACAATGTTTCTTTTCTGTTGCAAACTCCATTCCATACATATATATGGGGAGGTACAAGCTCCAACTCGGTTTTACAGTGAAAACTGCAGGAACTTCAAACCGGCACTAGGAAACAGACTGAGAAAGCAGAGAAAAAGTGTCTCCTGCAACCCGTTCCCTTGGTGCTAGATGAACGAACGTCTCTCCACTTGCTAAGTCCTGAGAGATAAGTGTGTGTGAAAGCCGTTCTTCACCTAGCTTGTTGGGAAAACAAAGTTACTTTTCAGTTGCAAACTCCAATCCATACATATATATGGGGAGGTACTAGCTCCAATTTTGTTTTACAGTGAAAACTGCAGGAACTTCAAACCGGCAATAGGAAACAAACTGAGAAAGCAGAGAAAAAGTGTCCCCTGCAACCCGTTTCCTTGGTGCTAGTTGAAAGAACGTCTCTCCACTTGCTCAGTTCCGAGAGATAAGTGTGTGTGAAAGCCGTACTTCACCTAGATTTTTGGGAACACAAAGTTTCTTTTCAGTTGCAAACTCCATTCCATACATATATATGGGTAGGTACTAGCTACAACTCGGTTTGAGGGTGAAAACTGCAGGAACATCAAACCGGCACTAGCAAACAGACTGAGAAACCAGAGAAAAAGTGTCTCCTGCAACCCGTTCCCTTGGTGCTAGATGAAATAACGTCTCTCCACTTGCTCAGTTCTGAGAGATAAGTGTGTGTGAAAGCCGCTCTTCACGTAGCTTTTTGGGAAAACAAAGTTACTTTTAAGTTGCAAACTCCATTCCATACATATATATGGGGAGGTACTAGCTCCAATTCTGTTTACCGTGAAAACTGCAGGAACTTCAAACCGGCAATAGGAAACAGATTGAGAAAGCAGAGAAAAAGTGTCTAATGCAACCCGTTCCCTTGGTGCTAGATGAACGAACGTCTCACCACTTGCTCAGATCTGAGATATAAGTGTGTGTGAAATCCGTACTTCACCTAGCTTGTTGGGAAAACAAAGTTACTTTTCAGTTGCAAACACCATTCCATACATATATATGGGGAGGTACTAGCTCCAACAAGGTTTTACAGTGAAAACTGAAGGAACTTCAAACCGGCACTAGGAAACAGACTGAGAAAGCAGAGAAAAAGTGTCTCCTGCAAACCGTTCCCTTGGTGCTAGATGAACGAACGTCTCTTCACTTGCTCACTTCTGAGAGATAAGTGCGTGTGAAAGCCGTCCTTCAACTAGCTTGTTGGGAACACAATGTTTCTTTTCAGTTTCAAACTCCATTCCATACATATATATGGGAGGTACAAGCTCCAACTCGGTTTTACAGTGAAAACTGCAGGAACTTCAAACCGGCACTAGGAAACAGACTGAGAAAGCAGAGAAATACTGTCACCTGCAACCCGTTCCCTTGGTGCTAGATGAACGAACGTCTCTCCACTTGCTAAGTTCTGAGAGATAAGTGTGTGTGAAAGCCGTTCTTCACCTAGCTCGTTGGGAAAACAAAGTTACTTTTCAGTTGCAAACTCCATTCCATACATCTATATGGGGAGGTACTAGCTCCAATTCTGTTTACCGTGAAAACTGCAGGAACTTCAAACCGGCAATAGGAAACAGACTGAGAAAGCAGAGAAAAAGTGTCTAATGCAACCCGTTCCCTTGGTGCTAGATGAACGAACGTCTCTCCACTTGCTCAGATCTGAGAGATAAGTGTGTGTGAAATCCGTACTTCACCTAGCTTGTTTGGAACACAAAGTTTCTTTTCAGTTGCTAACTAGTTTCCATATATATATATGGGGAGGTACAAGCTCCAACACGGTTTTACAGTGAAAACTGCAGGAACGTCAAACCGGCACTAGGAAACAGATTGAGAAAGCAGAGAAAAAGTGTCTCCTGCATCCCGTTCCCTTGGTGTTAGATGAACGAACGTCTCTCCACTTGCTCAGTTCTGAGAGATAAGTGTGTGTGAAAGCCGTCCTTCACCAAGCTTGTTGGGAACACAAAGTTTCTTTTCAGTTGCAAACTCCATTCCATACATATATATGGGGAGGTAGTAGCTCCAACACGGTTTTACAGTGAAAACTGCAGGAACTTCAAACCGGCACTGGGAAACAGACTGAGAAAGCAGGTAAAAAGTGTCTCCTGCAAAGCGTTCCCTTTGTGGTAGATGAACGAACGTCTCTCCACCTGCTCAGTTCTGAGAGATAAGTGTGTGTGAAAGCCTTCCTTCACCTAGCTTGTTGGGAACACAAAGTTTCTTTTCAGTTGCAAGCTCCATTCCATACATATATATGGGGAGTTACAAGCTCCAACTAGCTTTTACATTGAAAACTGCAGGAACTTCAAACGGGCACTAGGAAACAGACTGAGAAAGCAGAGAAAAAGTGTCCCCTGCAACCCGTTTCCTTGGTGCTAGTTGAAAGAACGTCTCTCCACTTGCTCAGTTCCGAGAGATAAGTGTGTGTGAAAGCCGTACTTCACCTAGATTTTTGGGAACACAAAGTTTCTTTTCAGTTGCAAAATCCATTCCATACATATATATGGGTAGGTACTAGCTACAACTCGGTTTGAGGGTGAAAACTGCAGGAACTTCAAACCGGCACTAGGAAACAGACTGAGAAAGCAGAGAAAAAGTGTCTCCTGCAACCCGTTCACTTGGTGCTAGATGAACGAAATTCTCTCCACTTGCTCAGTTCTGAGAAATAAGTGTGTGTGAAAGCCGTCCTTCACCTAGCTTGTTGGGAACACAATGTTTCTTTTCAGTGGCAAACTCCATTCCATACATATATATGGGGAGGTACTAGCTCCAACTCGGTTTTACAGTGAAAACTGCAGGAACTTCAAACCGGCACTAGGAAACAGACTGAGAAAGCAGAGAAAAAGTGTCTCCTGCAACCCGTTCCCTTGGTGCTAGATGAACGAACGTCTCTCCACTTGCTCAGTTCTGAGAGATATGTGTGTGTGAACGCCGTCCTTCACCTAGCTTGTTGGGAACACAAAGTTTCTTTTCAGTTTCAAACTCCTATTCCATACATCTATATGGGGAGGTACTAACTCCAAGTCGGTTTTACAATGAAAACTGCAGGAACTTCAAACCGGCACTAGGAAACAGACTGAGAAAGCAGAGAAAAAGTGTCTCCTGCAACCCGTTCCCTTGGTGCTAGATGAAATAACGTCTCTACACTTGCTCAGTTCTGAGAGACAAGTGTGTGTGAAAGCCGTCCTTCACCTAGCTTGTTGGGAAAACAAAGTTACTTTTCAGTTGCAAACTCCATTCCATACATATATATGCGGAGGTACTAGCTCCAACACGGTTTTACAGTGAAAACTGAAGGAACTTCAAACCGGCACTAGGAAACAGACTGAGAAAGCAGAGAAAAAGTGTCTTCTGCAACCCGTTCCTTTGGTGCTATATGAACGAACGTCTCTCCACTTGCTCACTTCTGAGATATAAGTGTGTGTGAAAGCCGTCCTTCAACTAGCTTGTTGGGAACACAATGTTTCTTTTCTGTTGCAAACTCCATTCCATACATATATATGGGGAGGTACAAGCTCCAACTCGGTTTTACAGTGAAAACTGCAGGAACTTCAAACCGGCACTAGGAAACAGACTGAGAAAGCAGAGAAAAAGTGTCTCCTGCAACCCGTTCCCTTGGTGCTAGATGAACGAACGTCTCTCCACTTGCTAAGTCCTGAGAGATAAGTGTGTGTGAAAGCCGTTCTTCACCTAGCTTGTTGGGAAAACAAAGTTACTTTTCAGTTGCAAACTCCAATCCATACATATATATGGGGAGGTACTAGCTCCAATTTTGTTTTACAGTGAAAACTGCAGGAACTTCAAACCGGCAATAGGAAACAAACTGAGAAAGCAGAGAAAAAGTGTCCCCTGCAACCCGTTTCCTTGGTGCTAGTTGAAAGAACGTCTCTCCACTTGCTCAGTTCCGAGAGATAAGTGTGTGTGAAAGCCGTACTTCACCTAGATTTTTGGGAACACAAAGTTTCTTTTCAGTTGCAAACTTCATTCCATACATATATATGGGTAGGTACTAGCTACAACTCGGTTTGAGGGTGAAAACTGCAGGAACATCAAACCGGCACTAGCAAACAGACTGAGAAACCAGAGAAAAAGTGTCTCCTGCAACCCGTTCCCTTGGTGCTAGATGAAATAACGTCTCTCCACTTGCTCAGTTCTGAGAGATAAGTGTGTGTGAAAGCCGCTCTTCACCTAGCTTTTTGGGAAAACAAAGTTACTTTTAAGTTGCAAACTCCATTCCATACATATATATGGGGAGGTACTAGCTCCAATTCTGTTTACCGTGAAAACTGCAGGAACTTCAAACCGGCAATAGGAAACAGATTGAGAAAGCAGAGAAAAAGTGTCTAATGCAACCCGTTCCCTTGGTGCTAGATGAACGAACGTCTCACCACTTGCTCAGATCTGAGATATAAGTGTGTGTGAAATCCGTACTTCACCTAGCTTGTTGGGAAAACAAAGTTACTTTTCAGTTGCAAACACCATTCCATACATATATATGGGGAGGTACTAGCTCCAACAAGGTTTTACAGTGAAAACTGAAGGAACTTCAAACCGGCACTAGGAAACAGACTGAGAAAGCAGAGAAAAAGTGTCTCCTGCAAACCGTTCCCTTGGTGCTAGATGAACGAACGTCTCTTCACTTGCTCACTTCTGAGAGATAAGTGCGTGTGAAAGCCGTCCTTCAACTAGCTTGTTGGGAACACAATGTTTCTTTTCAGTTTCAAACTCCATTCCATACATATATATGTGAGGTACAAGCTCCAACTCGGTTTTACAGTGAAAACTGCAGGAACTTCAAACCGGCACTAGGAAACAGACTGAGAAAGCAGAGAAATACTGTCACCTGCAACCCGTTCCCTTGGTGCTAGATGAACGAACGTCTCTCCACTTGCTAAGTTCTGAGAGATAAGTGTGTGTGAAAGCCGTTCTTCACCTAGCTCGTTGGGAAAACAAAGTTACTTTTCAGTTGCAAACTCCATTCCATACATCTATATGGGGAGGTACTAGCTCCAATTCTGTTTACCGTGAAAACTGCAGGAAATTCAAACCGGCAATAGGAAACAGACTGAGAAAGCAGAGAAAAAGTGTCTAATGCAACCCGTTCCCTTGGTGCTAGATGAACGAACGTCTCTCCACTTGCTCAGATCTGAGAGATAAGTGTGTGTGAAATCCGTACTTCACCTAGCTTGTTTGGAACACAAAGTTTCTTTTCAGTTGCTAACTAGTTTCCATATATATATATGGGGAGGTACAAGCTCCAACACGGTTTTACAGTGAAAACTGCAGGAACGTCAAACCGGCACTAGGAAACAGATTGAGAAAGCAGAGAAAAAGTGTCTCCTGCATCCCGTTCCCTTGGTGTTAGATGAACGAACGTCTCTCCACTTGCTCAGTTCTGAGAGATAAGTGTGTGTGAAAGCCGTCCTTCACCAAGCTTGTTGGGAACACAAAGTTTCTTTTCAGTTGCAAACTCCATTCCATACATATATATGGGGAGGTAGTAGCTCCAACACGGTTTTACAGTGAAAACTGCAGGAACTTCAAACCGGCACTGGGAAACAGACTGAGAAAGCAGGTAAAAAGTGTCTCCTGCAAAGCGTTCCCTTTGTGGTAGATGAACGAACGTCTCTCCACCTGCTCAGTTCTGAGAGATAAGTGTGTGTGAAAGCCTTCCTTCACCTAGCTTGTTGGGAACACAAAGTTTCTTTTCAGTTGCAAGCTCCATTCCATACATATATATGGGGAGTTACAAGCTCCAACTAGCTTTTACATTGAAAACTGCAGGAACTTCAAACGGGCACTAGGAAACAGACTGAGAAAGCAGAGAAAAAGTGTCCCCTGCAACCCGTTTCCTTGGTGCTAGTTGAAAGAACGTCTCTCCACTTGCTCAGTTCCGAGAGATAAGTGTGTGTGAAAGCCGTACTTCACCTAGATTTTTGGGAACACAAAGTGTCTTTTCAGTTGCAAAATCCATTCCATACATATATATGGGTAGGTACTAGCTACAACTCGGTTTGAGGGTGAAAACTGCAGGAACTTCAAACCGGCACTAGGAAACAGACTGAGAAAGCAGAGAAAAAGTGTCTCCTGCAACCCGTTCACTTGGTGCTAGATGAACGAAATTCTCTCCACTTGCTCAGTTCTGAGAAATAAGTGTGTGTGAAAGCCGTCCTTCACCTAGCTTGTTGGGAACACAATGTTTCTTTTCAGTGGCAAACTCCATTCCATACATATATATGGGGAGGTACTAGCTCCAACTCGGTTTTACAGTGAAAACTGCAGGAACTTCAAACCGGCACTAGGAAACAGACTGAGAAAGCAGAGAAAAAGTGTCTCCTGCAACCCGTTCCCTTGGTGCTAGATGAACGAACGTCTCTCCACTTGCTCAGTTCTGAGAGATATGTGTGTGTGAACGCCGTCCTTCACCTAGCTTGTTGGGAACACAAAGTTTCTTTTCAGTTTCAAACTCCTATTCCATACATCTATATGGGGAGGTACTAACTCCAAGTCGGTTTTACAATGAAAACTGCAGGAACTTCAAACCGGCACTAGGAAACAGACTGAGAAAGCAGAGAAAAAGTGTCTCCTGCAACCCGTTCCCTTGGTGCTAGATGAACGAACGTCTCTCCACTTGCTCAGTTCTGAGAGATAAGTGTGTGTGAAAGCCGTCCTTCACCTAGCTTGTTGGGAACACAAAGTTTCTTTTCAGTTTCAAACTCCATTCCATACATATATATGGGGAGGTACTAGCTTCAACTCGGTTTTACAGTGAAAACTGCATTAACTTCAAACCGGCACTAGGAAACAGACTGAGAAAGCAGAGAAAAAGTGTCTCCTGCAACCCGTTCCCTTGGTGCTAGATGAACGAACGACTCTCGACTTTCTCAGCTCTGAGAGATAAGTGTGTGTGAAAGCCGTCCTTCACCTAGCTTGTTGGGAACACAAAGTTTCTATTCAGTTGCAAACTCCATTCCATACATATATATGGGGAGGTACTAGCTCCAACTCGGTTTTACAGTGAAAACTGCAGGAACTTCAAACCGGCACTAGGAAACAGACTGAGAAAGCAGAGAAAATGTGTCTCCTGCAACCCGTTCCCTTGGTGCTAGATGAACGAACGTCTCTCCACTTGCTCAGTTCTCAGAGATAAGTGTGTGTGAAAGCCATCCTTCAACTAGCTTGTTGGGAACACAAAGTATCTTTTCAGTTGCAAACTCCATTCCATACATATATATGGGGAGGTACTAGCTCCAACTCGGTTTTACAGTGAAAACTGCAGGAACTTCAAACCGGCACTAGGAAACAGACTGAGAAAGCAGAGAAAATGTGTCTCCTGAAACCCGTTCCCTTGGTGCTAGAGGAACGAACGTCTCTCCACTTGCTCAGTTCTGAGAGATAAGTGTGTGTGAAATCCGTCCTTCAACTAGCTTGTTGGGAACACAAAGTTTCTTTTCAGGTGCAAACTCCATTCCATACATATATATGGGGAGGTACTAGCTGCAACTCAGTTTTACAGTGAAAACTGCAGGAACTTCAAACCGGCACTAGGAAACAGACTGAGAAAGCAGAGAAAATGTGTCTCCTGCAACCCGTTCCTTTGGTGCTAGAGGAACGAACGTCTCTCCACTTGCTCAGTTCTGAGAGATAAGTGTGTGTGAAATCCGTCCTTCAACTAGCTTGTTGGGAACACAAAGTTTCTTTTCAGTTGCAAACTCCATTCCATACATATATAAGGGTAGGTACAAGCTCCAACACGGTTTGACAGTGAAAACTGCATTAACTTCAAACCGGCACTATGAAACAGACTGAGAAAGCAGAGAAAAACTGTCTCCTGCAACCCGTTCCCTTGGTGCTAGATGAACGAACGTCTCTCCACTTGCTCAGTTCTGAGAGATAAATGTGTGTGAAAGCCATCCTTCACCTAGCTTGTTGGGAACACAAAGTTTCTTTTCAGTTGCAAACTCCATTCCATACATATATATGGGGAGGTACTAGCCCCAACTCGGTTTTACAGTGAAAACTGCAGGAACTTCAAACCGGCACTAGGAAACAGACTGAGAAAGCAGAGAAAAAATGTCTCCTGCAACCCGTTCCCTAGGTGCTAGATGAACGAACGACTCTCCACTTGCTCAGCTCTGAGAGATAAGTGTGTGTGAAAGCCGTCCTTCACCTAGCTTGTTGGGAACACAAAGTTTCTCTTCAGTTGCAAACTCCATTCCATACATATATATGGGGAGGTACTAGCCCCAAATCGGTTTTACAGTGAAAACTGCAGGAACTTGAAACCGGCACTAGGAAACAGACTGAGAAAGCAGAGAAACTATGTCTCCTGCAACCAGTTCCCTTGGTGCTAGATGAACGAACGACTCTCGACTTTCTCAGTTCTGAGAGATAAGTGTGTGGGAAGCCGTCCTTCACCTAGGTTGTTGGGAACACAAAGTTTCTTTTCAGTTGCAAACTCCATTCCATACATATATATGGGGAGGTACTAGCTCCAACTCGATTTTACAGTGAAAACTGCAGGAACTTCAAACCGGCACTAGGAAACAGACTGAGAAAGCAGAGAAAAAGTGTCTCCTGCAACCCGTTCCCTTGGTGCTAGATGAACGAACGTCTCACCACTTCCTCAGTTCTGAGAGATAAGTGTGTGTGAAAGCCGTCCTTCACCTAGCTTGTTGGGAACACAAAGTTTCTTTTCAGTTGCAAGCTCCGTTCCATACATATATATGGGGAGGTACTAGCCCCAACACGGTTTTACAGTGAAAACTGCATTAACTTCAAACCGGCACTAGGAAACAGACTGAGAAAGCAGAGAAAAAGTGTCTCCTGCAACCCGTTCCCTTGGTGCTAGATGAACGAACGACTCTCGACTTTCTCAGCTCTGAGAGATAAGTGTGTGTGAAAGCCGTCCTTCACGTAGCTTGTTGGGAACACAAAGTTTCCTTTCAGTTGCAAACTCCATTCCATACATATATATGGGGAGGTACTAGCCCCAACTCGGTTTTACAGTGAAAACTGCAGGAACTTCAAACCGGCACTAGGAAACAGACTGAGAAAGCAGAGAAATTATGTCTCCTGCAACCCGTTCCCTTGGTGCTAGATGAACGAACGACTCTCGACTTTCTCAGTTCTGAGAGATAAGTGTGTGTGAAAGCCGTCCTTCAACTAGCTTGTTGGGAACACAAAGTTTCTTTTCAGTTGCAAACTCCATTCCATACATATATATGGGGAGGTACTAGCTCCAACACGGTTTTACATTGAAAACTGCAGGAACTTCAAACCGGCACTAGGAAACAGACTGAGAAAGCAGAGAAAAAGTGTCTCCTGCAACCCGTTCCCTTGGTGCTAGATGAACGAACGTCTCTCCACTTGCTCAGTTCTGAGAGATAAATGTGTGTGAAAGCCGTCCTTCACCTAGCTTGTTGGGAACACAAAGTTTCTTTTCAGTTGCAAGCTCCGTTCCATACATATATATGGGGAGGTACTAGCCCCAACTCGGTTTTACAGTGAAAACTGCATTAACTTCAAACCGGCACTAGGAAACAGACTGAGAAAGCAGAGAAAAAGTGTCTCCTGCAACCCGTTCCCTTGGTGCTAGATGAACAAACGACTCTCGACGTTCTCAGCTCTGAGAGATAAGTGTGTGTGAAAGCCGCCCTTCACCTAGCTTGTTGGGAACACAAAGTTTCTATTCAGTTGCAAACTCCATTCCATACATATATATGGGGAGGTACTAGCTCCAACTCGGTTTTACAGTGAAAACTGCAGGAACTTCAAACCGGCACTAGGAAACAGACTGAGAAAGCAGAGAAAATGTGTCTCCTGCAACCCGTTCCCTTGGTGCTAGATGAACGAACGTCTCTCCACTTGCTCAGTTCTCAGAGATAAGTGTGCGTGAAAGCCATCCTTCAACTAACTTGTTGGGAACACAAAGTTTCTTTTCAGTTGCAAACTCCATTCCATACATATATATGGGGAGGTACTAGCTCCAACTCGGTTTTACAGTGAAAACTGCAGGAACTTCAAACCGGCACTAGGAAACAGACTGAGAAAGCAGAGAAAATGTGTCTCCTGCAACCCGTTCCTTTGGTGCTAGAGGAACGAACGTCTCTCCACTTGCTCAGTTCTGAGAGATAAGTGTGTGTGAAATCCGTCCTTCAACTAGCTTGTTGGGAACACAAAGTTTCTTTTCAGTTGCAAGCTCCATTCCATACATATATAAGGGTAGGTACAAGCTCCAACACGGTTTGACAGTGAAAACTGCATTAACTTCAAACCGGCACTATGAAACAGACTGAGAAAGCAGAGAAAAACTGTCTCCTGCAACCCGTTCCCTTGGTGCTAGATGAACGAACGTCTCTCCACTTGCTCAGTTCTGAGAGATAAATGTGTGTGAAAGCCATCCTTCACCTAGCTTGTTGGGAACACAAAGTTTCTTTTCAGTTGCAAACTCCATTCCATACATATATATGGGGAGGTACTAGCCCCAACTCGGTTTTACAGTGAAAACTGCAGGAACTTCAAACCGGCACTAGGAAACAGACTGAGAAAGCAGAGAAAAAATGTCTCCTGCAACCCGTTCCCTAGGTGCTAGATGAACGAACGACTCTCCACTTGCTCAGCTCTGAGAGATAAGTGTGTGTGAAAGCCGTCCTTCACCTAGCTTGTTGGGAACACAAAGTTTCTCTTCAGTTGCAAACTCCATTCCATACATATATATGGGGAGGTACTAGCCCCAACTCGGTTTTACAGTGAAAACTGCAGGAACTTGAAACCGGCACTAGGAAACTGACTGAGAAAGCAGAGAAACTATGTCTCCTGCAACCAGTTCCCTTGGTGCTAGATGAACGAACGACTCTCGACTTTCTCAGTTCTGAGAGAAAAGTGTGTGTGAAAGCCGTCCTTCACCTAGGTTGTTGGGAACACAAAGTTTCTTTTCAGTTGCAAACTCCATTCCATACATATATATGGGGAGGTACTAGCTCCAACTCGATTTTACAGTGAAAACTGCAGGAACTTCAAACCGGCACTAGGAAACAGACTGAGAAAGCAGAGAAAAAGTGTCTCCTGCAACCCGTTCCCTTGGTGCTAGATGAACGAACGTCTCACCACTTCCTCAGTTCTGAGAGATAAGTGTGTGTGAAAGCCGTCCTTCACCTAGCTTGTTGGGAACACAAAGTTTCTTTTCAGTTGCAAGCTCCGTTCCGTACATATATATGGGGAGGTACTAGCCCCAACACGGTTTTACAGTGAAAACTGCATTAACTTCAAACCGGCACTAGGAAACAGACTGAGAAAGCAGAGAAAAAGTGTCTCCTGCAACCCGTTCCCTTGGTGCTAGATGAACGAACGACTCTCGACTTTCTCAGCTCTGAGAGATAAGTGTGTGTGAAAGCCGTCCTTCACGTAGCTTGTTGGGAACACAAAGTTTCCTTTCAGTTGCAAACTCCATTCCATACATATATATGGGGAGGTACTAGCCCCAACTCGGTTTTACAGTGAAAACTGCAGGAACTTCAAACCGGCACTAGGAAACAGACTGAGAAAGCAGAGAAATTATGTCTCCTGCAACCCGTTCCCTTGGTGCTAGATGAACGAACGACTCTCGACTTTCTCAGTTCTGAGAGATAAGTGTGTGTGAAAGCCGTCCTTCAACTAGCTTGTTGGGAACACAATGTTTCTTTTCAGTTGCAAACTCCATTCCATACATATATATGGGGAGGTACTAGCTCCAACTCGGTTTTACAGTGAAAACTGCAGGAACTTCAAACCGGCACTAGGAAACAGACTGAGAAAGCAGAGAAAAAGTGTCTCCTGCAACCCGTTCCCTTGGTGCTAGATGAACGAACGTCTCTCCACTTGCTAAGTCCTGAGAGATAAGTGTGTGTGAAAGCCGTTCTTCACCTAGCTTGTTGGGAAAACAAAGTTACTTTTCAGTTGCAAACTCCAATCCATACATATATATGGGGAGGTACTAGCTCCAATTTTGTTTTACAGTGAAAACTGCAGGAACTTCAAACCGGCAATAGGAAACAAACTGAGAAAGCAGAGAAAAAGTGTCCCCTGCAACCCGTTTCCTTGGTGCTAGTTGAAAGAACGTCTCTCCACTTGCTCAGTTCCGAGAGATAAGTGTGTGTGAAAGCCGTACTTCACCTAGATTTTTGGGAACACAAAGTTTCTTTTCAGTTGCAAACTCCATTCCATACATATATATGGGTAGGTACTAGCTACAACTCGGTTTGAGGGTGAAAACTGCAGGAACATCAAACCGGCACTAGCAAACAGACTGAGAAACCAGAGAAAAAGTGTCTCCTGCAACCCGTTCCCTTGGTGCTAGATGAAATAACGTCTCTCCACTTGCTCAGTTCTGAGAGATAAGTGTGTGTGAAAGCCGCTCTTCACCTAGCTTTTTGGGAAAACAAAGTTACTTTTAAGTTGCAAACTCCATTCCATACATATATATGGGGAGGTACTAGCTCCAATTCTGTTTACCGTGAAAACTGCAGGAACTTCAAACCGGCAATAGGAAACAGATTGAGAAAGCAGAGAAAAAGTGTCTAATGCAACCCGTTCCCTTGGTGCTAGATGAACGAACGTCTCACCACTTGCTCAGATCTGAGATATAAGTGTGTGTGAAATCCGTACTTCACCTAGCTTGTTGGGAAAACAAAGTTACTTTTCAGTTGCAAACACCATTCCATACATATATATGGGGAGGTACTAGCTCCAACAAGGTTTTACAGTGAAAACTGAAGGAACTTCAAACCGGCACTAGGAAACAGACTGAGAAAGCAGAGAAAAAGTGTCTCCTGCAAACCGTTCCCTTGGTGCTAGATGAACGAACGTCTCTTCACTTGCTCACTTCTGAGAGATAAGTGCGTGTGAAAGCCGTCCTTCAACTAGCTTGTTGGGAACACAATGTTTCTTTTCAGTTTCAAACTCCATTCCATACATATATATGGGAGGTACAAGCTCCAACTCGGTTTTACAGTGAAAACTGCAGGAACTTCAAACCGGCACTAGGAAACAGACTGAGAAAGCAGAGAAATACTGTCACCTGCAACCCGTTCCCTTGGTGCTAGATGAACGAACGTCTCTCCACTTGCTAAGTTCTGAGAGATAAGTGTGTGTGAAAGCCGTTCTTCACCTAGCTCGTTGGGAAAACAAAGTTACTTTTCAGTTGCAAACTCCATTCCATACATCTATATGGGGAGGTACTAGCTCCAATTCTGTTTACCGTGAAAACTGCAGGAAATTCAAACCGGCAATGGGAAACAGACTGAGAAAGCAGAGAAAAAGTGTCTAATGCAACCCGTTCCCTTGGTGCTAGATGAACGAACGTCTCTCCACTTGCTCAGATCTGAGAGATAAGTGTGTGTGAAATCCGTACTTCACCTAGCTTGTTTGGAACACAAAGTTTCTTTTCAGTTGCTAACTAGTTTCCATATATATATATGGGGAGGTACAAGCTCCAACACGGTTTTACAGTGAAAACTGCAGGAACGTCAAACCGGCACTAGGAAACAGATTGAGAAAGCAGAGAAAAAGTGTCTCCTGCATCCCGTTCCCTTGGTGTTAGATGAACGAACGTCTCTCCACTTGCTCAGTTCTGAGAGATAAGTGTGTGTGAAAGCCGTCCTTCACCAAGCTTGTTGGGAACACAAAGTTTCTTTTCAGTTGCAAACTCCATTCCATACATATATATGGGTAGGTTCTAGCTACAACTCTGATTGAGGGTGAAAACTGCAGGAACTTCAAACCGGCACTAGCAAACAGACTGAGAAACCAGAGAAAAAGTGTCTCCTGCAACCCGTTCCCTTGGTGCTAGATGAAATAAAGTCTCTCCACTTGCTCAGATCTGAGAGATAAGTGTGTGTGAAAGCCGTCCTTCACCTAGCTTGTTGGGAAAACAAAGTTACTTTTCAGTTGCAAACACCATTCCATACATATATATGGGGAGGTACTAGCTCCAACACGGTTATACAGTGAAAACTGAAGGAACTTCAAACCGGCACTAGGAAACAGACTGAGAAAGCAGAGAAAAAGTGTCTCCTGCAAACCGTTCCCTTGGTGCTAGATGAACGAACGTCTCTCCACTTGCTCAGTTCTGAGAGATAAGTGTGTGTGAAAGCCGTCCTTCACCAAGCTTGTTGGGAACACAAAGTTTCTTTTCAGTTGCAAACTCCATTCCATACATATATATGGGGAGGTACTAGCTCCAACACGGTTTTACAGTGAAAACTGCAGGAACTTCAAACCGGCACTGGGAAACAGACTGAGAAAGCAGATAAAAAGTGTCTCCTGCAAAGCGTTCCCTTTGTGGTAGATGAACGAACGTCTCTCCACCTGCTCAGTTCTGAGAGATAAGTGTGTGTGAAAGCCTTCCTTCACCTAGCTTGTTGGGAACACAAAGTGTGTTTTCAGTTGCAAGCTCCATTCCATACATATATATGGGGAGTTACAAGCTCCAACTCGCTTTTACATTGAAAACTGCAGGAACTTCAAACGGGCACTAGGAAACAGACTGAGAAAGCAGAGAAAAAGTGTCCCCTGCAACCCGTTTCCTTGGTGCTAGTTGAAAGAACGTCTCTCCACTTGCTCAGTTCCGAGAGATAAGTGTGTGTGAAAGCCGTACTTCACCTAGATTTTTGGGAACACAAAGTGTCTTTTCAGTTGCAAAATCCATTCCATACATATATATGGGTAGGTACTAGCTACAACTCGGTTTGAGGGTGAAAACTGCAGGAACTTCAAACCGGCACTAGGAAACAGACTGAGAAAGCAGAGAAAAAGTGTCTCCTGCAACCCGTTCCCTTGGTGCTAGATGAACGAAATTCTCTCCACTTGCTCAGTTCTGAGAAATAAGTGTGTGTGAAAGCCGTCCTTCACCTAGCTTGTTGGGAACACAAAGTATCTTTTCAGTTGCAAACTCCATTCCATACATATATATGGGGAGGTACTAGCTCCAACTCGGTTTTACAGTGAAAACTGCAGGAACTTCAAACCGGCACTAGGAAACAGACTGAGAAAGCAGAGAAAAAGTGTCTCCTGCAACCCGTTCCCTTGGTGCTAGATGAACGAACGTCTCTCCACTTGCTCAGTTCTGAGAGATATGTGTGTGTGAACGCCGTCCTTCACCTAGCTTGTTGGGAACACAAAGTTTCTTTTAAGTTTCAAACTCCATTCCATACATCTATATGGGGAGGTACTATCTCCAAGTCGGTTTTACAATGAAAACTGCAGGAACTTCAAACCGGCACTAGGAAACAGATTGAGAAAGCAGAGAAAAAGTGTCTCCTGCAACCCGTTCCCTTGGTGCTAGATGAACGAACGTCTCTCCACTTGCTCAGTTCTGAGAGATAAGTGTGTGTGAAAGCCGTCCTTCACCTAGCTTGTTGGGAACACAAAGTTTCTTTTCAGTTTCAAACTCCATTCCATACATATATATGGGGAGGTACTAGCTTCAACTCGGTTTTACAGTGAAAAGTGCAGGAACTTCAAACCGGCACTAGGAAACAGACTGAGAAATCAGAGAAAAAGTGTCTCCTGCAACCCGTTCCCATGGTGCTAGATGAACGAACTTATATCCGCATGCTAATTTCTGAGAGATAAGTGTGTGAACGCCGTCCTTCACCTAGCTTGTTGGGAACACAAAGTTTCTTTTCAGTTGCAAACTCCATTCCATACATATATATGGGTAGGTTCTAGCTACAACTCTGATTGAGGGTGAAAACTGCAGGAACTTCAAACCGGCACTAGCAAACAGACTGAGAAACCAGAGAAAAAGTGTCTCCTGCAACCCGTTCCCTTGGTGCTAGATGAAATAACGTCTCTCCACTTGCTCACTTCTGAGAGATAAGTGTGTGTGAAAGCCGTCCTTCACCTAGCTTGTTGGGAAAACAAAGTTACTTTTCAGTTGCAAACACCATTCCATACATATATATGGGGAGGTACTAGCTCCAACACGGTTTTACAGTGAAAACTGAAGGAACTTCAAACCGGCACTAGGAAACAGACTGAGAAAGCAGAGAAAAAGTGTCTCCTGCAAACCGTTCCCTTGGTGCTAGATGAACGAACGTCTCTCCACTTGCTCACTTCTGAGAGATAAGTGTGTGTGAAAGCCGTCCTTCAACTAGCTTGTTGGGAACACAATGTTTCTTTTCAGTTGCAAACTCCATTCCATACATATATATGGGGAGGTACAAGCTCCCACTCGGTTTTACAGTGAAAACTGCAGGAACTTCAAACCGGCACTAGGAAACAGACTGAGAATGCAGAGAAAAAGTGTCTCCTGCAACCCATTCCCTTGGTGCTAGATGAACGAACGTCTCTCCACTTGCTCAGTTCTGAGAGATATGTGTGTGTGAACGCCGTCCTTCACCTAGCTTGTTGGGAACACAAAGTTTCTTTTCAGTTTCAAACTCCATTCCATACATCTATATGGGGAGGTACTAGCTCCAACTCGGTTTTACAGTGAAAACTGCAGGAACTTCAAACGGGCACTAGGAAACAGACTGAGAAAGCAGAGAAAAAGTGTCCCCTGCAACCCGTTTCCTTGGTGCTAGTTGAAAGAACGTCTCTCCACTTGCTCAGTTCCGAGAGATAAGTGTGTGTGAAAGCCGTACTTCACATAGATTTTTGGGAACACAAAGTGTCTTTTCAGTTGCAAAATCCATTCCATACATATATATGGGTAGGTACTAGCTACAACTCGGTTTGAGGGTGAAAACTGCAGGAACTTCAAACCGGCACTAGGAAACAGACTGAGAAAGCAGAGAAAAAGTGTCTCCTGCAACCCGTTCCCTTGGTGCTAGATGAACGAAATTCTCTCCACTTGCTCAGTTCTGAGAAATAAGTGCGTGTGAAAGCCGTCCTTCACCTAGCTTGTTGGGAACACAATGTTTCTTTTCAGTTGCAAACTCCATTCCATACATATATATGGGGAGGTACTAGCTCCAACTCGGTTTTACAGTGAAAACTGCAGGAACTTCAAACCGGCACTAGGAAACAGACTGAGAAAGAAGAGAAAAAGTGTCTCCTGCAACCCGTTCCCTTGGTGCTAGATGAACGAACGTCTCTCCACTTGCTCAGTTCTGAGAGATATGTGTGTGTGAACGCCGTCCTTCACCTAGCTTGTTGGGAACACAAAGTTTCTTTTCAGTTGCAAACTCCATTCCATACATATATATGGGTAGGTTCTAGCTACAACTCTGATTGAGGGTGAAAACTGCAGGAACTTCAAACCGGCACTAGGAAACAGACTGAGAAACCAGAGAAAAAGTGTCTCCTGCAACCCGTTCCCTTGGTGCTAGATGAAATAACGTCTCTCAACTTGCTCACTTCTGAGAGATAAGTGTGTGTGAAAGCCGTCCTTCACCTAGCTTGTTGGGAAAACAAAGTTATTTTTCAGTTGCAAACACCATTCCATACATATATATGGGGAGGTACTAGCTCCAACACGGTTTTACAGTGAAAACTGAAGGAACTTCAAACCGGCACTAGGAAACAGACTGAGAAAGCAGAGAAAAAGTGTCTCCTGCAAACCGTTCCCTTGGTGCTAGATGAACGAACGTCTCTCCACTTGCTCACTTCTGAGAGATAAGTGTGTGTGAAAGCCGTCCTTCAACTAGCTTGTTGGGAACACAATGTTTCTTTTCAGTTGCAAACTCCATTCCATACATATATATGGGGAGGTACAAGCTCCCACTCGGTTTTACAGTGAAAACTGCAGGAACTTCAAACCGGCACTAGGAAACAGACTGAGAAAGCAGAGAAAAAGTGTCTCCTGCAACCCATTCCCTTGGTGCTAGATGAACGAACGTCTCTCCACTTGCTCAGTTCTGAGAGATATGTGTGTGTGAACGCCGTCCTTCACCTAGCTTGTTGGGAACACAAAGTTTCTTTTCAGTTTCAAACTCCATTCCATACATCTATATGGGGAGGTACTAGCTCCAAGTCGGTTTTACAATGAAAACTGCAGGAACTTCAAACCGGCACTAGGAAACAGACTGAGAAGGCAGAGAAAAAGTGTCTCCTGCAACCCGTTCCCTTGGTGCTAGATGAACGAACGTCTCTCCACTTGCTCAGTTCTGAGAGATAAGTGTGTGTGAAAGCCGTCCTTCACCTAGCTTGTTGGGAACACAAAGTTTCTTTTCAGTTTCAAACTCCATTCCATACATATATATGGGGAGGTACTAGCTCCAACTCGGTTTTACAGTGAAAAGTGCAGGAACTTCAAACCGGCACTAAGAAACAGACTGAGAAATCAGAAAAAAAGTGTCTCCTGCAACCCGTTCCCATGGTGCTAGATGAACGAACTTATATCCGCATGCTAATTTCTGAGAGATAAGTGTGTGAACGCCGTCCTTCACCTAGCTTGTTGGGAACACAAAGTTTCTTTTCAGTTGCAAACTCCATTCCATACATATATATGGGTAGGTTCTAGCTACAACTCTGATTGAGGGTGAAAACTGCAGGAACTTCAAACCGGCACTAGCAAACAGACTGAGAAACCAGAGAAAAATTGTCTCCTGCAACCCGTTCCCTTGGTGCTAGATGAAATAACGTCTCTCCACTTGCTCACTTCTGAGAGATAATTGTGTGTGAAAGCCGTCCTTCACCTAGCTTGTTGGGAAAACAAAGTTACTTTTCAGTTGCAAACACCATTCCATACATATATATGGGGAGGTACTAGCTCCAACACGGTTTTACAGTGAAAACTGAAGGAACTTCAAACCGGCACTAGGAAACAGACTGAGAAAGCAGAGAAAAAGTGTCTCCTGCAAACCGTTCCCTTGGTGCTAGATGAACGAACGTCTCTCCACTTGCTCACTTCTGAGAGATAAGTGTGTGTGAAAGCCGTCCTTCAACTAGCTTGTTGGGAACACAATGTTTCTTTTCAGTTGCAAACTCCATTCCATACATATATATGGGGAGGTACAAGCTCCCACTCGGTTTTACAGTGAAAACTGCAGGAACTTCAAACCGGCACTAGGAAACAGACTGAGAAAGCAGAGAAAAAGTGTCTCCAGCAACCCGTTCCCTTGGTGCTAGATGAACGAACGTCTCTCCACTAGCTAAGTTCTGAGAGATAAGTGTGTGTGAAAGCCGTTCTTCACCTAGCTTGTTGGGAAAACAAAGTTACTTTTCTGTTGCAAACTCCATTCCATACATATATATGGGGAGGTACTAGCTCCAATTCTGTTTTCCAGTGAAAACTGCAGGAACTTCAAACCGGCAATAGGAAACAAACTGAGAAAGCAGAGAAAAAGTGTCTAATGCAACACGTTCCCTTGGTGCTAGATGAACGAACGTCTCTCCACTTGCTCAGTTCTGAGAGATAAGTGTGTGTGAAAGCCGTCCTTCACCTAGCTTGTTGGGAACACAAAGTTTCTTTTCAGTTTCAAACTCCATTCCATACATATATATGGGGAGGTACTAGCTTCAACTCGGTTTTACAGTGAAAAGTGCAGGAACTTCAAACCGGCACTAGGAAACAGACTGAGAAATCAGAGAAAAAGTGTCTCCTGCAACCCGTTCCCATGGTGCTAGATGAACGAACTTATATCCGCATGCTAATTTCTGAGAGATAAGTGTGTGAACGCCGTCCTTCACCTAGCTTGTTGGGAACACAAAGTTTCTTTTCAGTTGCAAACTCCATTCCATACATATATATGGGTAGGTTCTAGCTACAACTCTGATTGAGGGTGAAAACTGCAGGAACTTCAAACCGGCACTAGGAAACAGACTGAGAAACCAGAGAAAATGTGTCTCCTGCAACCCGTTCCCTTGGTGCTAGATGAAATAACGTCTCTCCACTTGCTCACTTCTGAGAGATAAGTGTGTGTGAAAGCCGTCCTTCACCTAGCTTGTTGGGAAAACAAAGTTACTTTTCAGTTGCAAACACCATTCCATACATATATATGGGGAGGTACTAGCTCCAACACGGTTTTACAGTGAAAACTGAAGGAACTTCAAACCGGCACTAGGAAACAGACTGAGAAAGCAGAGAAAAAGTGTCTCCTGCAAACCGTTCCCTTGGTGCTAGATGAACGAACGTCTCTCCACTTGCTCACTTCTGAGGGATAAGTGTGTGTGAAAGCCGTCCTTCAACTAGCTTGTTGGGAACACAATGTTTCTTTTCAGTTGCAAACTCCATTCCATACATATATATGGGGAGGTACAAGCTCCCACTCGGTTTTACAGTGAAAACTGCAGGAACTTCAAACCGGCAGTAGGAAACAGACTGAGAAAGCAGAGAAAAAGTGTCTCCTGCAACCCATTCCCTTGGTGCTAGATGAACGAACGTCTCTCCACTTGCTCAGTTCTGAGAGATATGTGTGTGTGAACGCCATCCTTCACCTAGCTTGTTGGGAACACAAAGTTTCTTTTCAGTTTCAAACTCCATTCCATACATCTATATGGGGAGGTACTAGCTCCAACTCGGTTTTACAGTGAAAACTGCAGGAACTTCAAACGGGCACTAGGAAACAGACTGAGAAAGCAGAGAAAAAGTGTCCCCTGCAACCCGTTTCCTTGGTGCTAGTTGAAAGAACGTCTCTCCACTTGCTCAGTTCCGAGAGATAAGTGTGTGTGAAAGCCGTACTTCACATAGATTTTTGGGAACACAAAGTGTCTTTTCAGTTGCAAAATCCATTCCATACATATATATGGGTAGGTACTAGCTACAACTCGGTTTGAGGGTGAAAACTGCAGGAACTTCAAACCGGCACTAGGAAACAGACTGAGAAAGCAGAGAAAAAGTGTCTCCTGCAAACCGTTCCCTTGGTGCTAGATGAACGAAATTCTCTCCACTTGCTAAGTTCTGAGAAATAAGTGTGTGTGAAAGCCGTCCTTCACCTAGCTTGTTGGGAACACAATGTTTCTTTTCAGTTGCAAAATCCATTCCATACATATATATGGGGAGGTACTAGCTCCAACTCGGTTTTACAGTGAAAACTGCAGGAACTTCAAACCGGCACTAGGAAACAGACTGAGAAAGCAGAGAAAAAGTGTCTCCTGCAACCCGTTCCCTTGGTGCTAGATGAACGAACGTCTCTCCACTTGCTCAGTTCTGAGAGATATGTGTGTGTGAACGCCGTCCTTCACCTAGCTTGTTGGGAACACAAAGTTTCTTTTCAGTTTCAAACTCCATTCCATACATCTATATGGGGAGGTACTATCTCCAAGTCGGTTTTACAATGAAAACTGCAGGAACATCAAACCGGCACTAGGAAACAGACTGAGAAAGCAGAGAAAAAGTGTCTCCTGCAACCCGTTCCCTTGGTGCTAGATGAACGAACGTCTCTCCACTTGCTCAGTTCTGAGAGATAAGTGTGTGTGAAAGCCGTCCTTCACCTAGCTTGTTGGGAACACAAAGTTTCTTTTCAGTTTCAAACTCCATTCCATACATATATATGGGGAGGTACTAGCTTCAACTCGGTTTTACAGTGAAAAGTGCAGGAACTTCAAACCGGCACTAGGAAACAGACTGAGAAATCAGAGAAAAAGTGTCTCCTGCAACCCGTTCCCATGGTGCTAGATGAACGAACTTATATCCGCATGCTAATTTCTGAGAGATAAGTGTGTGAACGCCGTCCTTCACCTAGCTTGTTGGGAACACAAAGTTTCTTTTCAGTTGCAAACTCCATTCCATACATATATATGGGTAGGTTCTAGCTACAACTCTGATTGAGGGTGAAAACTGCAGGAACTTCAAACCGGCACTAGGAAACAGACTGAGAAACCAGAGAAAAAGTGTCTCCTGCAACCCGTTCCCTTTGTGCTAGATGAAATAACGTCTCTCAACTTGCTCACTTCTGAGAGATAAGTGTGTGTGAAAGCCGTCCTTCACCTAGCTTGTTGGGAAAACAAAGTTACTTTTCAGTTGCAAACACCATTCCATACATATATATGGGGAGGTACTAGCTCCAACACGGTTTTACAGTGAAAACTGAAGGAACTTCAAACCGGCACTAGGAAACAGACTGAGATGGCAGAGAAAAAGTGTCTCCTGCAAACCGTTCCCTTGGTGCTAGATGAACGAACGTCTCTCCACTTGCTCACTTCTGAGAGATAAGTGTGAGTGAAAGCCGTCCTTCAACTAGCTTGTTGGGAACACAATGTTTCTTTTCAGTTGCAAACTCCATTCCATACATATATATGGGGAGGTACAAGCTCCCACTCGGTTTTACAGTGAAAACTGCATGAACTTCAAACCGGCACTAGGAAACAGACTGAGAAAGCAGAGAAAAAGTGTCTCCTGCAACCCATTCCCTTGGTGCTAGATGAACGAACGTCTCTCCACTTGCTCAGTTCTGAGAGATATGTGTGTGTGAACGCCGTCCTTCACCTAGCTTGTTGGGAACACAAAGTTTCTTTTCAGTTTCAAACTCCATTCCATACATCTATATGGGGAGGTACTAGCTCCAAGTCGGTTTTACAATGAAAACTGCAGGAACTTCAAACCGGCACTAGGAAACAGACTGAGAAAGCAGAGAAAAAGTGTCTCCTGCAACCCGTTCCCTTGGTGCTAGATGAACGAACGTCTCTCCACTTGCTCAGTTCTGAGAGATAAGTGTGTGTGAAAGCCGTCCTTCACCTAGCTTGTTTGGAACACAAAGTTTCTTTTCAGTTTCAAACTCCATTCCATACATATATATGGGGAGGTACTAGCTCCAACTCGGTTTTACAGTGAAAAGTGCAGGAACTTCAAACCGGCACTAGGAAACAGACTGAGAAATCAGAGAAAAAGTGTCTCCTGCAACCCGTTCCCATGGTGCTAGATGAACGAACTTATATCCGCATGCTAATTTCTGAGAGATAAGTGTGTGAACGCCGTCCTTCACCTAGCTTGTTGGGAACACAAAGTTTCTTTTCAGTTGCAAACTCCATTCCATACATCTATATGGGGAGGTACTATCTCCAAGTCGGTTTTACAATGAAAACTGCAGGAACATCAAACCGGCACTAGGAAACAGACTGAGAAAGCAGAGAAAAAGTGTCTCTGCAACCCGTTCCCTTGGTGCTAGATGAACGAACGTCTCTCCACTTGCTCAGTTCTGAGAGATAAGTGTGTGTGAAAGCCGTCCTTCACCTAGCTTTTTGGGAACACAAAGTTTCTTTTCAGTTTCAAACTCCATTCCATACATATATATGGGGAGGTACTAGCTTCAACTCGGTTTTACAGTGAAAAGTGCAGGAACTTCAAACCGGCACTAGGAAACAGACTGAGAAATCAGAGAAAAAGTGTCTCCTGCAACCCGTTCCCATGGTGCTAGATGAACGAACTTATATCCGCATGCTAATTTCTGAGAGATAAGTGTGTGAACGCCGTCCTTCACCTAGCTTGTTGGGAACACAAAGTTTCTTTTCAGTTGCAAACTCCATTCCATACATATATATGGGTAGGTTCTAGCTACAACTCTGATTGAGGGTGAAAACTGCAGGAACTTCAAACCGGCACTAGGAAACAGACTGAGAAACCAGAGAAAAAGTGTCTCCTGCAACCCGTTCCCTTGGTGCTAGATGAAATAACGTCTCTCAACTTGCTCACTTCTGAGAGATAAGTGTGTGTGAAAGCCGTCCTTCACCTAGCTTGTTGGGAAAACAAAGTTACTTTTCAGTTGCAAACACCATTCCATACATATATATGGGGAGGTACAAGCTCCAACACGGTTTTACAGTGAAAACTGAAGGAACTTCAAACCGGCACTAGGAAACAGACTGAGAAAGCAGAGAAAAAGTGTCTCCTGCAAACCGTTCCCTTGGTGCTAGATGAACGAACGTCTCTCCACTTGCTCACTTCTGAGAGATAAGTGTGTGTGAAAGCCGTCCTTCAACTAGCTTGTTGGGAACACAATGTTTCTTTTCAGTTGCAAACTCCATTCCATACATATATATGGGGAGGTACAAGCTCCCACTCGGTTTTACAGTGAAAACTGCAGGAACTTCAAACCGGCACTAGGAAACAGACTGAGAAAGCAGAGAAAAAGTGTCTCCTGCAACCCATTCCCTTGGTGCTAGATGAACGAACGTCTCTCCACTTGCTCAGTTCTGAGAGATATGTGTGTGTGAACGCCGTCCTTCACCTAGCTTGTTGGGAACACAAAGTTTCTTTTCAGTTTCAAACTCCATTCCATACATCTATATGGGGAGGTACTAGCTCCAAGTCGGTTTTACAATGAAAACTGCAGGAACTTCAAACCGGCACTAGGAAACAGACTGAGAAAGCAGAGAAAAAGTGTCTCCTGCAACCCGTTCCCTTGGTGCTAGATGAACGAACGTCTCTCCACTTGCTCAGTTCTGAGAGATAAGTGTGTGTGAAAGCCGTCCTTCACCTAGCTTGTTGGGAACACAAAGTTTCTTTTCAGTTTCAAACTCCATTCCATACATATATATGGGGAGGTACTAGCTCCAACTCTGTTTTACAGTGAAAAGTGCAGGAACTTCAAACCGGCACTAGGAAACAGACTGAGAAATCAGAGAAAAAGTGTCTCCTGCAACCCGTTCCCATGGTGCTAGATGAACGAACTTATATCCGCATGCTAATTTCTGAGAGATAAGTGTGTGAACGCCGTCCTTCACCTAGCTTGTTGGGAACACAAAGTTTCTTTTCAGTTGCAAACTCCATTCCATACATATATATGGGTAGGTTCAGGCTACAACTCTGATTGAGGGTGAAAACTGCAGGAACTTCAAACCGGCACTAGCAAACAGACTGAGAAACCAGAGAAAAATTGTCTCCTGCAACCCGTTCCCTTGGTGCTAGATGAAATAACGTCTCTCCACTTGCTCACTTCTGAGAGATAATTGTGTGTGAAAGCCGTCCTTCACCTAGCTTGTTGGGAAAACAAAGTTACTTTTCAGTTGCAAACACCATTCCATACATATATATGGGGAGGTACTAGCTCCAACACGGTTTTACAGTGAAAACTGAAGGAACTTCAAACCGGCACTAGGAAACAGACTGAGAAAGCAGAGAAAAAGTGTCTCCTGCAAACCGTTCCCTTGGTGCTAGATGAACGAACGTCTCTCCACTTGCTCACTTCTGAGAGATAAGTGTGTGTGAAAGCCGTCCTTCAACTAGCTTGTTGGGAACACAATGTTTCTTTTCAGTTGCAAACTCCATTCCATACATATATATGGGGAGGTACAAGCTCCCACTCGGTTTTACAGTGAAAACTGCAGGAACTTCAAACCGGCACTAGGAAACAGACTGAGAAAGCAGAGAAAAAGTGTCTCCAGCAACCCGTTCCCTTGGTGCTAGATGAACGAACGTCTCTCCACTTGCTAAGTTCTGAGAGATAAGTGTGTGTGAAAGCCGTTCTTCACCTAGCTTGTTGGGAAAACAAAGTTACTTTTCTGTTGCAAACTCCATTCCATACATATATATGGGGAGGTACTAGTTCCAATTCTGTTTTCCAGTGAAAACTGCAGGAAATTCAAACCGGCAATAGGAAACAAACTGAGAAAGCAGAGAAAAAGTGTCTAATGCAACCCGTTCCCTTGGTGCTAGATGAACGAACGTCTCTCCACTTGCTCAGTTCTGAGAGATAAGTGTGTGTGAAAGCCGTCCTTCACCTAGCTTGTTGGGAACACAAAGTTTCTTTTCAGTTTCAAACTCCATTCCATACATATATATGGGGAGGTACTAGCTTCAACTCGGTTTTACAGTGAAAAGTGCAGGAACTTCAAACCGGCACTAGGAAACAGACTGAGAAATCAGAGAAAAAGTGTCTCCTGCAACCCGTTCCCATGGTGCTAGATGAACGAACTTATATCCGCATGCTAATTTCTGAGAGATAAGTGTGTGAACGCCGTCCTTCACCTAGCTTGTTGGGAACACAAAGTTTCTTTTCAGTTGCAAACTCCATTCCATACATATATATGGGTAGGTTCTAGCTACAACTCTGATTGAGGGTGAAAACTGCAGGAACTTCAAACCGGCACTAGGAAACAGACTGAGAAACCAGAGAAAAAGTGTCTCCTGCAACCCGTTCCCTTGGTGCTAGATGAAATAACGTCTCTCCACTTGCTCACTTCTGAGAGATAAGTGTGTGTGAAAGCCGTCCTTCACCTAGCTTGTTGGGAAAACAAAGTTACTTTTCAGTTGCAAACACCATTCCATACATATATATGGGGAGGTACTAGCTCCAACACGGTTTTACAGTGAAAACTGAAGGAACTTCAAACCGGCACTAGGAAACAGACTGAGAAAGCAGAGAAAAAGTGTCTCCTGCAAACCGTTCCCTTGGTGCTAGATGAACGAACGTCTCTCCACTTGCTCACTTCTGAGAGATAAGTGTGTGTGAAAGCCGTCCTTCAACTAGCTTGTTGGGAACACAATGTTTCTTTTCAGTTGCAAACTCCATTCCATACATATGTATGGGGAGGTACTAGCTCCAACTCGGTTTTACAGTGAAAACTGCAGGAACTTCAAACGGGCACTAGGAAACAGACTGAGAAAGCAGAGAAAAAGTGTCCCCTGCAACCCGTTTCCTTGGTGCTAGTTGAAAGAACGTCTCTCCACTTGCTCAGTTCCGAGAGATAAGTGTGTGTGAAAGCCGTACTTCACATAGATTTTTGGGAACACAAAGTGTCTTTTCAGTTGCAAAATCCATTCCATACATATATATGGGTAGGTACTAGCTACAACTCGGTTTGAGGGTGAAAACTGCAGGAACTTCAAACCGGCACTAGGAAACAGACTGAGAAAGCAGAGAAAAAGTGTCTACTGCAACCCGTTCCCTTGGTGCTAGATGAACGAAATTCTCTCCACTTGCTCAGTTCTGAGAAATAAGTGTGTGTGAAAGCCGTCCTTCACCTAGCTTGTTGGGAACACAATGTTTCTTTTCAGTTGCAAAATCCATTCCATACATATATATGGGGAGGTACTAGCTCCAACTCGGTTTTACAGTGAAAACTGCAGGAACTTCAAACCGGCACTAGGAAACAGACTGAGAAAGAAGAGAAAAAGTGTCTCCTGCAACCCGTTCCCTTGGTGCTAGATGAACGAACGTCTCTCCACTTGCTCAGTTCTGAGAGTTATGTGTGTGTGAACGCCGTCCTTCACCTAGCTTGTTGGGAACACAAAGTTTCTTTTCAGTTTCAAACTCCATTCCATACATCTATATGGGGAGGTACTATCTCCAAGTCGGTTTTACAATGAAAACTGCAGGAACATCAAACCGGCACTAGGAAACAGACTGAGAAAGCAGAGAAAAAGTGTCTCCTGCAACCCGTTCCCTTGGTGCTAGATGAACGAACGTCTCTCCACTTGCTCAGTTCTGAGAGATAAGTGTGTGTGAAAGCCGTCCTTCACCTAGCTTGTTGGGAACACAAAGTTTCTTTTCAGTTTCAAACTCCATTCCATACATATATATGGGGAGGTAGTAGCTTCAACTCGGTTTTACAGTGAAAAGTGCAGGAACTTCAAACCGGCACTAGGAAACAGACTGAGAAATCAGAGAAAAAGTGTCTCCTGCAACCCGTTCCCATGGTGCTAGATGAACGAACTTATATCCGCATGCTAATTTCTGAGAGATAAGTGTGTGAACGCCGTCCTTCACCTAGCTTTTGGGAACACAAAGTTTCTTTTCAGTTTCAAACTCCATTCCATACATATATATGGGTAGGTTCTAGCTACAACTCTGATTGAGGGTGAAAACTGCAGGAACTTCAAACCGGCACTAGGAAACAGACTGAGAAACCAGAGAAAAAGTGTCTCCTGCAACCCGTTCCCTTGGTGCTAGATGAAATAACGTCTCTCAACTTGCTCACTTCTGAGAGATAAGTGTGTGTGAAAGCCGTCCTTCACCTAGCTTGTTGGGAAAACAAAGTTACTTTTCAGTTGCAAACACCATTCCATACATATATATGGGGAGGTACTAGCTCCAACACGGTTTTACAGTGAAAACTGAAGGAACTTCAAACCGGCACTAGGAAACAGACTGAGAAAGCAGAGAAAAAGTGTCTCTTGCAAACCGTTCCCTTGGTGCTAGATGAACGAACGTCTCTCCACTTGCTCACTTCTGAGAGATAAGTGTGTGTGAAAGCCGTCCTTCAACTAGCTTGTTGGGAACACAATGTTTCTTTTCAGTTGCAAACTCCATTCCATACATATATATGGGGAGGTACAAGCTCCCACTCGGTTTTACAGTGAAAACTGCAGGAACTTCAAACCGGCACTAGGAAACAGACTGAGAAAGCAGAGAAAAAGTGTCTCCTGCAACCCATTCCCTTGGTGCTAGATGAACGAACGTCTCTCCACTTGCTCAGTTCTGAGAGATATGTGTGTGTGAACGCCGTCCTTCACCTAGCTTGTTGGGAACACAAAGTTTCTTTTCAGTTTCAAACTCCATTCCATACATCTATATGGGGAGGTACTAGCTCCAACTCGGTTTTACAGTGAAAACTGCAGGAACTTCAAACGGGCACTAGGAAACAGACTGAGAAAGCAGAGAAAAAGTGTCCCCTGCAACCCGTTTCCTTGGTGCTAGTTGAAAGAACGTCTCTCCACTTGCTCAGTTCCGAGAGATAAGTGTGTGTGAAAGCCGTACTTCACATAGATTTTTGGGAACACAAAGTGTCTTTTCAGTTGCAAAATCCATTCCATACATATATATGGGTAGGTACTAGCTACAACTCGGTTTGATGGTGAAAACTGCAGGAACTTCAAACCGGCACTAGGAAACAGACTGAGAAAGCAGAGAAAAAGTGTCTACTGCAACCCGTTCCCTTGGTGCTAGATGAACGAAATTCTCTCCACTTGCTCAGTTCTGAGAAATAAGTGTGTGTGAAAGCCGTCCTTCACCTAGCTTGTTGGGAACACAATGTTTCTTTTCAGTTGCAAAATCCATTCCATACATATATATGGGGAGGTACTAGCTCCAACTCGGTTTTACAGTGAAAACTGCAGGAACTTCAAACCGGCACTAGGAAACAGACTGAGAAAGAAGAGAAAAAGTGTCTCCTGCAACCCGTTCCCTTGGTGCTAGATGAACGAACGTCTCTCCACTTGCTCAGTTCTGAGAGTTATGTGTGTGTGAACGCCGTCCTTCACCTAGCTTGTTGGGAACACAAAGTTTCTTTTCAGTTTCAAACTCCATTCCATACATCTATATGGGGAGGTACTATCTCCAAGTCGGTTTTACAATGAAAACTGCAGGAACATCAAACCGGCACTAGGAAACAGACTGAGAAAGCAGAGAAAAAGTGTCTCCTGCAACCCGTTCCCTTGGTGCTAGATGAACGAACGTCTCTCCACTTGCTCAGTTCTGAGAGATAAGTGTGTGTGAAAGCCGTCCTTCACCTAGCTTGTTGGGAACACAAAGTTTCTTTTCAGTTTCAAACTCCATTCCATACATATATATGGGGAGGTAGTAGCTTCAACTCGGTTTTACAGTGAAAAGTGCAGGAACTTCAAACCGGCACTAGGAAACAGACTGAGAAATCAGAGAAAAAGTGTCTCCTGCAACCCGTTCCCATGGTGCTAGATGAACGAACTTATATCCGCATGCTAATTTCTGAGAGATAAGTGTGTGAACGCCGTCCTTCACCTAGCTTTTGGGAACACAAAGTTTCTTTTCAGTTTCAAACTCCATTCCATACATATATATGGGTAGGTTCTAGCTACAACTCTGATTGAGGGTGAAAACTGCAGGAACTTCAAACCGGCACTAGGAAACAGACTGAGAAACCAGAGAAAAAGTGTCTCCTGCAACCCGTTCCCTTGGTGCTAGATGAAATAACGTCTCTCAACTTGCTCACTTCTGAGAGATAAGTGTGTGTGAAAGCCGTCCTTCACCTAGCTTGTTGGGAAAACAAAGTTACTTTTCAGTTGCAAACACCATTCCATACATATATATGGGGAGGTACTAGCTCCAACACGGTTTTACAGTGAAAACTGAAGGAACTTCAAACCGGCACTAGGAAACAGACTGAGAAAGCAGAGAAAAAGTGTCTCCTGCAAACCGTTCCCTTGGTGCTAGATGAACGAACGTCTCTCCACTTGCTCACTTCTGAGAGATAAGTGTGTGTGAAAGCCGTCCTTCAACTAGCTTGTTGGGAACACAATGTTTCTTTTCAGTTGCAAACTCCATTCCATACATATATATGGGGAGGTACAAGCTCCCACTCGGTTTTACAGTGAAAACTGCAGGAACTTCAAACCGGCACTAGGAAACAGACTGAGAAAGCAGAGAAAAATTGTCTCCTGCAACCCATTCCCTTGGTGCTAGATGAACGAACGTCTCTCCACTTGCTCAGTTCTGAGAGATATGTGTGTGTGAACGCCGTCCTTCACCTAGCTTGTTGGGAACACAAAGTTTCTTTTCAGTTTCAAACTCCATTCCATACATCTATATGGGGAGGTACTAGCTCCAAGTCGGTTTTACAATGAAAACTGCAGGAACTTCAAACCGGCACTAGGAAACAGACTGAGAAAGCAGAGAAAAAGTGTCTCCTGCAACCCGTTCCCTTGGTGCTAGATGAACGAACGTCTCTCCACTTGCTCAGTTCTGAGAGATAAGTGTGTGTGAAAGCCGTCCTTCACCTAGCTTGTTGGGAACACAAAGTTTCTTTTCAGTTTCAAACTCCATTCCATACATATATATGGGGAGGTACTAGCTCCAACTCGGTTTTACAGTGAAAAGTGCAGGAACTTCAAACCGGCACTAGGAAACAGACTGAGAAATCAGAGAAAAAGTGTCTCCTGCAACCCGTTCCCATGGTGCTAGATGAACGAACTTATATCCGCATGCTAATTTCTGAGAGATAAGTGTGTGAACGCCGTCCTTCACCTAGCTTGTTGGGAACATAAAGTTTCTTTTCAGTTGCAAACTCCATTCCATACATATATATGGGTAGGTTCTAGCTACAACTCTGATTGAGGGTGAAAACTGCAGGAACTTCAAACCGGCACTAGCAAACAGACTGAGAAACCGGAGAAAAATTGTCTCCTGCAACCCGTTCCCTTGGTGCTAGATGAAATAACGTCTCTCCACTTGCTCACTTCTGAGAGATAAGTGTGTGTGAAGCCGTCCTTCACCTAGCTTGTTGGGAAAACAAAGTTACTTTTCAGTTGCAAACACCATTCCATACATATATATGGGGAGGTACTAGCTCCAACACGGTTTTACAGTGAAAACTGAAGGAACTTCAAACCGGCACTAGGAAACAGACTGAGAAAGCAGAGAAAAAGTGTCTCCTGCAAACCGTTCCCTTGGTGCTAGATGAACGAACGTCTCTCCACTTGCTCACTTCTGAGAGATAAGTGTGTGTGAAAGCCGTCCTTCAACTAGCTTTTTGGGAACACAATGTTTCTTTTCAGTTGCAAACTCCATTCCATACATATATATGGGGAGGTACAAGCTCCCACTCGGTTTTACAGTGAAAACTGCAGGAACTTCAAACCGGCACTAGGAAACAGACTGAGAAAGCAGAGAAAAATGTCTCCAGCAACCCGTTCCCTTGGTGCTAGATGAACGAACGTCTCTCCACTTGCTAAGTTCGGAGAGATAAGTGTGTGTGAAAGCCGTTCTTCACCTAGCTTTTTGGGAAAACAAAGTTACTTTTCTGTTGCAAACTCCATTCCATACATATATATGGGGAGGTACTAGCTCCAATACTGTTTTCCAGTGAAAACTGCAGGAACTTCAAACCGGCAATAGGAAACAAACTGAGAAAGCAGAGAAAAAGTGTCTAATGCAACCCGTTCCCTTGGTGCTAGATGAACGAACTTCTCTCCACTTGCTCAGATCTGAGAGATAAGTGTGTGTGAAATCCGTCCTTCACCTAGCTTGTTGGGAACACAAAGTTTCTTTTCAGATGCAAACTCCATTCCATACATATATATGGGGATTTACTAGCTCCAACACTGTTTTACAGTGAAAACTGAAGGAACTTCAAACCGGCACTAGGGAACAGACTGAGAAAGCAGAGAAAAAGTGTCTCCTGCAACCAGTTCCCTTGGTGCTAGATGAACGAACGTCTCTCCACTTGCTCAGTTCTGAGAGATAAGTGTGTGTGAAAGCCGTCCTTCACCTAGCTTGTTTGGAACACAAAGTTTCTTTTCAGTTGCTAACTAGTTTCCATACATGGGGAGGTACAAGCTCCAACTCGGTTTTACAGTGAAAACTGAAGGAACTTCAAACCGGCACTGTGAAACAGACTGAGAAAGCAGATAAAAAGTGTCTCCTGCAAAGCGTTCCCTTGGTGGTAGATGAACGAACGTCTCTACACCTGCTCAGTTCTGAGAGATAAGTGTGTGTGAAAGCCGTCCTTCACCAAGCTTGTTGGGAACACAAAGTTTCTTTTCAGTTGCAAACTCCATTCCATACATCTATATGGGGAGGTACTAGCTCCAACTCGGTTTGACAGTGAAAACTGCAGGAACTTCAAACCGGCACTAAGAAACAGACTAAGAAAGCAGAGAAAAAGTGTCCCCTGCAACCCGTTCCCTTGGTGCTAGTTGAAAGAACGTCTCTCCACTTGCTCAGTTCCGAGAGATTAGTGTGTGTGAAAGCCGTACTTCACCTAGATTTTTGGGAACACAAAGTTTCTTTTCAGCTGCAAACTCCATTCCATACATATATATGGGTAGGTACTAGCTACAACTCGGTTTGAGGGTGAAAACTGCAGGAACTTCAAACCGGCACTAGCAAACAGACTGAGAAAGCAGAGAAAAAGTGTCTCCTGCAACTCGTTCCCTTGGTGCTAGATGAATGAACTTCTCTCCACTTTCTCAGTTCTGAGAGATAAGTGTGTGTGAAAGCAGTCCTTCACCTAGCTTGTTGGGAACACAATGTTTCTTTTCAGTTGCAAACTCCATTCCATACATATATATGGGGAGGTACTAGCTCCAACTCGGTTTTACAGTGAAAACTGCAGGAACTTCAAACCGGCACTAGGAAACAGACTGAGAAAGCAGAGAAAAAGTGTCTCCTGCAACCCGTTCCCTTGGTGCTAGATGAACGAACGTCTCTCCACTTGCTCAGTTCTGAGAGATAAGTGTGTGTGAAAGCCGTCCTTCACCTAGCTTGTTGGGAACACAAAGTTTCTTTTCAGTTTCAAACTCCATTCCATACATCTATATGGGGAGGTACTAGCTCCAACTCGGTTTGACAGTGAAAACTGCAGGAACTTCAAACGGGCACTAGGAAACAGACTGAGAAAGCAGAGAAAAAGTGTCCCCTGCAACCCGTTTCCTTGGTGCTAGTTGAAAGAACGTCTCTCCACTTGCTCAGTTCCGAGAGATAAGTGTGTGTGAAAGCCGTACTTCACCTAGATTTTTGGGAACACAAAGTGTCTTTTCAGTTGCAAACTCCATTCCATACTTATATATGGGTAGGTACTAGCTACAACTCGGTTTGAGGGTGAAAACTGCAGGAACTTCAAACCGGCACTAGCAAACAGACTGAGAAAGCAGAGAAAAAGTGTCTCCTGCAACTCGTTCCCTTGGTGCTAGATGAACGAAATTCTCTCCACTTTCCCAGTTCTGAGAGATAAGTGTGTGTGAAAGCCGTCCTTCACCTAGCTTGTTGGGAACACAATGTTTCTTTTCAGTTGCAAACTCCATTCCATACATATATATGGGGAGGTACTAGCTCCAACTCGGTTTTACAGTGAAAACTGCAGGAACTTCAAACCGGCACTAGGAAACAGACTGAGAAAGCAGAGAAAAAGTGTCTCCTGCAACCCGTTCCCTTGGTGCTAGATGAACGAACGTCTCTCCACTTGCTCAGTTCTGAGAGATATGTGTGTGAGAACGCCGTACTTCACCTAGCTTGTTGGGAACACAAAGTTTCTTTTCAGTTTCAAACTCCATTCCATACATCTATATGGGGAGGTACTAGCTCCAAGTCGGTTTTACAAAGAAAACTGCAGGAACTTCAAACCGGCACTAGGAAACAGACTGAGAAAGCAGAGAAAAAGTGTCTCCTGCAAACCGTTCCCTTGGTGCTAGATGAACGAACGTCTCTCCACTTGCTCAGTTCTGAGAGATAAGTGTGTGTGAAAGCCGTCCTTCACCTAGCTTGTTGGGAACACAAAGTTTCTTTTCAGTTTCAAACTCCATTCCATACATATATATGGGGAGGTACTAGCTTCAACTCGGTTTTACAGTGAAAAGTGCAGGAACTTCAAACCGGCACTAGGAAACAGACTGAGAAATCAGAGAAAAAGTGTCTCCTGCAACCCGTTCCCATGGTGCTAGATGAACGAACTTATATCCGCATGCTAATTTCTGAGAGATAAGTGTGTGAACGCCGTCCTTCAACTAGCTTGTTGGGAACACAAAGTTTCTTTTCAGTTGCAAACTCCATTCCATACATATATATGGGTAGGTTCTAGCTACAACTCTGATTGAGGGTGAAAACTGCAGGAACTTCAAACCGGCACTAGCAAACAGACTGAGAAACCAGAAAAAAAGTGTCTCCTGCAACCCGTTCCCTTGGTGCTAGATGAAATAACGTCTCTCCACTTGCTCAATTCTGAGAGATAAGTGTGTGTGAAAGCCGTCCTTCACCTAGCTTGTTTGGAAAACAAAGTTACTTTTCAGTTGCAAACACCATTCCATACATATATATGGGGAGGTACTAGCTCCAACACGGTTTTACAGTGAAAACTGAAGGAACTTCAAACCGGCACTAGGAAACAGACTGAGAAAACAGAGAAAAAGTGTCTCCTGCAAACCGTTCCCTTGGTGGTAGATGAACGAACGTCTCTCCACTTGCTCACTTCTGAGAGATAAGTGTGTGTGAAAGCCGTCCTTCAACTAGCTTGTTGGGAACACAATGTTTCTTTTCAGTTGCAAACTCCATTCCATACATATATATGGGGAGGTACAAGCTCCCACTCGGTTTTACAGGGAAAACTGCAGGAACTTCAAACCGGCACTAGGAAACAGACTGAGAAAGCAGAAAAAAAGTGTCTCCTGCAACCCGTTCCCTTGGTGCTAGATGAACGAACGTCTGTCCACTTGCTAAGTTCTGAGAGATAAGTGTGTGTGAAAGCCGTTCTTCACCTAGCTTGTTGGGAAAACAAAGTTACTTTTCTGTGGCAAACTCCATTCCATACATATATATGGGGAGGTACTAGCTCCAATTCTGTTTTACAGTGAAAACTGCAGGAACTTCAAACCGGCAATAGGAAAGAAACTGAGAAAGCAGAGAAATAGTGTCTAATGCAACCCGTTCCCTTGGTGCTAGATGAACGAACGTCTCTCCACTTGCTCAGATCTGAGAGATAAGTGTGTGTGAAATCCGTCCTTCACCTAGCTTGTTGGGAACACAAAGTTTCTTTTCAGATGCAAACCCCATTCCATACATATATATGGGGATTTACTAGCTCCAACACTGTTTTACAGTGAAAACTGAAGGAACTTCAAACCGGCACTAGGGAACAGACTGAGAAAGCAGAGAAAAAGTGTCTCCTGCAACCCGTTCCCTTTGTGCTAGATGAACGAACGTCTCTCCACTTGCTCAGTTCTGAGAGATAAGTGTGTGTGAAAGCCGTCCTTCACCTAGCATGTTTGGAACACAAAGTTTCTTTTCAGTTGCTAACTAGTTTCCATACATATATATGGGGAGGTACAAGCTCCAACTCGGTTTTACAGTGAAAACTGAAGGAACTTCAAACCGGCACTGGTAAACAGACTGAGAAAGCAGATAAAAAGTGTCTCCTGCAAAGCGTTCCCTTGGTGGTAGATGAACGAACGTCTCTCCACCTGCTCAGTTCTGAGAGATAAGTGTGTGTGAAAGCCGTCCTTCACCAAGCTTGTTGGGAACACAAAGTTTCTTTTCAGTTGCAAACTCCATTCCATACATCTATATGGGGAGGTACTAGCTCCAACTCGGTTTGACAATGAAAACTGCAGGAACTTCAAACCGGCACTAAGAAACAGACTAAGAAAGGAGAGAAAAAGTGTCTCCTGCAACCCGTTCCCTTGGTGCTAGTTGAAAGAACGTCTCTCCACTTGCTCAGTTCTGAGAGATATTTGTGTGTGAACGCCGTCCTTCACCTAGCTTGTTGGGAACACAAAGTTTCTTTTCAGCTGCAAACTCCATTCCATACATCTATATGGGGAGGTACTAGCTCCAAGTCGGTTTTACAATGAAAACTGCAGGAACTTCAAACCGGCACTAGGAAACAGACTGAGAAAGTAGAGAAAAAGTGTCTCCTGCAACCCGTTCCCATGGTGCTAGATGAACGAACTTATATCCGCATGCTAATTTCTGAGAGATAAGTGTGTGAACACAGTCCTTCACCTAGCTTGTTGGGAACACAAAGTTTCTTTTCAGTTGCAAACTCCATTCCATACATCTATATGGGGAGGTACTAGCTCCAACTCGGTTTTACAGTGAAAACTGCAGGAACTTCAAACCGGCACTAGGAAACAGACTAAGAAAGCAGAGAAAAAGTGTCCCCTGCAAACCGTTCCCTTGGTGCTAGTTGAAAGAACGTCTCTCCACTTGCTCAGTTCCGAGAGATAAGTGTGTGTGAAAGCCGTACTTCACCTAGATTTTTGGGAACACAAAGTTTCTTTTCAGTTGCAAACTCCATTCCATACATCTATATGGGGAGGTACTAGCTCCAACTCGGTTTGACAGTGAAAACTGCAGGAACTTCAAACCGGCACTAGGAAACAGACTAAGAAAGCAGAGAAAAAGTGTCCCCTGCAAACCGTTCCCTTGGTGCTAGTTGAAAGAACGTCTCTCCACTTGCTCAGTTCCGAGAGATAAGTGTGTGTGAAAGCCGTACTTCACCTAGATTTTTGGGAACACAAAGTTTCTTTTCAGTTGCAAACTCCATTCCATACATCTATATGGGGAGGTACTAGCTCCAACTCGGTTTGACAGTGAAAACTGCAGGAACTTCAAACCGGCACTAGGAAACAGACTGAGAAAGCAGAGAAAAAGTGTCTCCTGCAACCCGTTCCCTTGGTGCTAGATGAACGAACGTCTCTCCACTTGCTCAGTTCGGAGAGATAAGTGTGTGTAAAAGCCGTCCTTCACCTAGCTTGTTGGGAACACAAAGTTTCTTTTCAGTTGCAAAGTCCATTCCATACATATATATGGGGATGTACTAGCTTCAACTCGGTTTTACAGTGAAAAGTGCAGGAACTTCAAACCGGCACTAGGAAACAGACTGAGAAATCAGAGAAAAAGTGTCTCCTGCAACCCGTTCCCATGGTGCTAGATGAACGAACTTATATCCGCATGCTAATTTCTGAGAGATAATTGTGTGAAAGTCGTCCTTCACCTAGCTTGTTGGGAACACAAAGTTTCTTTTCAGTTGCAAACTCCATTCCATACATCTATATGGGGACGTACAAGCTCCAACTCGGTTTTACAGTGAAAACTGCAGGAACTTCAAACCGGCACTAGGAAACAAACTGAGAAAGCAGAGAAAAAGTGTCTCCTGCAACCCGTTCCCTTGGTGCTAGATGAACGAACGTCTCTACAATTGCTCAGTTCTGAGAGATAAGTGTGTGTGAAAGCCGTCCTTCACCTAGCTTGTTGGGAAAACAAAGTTTCTTTTCAGTTGCAAACTCCATTCCATACATCTATATGGGGAGGTACTAGCTCCAACTCGGTTTGACAGTGAAAACTGCAGGAACTTCAAACCGGCACTAGGAAACAGACTGAGAAAGCAGAGAAAAAGTGTCTCCTGCAACCCGTTCCCTTGGTGCTAGATGAACGAACGTCTCTCCACTTGCTCAGTTTGGAGAGATAAGTGTGTGTGAAAGCCGTCCTTCACCTAGCTTGTTGGGAACACAAAGTTTCTTTTCAGTTGCAAAGTCCATTCCATACATATATATGGGGATGTACTAGCTTCAACTCGGTTTTACAGTGAAAAGTGCAGGAACTTCAAACCGGCACTAGGAAACAGACTGAGAAATCAGAGAAAAAGTGTCTCCTGCAACCCGTTCCCATGGTGCTAGATGAACGAACTTATATCCGCATGCTAATTTCTGAGAGATAATTGTGTGAAAGTCGTCCTTCACCTAGCTTGTTGGGAACACAAAGTTTCTTTTCAGTTTCAAACTCCATTCCATACATATATATGGGGAGGTACAAGCTACAACTCGGTTTTACAATGAAAACTGCAGGAACTTCAAACCGGCACTAGCAAACAGACTGAGAAAGCAGAGAAAAAGTGTCTCCTGCAACTCGTTCCCTTGGTGCTAGATGAATGAACTTCTCTCCACTTTCTCAGTTCTGAGAGATAAGTGTGTGTGAAAGCAGTCCTTCACCTAGCTTGTTGGGAACACAATGTTTCTTTTCAGTTGCAAACTCCATTCCATACATATATATGGGGAGGTACTAGCTCCAACTCGCTTTTACATTGAAAACTGCAGGAACTTCAAACCGGCACTAGGAAACAGACTGAGAAAGCAGAGAAAAAGTGTCTCCTGCAAACCGTTCCCTTGGTGCTAGATGAACGAACGTCTCTCCACTTGCTAAGTTCTGAGAGATAAGTGTGTGTGAAAGCCGTCCTTCACCTAGCTTGTTGGGAAAACAAAGTTACTTTTCAGTTGGAAACACCATTCCATACATCTATATGGGGAGGTACTAGCTCCAACTCTGTTTTACAGTGAAAACTGCAGGAACTTCAAACCGGCACTAGGAAACAGACTAAGAAAGCAGAGAAAAAGTGTCCCCTGCAAACCGTTCCCTTGGTGCTAGTTGAAAGAACGTCTCTCCACTTGCTCAGTTCTGAGAGATAAGTGTGTGTGAAATCCGTCCTTCACAAGCTTGTTGGGAACACAAAGTTTCTTTTCAGATGCAAACTCCATTCCATACATATATATGGGGATTTACTAGCTCCAACACTGTTTTACAGTGAAAACTGAAGGAACTTCAAACCGTCACTAGGGAACAGACTGAGAAAGCAGAGAAAAAGTGTCTCCTGCAACCCGTTCCCTTGGTGCTAGATGAACGAACGTCTCTCCACTTGCTCAGTTCCGAGAGATAAGTGTGTGTGAAAGCCGTACTTCACCTAGATTTTTGGGAACACAAAGTTTCTTTTCAGTTGCAAACTCCATTCCATACATATATATGGGTAGGTACTAGCTACAACTCGGTTTGAGGGTGAAAACTGCAGGAACTTCAAACCGGCACTAGCAAACAGACTGAGAAAGCAGAGAAAAAGTGTCTCCTGCAACTCGTTCCCTTGGTGCTAGATGAACGAACTTCTCTCCACTTTCTCTGTTCTGAGAGACAAGTGTGTGTGAAAGCCGTCCTTCACCTAGCTTGTTGGGAACACAATGTTTCTTTTCAGTTGCAAACTCCATTCCATACATATATATGGGGAGGTACTAGCTCCAACTCGATTTTACAGTGAAAACTGCAGGAACTTCAAACCGGCACTAGGAAACAGACTGAGAAAGCAGAGAAAAGTGTCTCCTGCAACCCGTTCCCTTGGTGCTAGATGAACGAACGTCGCTCCACTTGCTCAGGTCTGAGAGACATGTGTGTGTGAACGCCGTCCTTCACCTAGCTTGTTGGGAAAACAAAGTTACTTTTCAGTTTCAAACTCCATTCCATACATATATATGGGGAGGTACTAGCTCCAACTCGGTTTTACAGTGAAAAGTGCAGGAAATTCACACCGGCACTATGAAATAGACTGAGAAAGCAGAGAAAAAGTGTCTCCTGCAACCCGTTCCCTTGGTGCTAGATGAACGAACGTCTCTCCACTTGCTCACTTTTGAGAGATAAGTGTGTGTGAAAGCCGTCCTTCACCTAGCTTGTTGGGAACACAAAGTTTCTTTTCAGTTGCAAACTCCATTCCATACATCTATATGGGGAGCTACTAGCTCCAACTCTGTTTTACAGTGAAAACTGCAGGAACTTCAAACCGGCACTAGCAAACAGACTGAGAAAGCAGAGAAAAAGTGTCTCCTGCATCTCGTTCCCTTGGTGCTACATGAACGAACTTCTCTCCACTTTCTCAGTTCTGAGAGTTAAGTGTGAGTGAAAGCCGTCCTTCACCTAGCTTGTTGGGAACACAAAGTTTCTTTTCAGTTGCAAACTCCATTCCATACGTCTATATGGGGACGTACAAGCTCCAACTCGGTTTTACAGTGAAAACTGCAGGAACTTCAAACCGGCACTAGGAAACAAACTGAGAAAGCAGAGAAAAAGTGTCTCCTGCAACCCGTTCCCTTGGTGCTAGATGAACGAACGTCTCTACAATTGCTCAGTTCTGAGAGATAAGTGTGTGTGAAAGCCGTCCTTCACCTAGCTTGTTGGGAAAACAAAGTTTCTTTTCAGTTGCAAACTCCATTCCATACATCTATATGGGGAGGTACTAGCTCCAACTCGGTTTGACAGTGAAAACTGCAGGAACTTCAAACCGGCACTAGGAAACAGACTGAGAAAGCAGAGAAAAAGTGTCTCCTGCAACCCGTTCCCTTGGTGCTAGATGAACGAACGTCTCTCCACTTGCTCAGTTCGGAGAGATAAGTGTGTGTGAAAGCCGTCCTTCACCTAGCTTGTTGGGAACACAAAGTTTCTTTTCAGTTGCAAACTCCATTCCATACATATATATGGGGATGTACTAGCTTCAACTCGGTTTTACAGTGAAAAGTGCAGGAACTTCAAACCGGCACTAGGAAACAGACTGAGAAATCAGAGAAAAAGTGTCTCCAGCAACCCGTTCCCATGGTGCTAGATGAACGAACTTATATCCGCATGCTAATTTCTGAGAGATAATTGTGTGAAAGTCGTCCTTCACCTAGCTTGTTGGGAACACAAAGTTTCTTTTCAGTTGCAAACTCCATTCCATACATCTATATGGGGACGTACAAGCTCCAACTCGGTTTTACAGTGAAAACTGCAGGAACTTCAAACCGGCACTAGGAAACAAACTGAGAAAGCAGAGAAAAAGTGTCTCCTGCAACCCGTTCCCTTGGTGCTAGATGAACGAACGTCTCTACAATTGCTCAGTTCTGAGAGATAAGTGTGTGTGAAAGCCGTCCTTCACCTAGCTTGTTGGGAAAACAAAGTTTCTTTTCAGTTGCAAACTCCATTCCATACATCTATATGGGGAGGTACTAGCTCCAACTCGGTTTGACAGTGAAAACTGCAGGAACTTCAAACCGGCACTAGGAAACAGACTGAGAAAGCAGAGAAAAAGTGTCTCCTGCAACCCGTTCCCTTGGTGCTAGATGAACGAACGTCTCTCCACTTGCTCAGTTTGGAGAGATAAGTGTGTGTGAAAGCCGTCCTTCACCTAGCTTGTTGGGAACACAAAGTTTCTTTTCAGTTGCAAAGTCCATTCCATACATATATATGGGGATGTACTAGCTTCAACTCGGTTTTACAGTGAAAAGTGCAGGAACTTCAAACCGGCACTAGGAAACAGACTGAGAAATCAGAGAAAAAGTGTCTCCTGCAACCCGTTCCCATGGTGCTAGATGAACGAACTTATATCCGCATGCTAATTTCTGAGAGATAATTGTGTGAAAGTCGTCCTTCACCTAGCTTGTTGGGAACACAAAGTTTCTTTTCAGTTGCAAACTCCATTCCATACATATATATGGGGAGGTACAAGCTACAACTCGGTTTTACAATGAAAACTGCAGGAACTTCAAACCGGCACTAGCAAACAGACTGAGAAAGCAGAGAAAAAGTGTCTCCTGCAACTCGTTCCCTTGGTGCTAGATGAATGAACTTCTCTCCACTTTCTCAGTTCTGAGAGATAAGTGTGTGTGAAAGCAGTCCTTCACCTAGCTTGTTGGGAACACAATGTTTCTTTTCAGTTGCAAACTCCATTCCATACATATATATGGGGAGGTACTAGCTCCAACTCGCTTTTACATTGAAAACTGCAGGAACTTCAAACCGGCACTAGGAAACAGACTGAGAAAGCAGAGAAAAAGTGTCTCCTGCAAACCGTTCCCTTGGTGCTAGATGAACGAACGTCTCTCCACTTGCTAAGTTCTGAGAGATAAGTGTGTGTGAAAGCCGTCCTTCACCTAGCTTGTTGGGAAAACAAAGTTACTTTTCAGTTGGAAACACCATTCCATACATCTATATGGGGAGGTACTAGCTCCAACTCTGTTTTACAGTGAAAACTGCAGGAACTTCAAACCGGCACTAGGAAACAGACTAAGAAAGCAGAGAAAAAGTGTCCCCTGCAAACCGTTCCCTTGGTGCTAGTTGAAAGAACGTCTCTCCACTTGCTCAGTTCTGAGAGATAAGTGTGTGTGAAATCCGTCCTTCACAAGCTTGTTGGGAACACAAAGTTTCTTTTCAGATGCAAACTCCATTCCATACATATATATGGGGATTTACTAGCTCCAACACTGTTTTACAGTGAAAACTGAAGGAACTTCAAACCGGCACTAGGGAACAGACTGAGAAAGCATAGAAAAATGTCTCCTGCAACCCGTTCCCTTGGTGCTAGATGAACGAACGTCTCTCCACTTGCTCAGTTCTGAGAGATAAGTGTGTGTGAAAGCCGTCCTTCACATAGCTTGTTTGGAACACAAAGTTTCTTTTCAGTTGCTAACTAGTTTCCATACATATATATGGGGAGGTACAAGCTCCAACTCGGTTTTACAGTGAAAACTGAAGGAACTTCAAACCGGCACTGTGAAACAGACTGAGAAAGCAGATAAAAAGTGTCTCCTGCAAAGCGTTCCCTTGGTGGTAGATGAACGAACGTCTCTCCACCTGCTCAGTTCTGAGAGATAAGTGTGTGTGAAAGCCGTCCTTCACCAAGCTTGTTGGGAACACAAAGTTTCTTTTCAGTTGCAAACTCCATTCCATACATCTATATGGGGAGGTACTAGCTCCAACTCGATTTGACAGTGAAAACTGCAGGAACTTCAAACCGGCACTAAGAAACAGACTAAGAAAGCAGAGAAAAAGTGTCCCCTGCAACCCGTTCCCTTGGTGCTAGTTGAAAGAACGTCTCTCCACTTGCTCAGTTCCGAGAGATTAGTGTGTGTGAAAGCCGTACTTCACCTAGATTTTTGGGAACACAAAGTTTCTTTTCAGCTGCAAACTCCATTCCATACATATATATGGGTAGGTACTAGCTACAACTCGGTTTGAGGGTGAAAACTGCAGGAACATCAAACCGGCACTAGCAAACAGACTGAGAAAGCAGAGAAAAAGTGTCTCCTGCAACTCGTTCCCTTGGTGCTAGATGAATGAACTTCTCTCCACTTTCTCAGTTCTGAGAGATAAGTGTGTGTGAAAGCAGTCCTTCACCTAGCTTGTTGGGAACACAATGTTTCTTTTCAGTTGCAAACTCCATTCCATACATATATATGGGGAGGTACTAGCTCCAACTCGGTTTTACAGTGAAAACTGCAGGAACTTCAAACCGGCACTAGGAAACAGACTGAGAAAGCAGAGAAAAAGTGTCTCCTGCAACCCGTTCCCTTGGTGCTAGATGAACGAACGTCTCTCCACTTGCTAAGTTCTGAGAGATAAGTGTGTGTGAAAGCCGTCCTTCACCTAGCTTGTTGGGAAAACAAAGTTACTTTTCAGTTGCAAACTCCATTCCATACATATATATGGAGAGGTACTAGCTCCAACTCGGTTTGACAGTGAAAACTGCAGGAATTCAAACCGGCACTAGAAAACAGACTGAGAAAGCAGAGAAAAAGTGTCTCCTGCAACCCGTTCCCTTGGTGCTAGATGAACGAACGTCTCTCCACTTGCTCAGTTCTGAGAGATAAGTGTGTGTGAAAGCCGTCCTTCACCTAGCTTGTTGGGAACACAAAGTTTCTTTTCAGTTTCAAACTCCATTCCATACATCTATATGGGGAGGTACTAGCTCCAACTCGGTTTTACAGTGAAAACTGCAGGAACTTCAAACGGGCACTAGGAAACAGACTGAGAAAGCAGAGAAAAAGTGTCCCCTGCAACCCGTTTCCTTGGTGCTAGTTGAAAGAACGTCTCTCCACTTGCTCATTTCCGAGAGATAAGTGTGTGTGAAAGCCGTACTTCACCTAGATTTTTGGGAACACAAAGAGTCTTTTCAGTTGCAAACTCCATTCCATACATATATATGGGTAGGTACTAGCTACAACTAGGTTTGAGGGTGAAAACTGCAGGAACTTCAAACCGGCACTAGCAAACAGACTGAGAAAGCAGAGAAAAAGTGACTCCTGCAACTCGTTCCCTTGGTGCTAGATGAACGAAATTCTCTCCACTTTCTGAGTTCTGAGAGATAAGTGTGTGTGAAAGCCGTCCTTCACCTATCTTGTTGGGAACACAATGTTTCTTTTCAGTTGCAAACACCATTCCATACATATATATGGGGAGGTACTAGCTCCAACTCGGTTTTACAGTGAAAACTGCAGGAACTTCAAACCGGCACTAGGAAACAGACTGAGAAAGCAGAGAAAAAGTGTCTCCTGCAACCCGTTCCCTTGGTGCTAGATGAACGAACGTCTCTCCACTTGCTCAGTTCTGAGTGATATGTCTGTGTGAACGCCGTCCTTCACCTAGCTTGTTGGGAACACAAAGTTTCTTTTCAGTTTCAAACTCCATTCCATACATCTATATGGGGAGGTACTAGCTCCAAGTCGGTTTTACAATGAAAACTGCAGGAACTTCAAACCGGCACTAGGAAACAGACTGAGAAAGCAGAGAAAAAGTGTCTCCTGCAACCCGTTCCCTTTGTGCTAGATGAACGAACGTCTCTCCACTTGCTCAGTTCTGAGAGATAAGTGTGTGTGAAAGCCGTCCTTCACCTAGCTTGTTGGGAACACAAAGTTTCTTTTCAGTTTCAAACTCCATTCCATACGTATATATGGGGAGGTACTAGCTTCAACTCGGTTTTACAGTGAAAAGTGCAGGAACTTCAAACCGGCACTAGGAAACAGACTGAGAAATCAGAGAAAAAGTGTCTCCTGCAACCCGTTCCCCTGGTGCTAGATGAACGAACTTATATCCGCATGCTAAATTCTGAGAGATAAGTGTGTGAACGCCGTCCTTCACCTAGCTTGTTGGGAACACAAAGTTTCTTTTCAGTTGCAAACTCCATTCCATACATATATATGGGGAGGTTCTAGCTACAACTCTGATTGAGGGTGAAAACTGCAGGAACTTCAAACCGGCACTAGCAAACAGACTGAGAAACCAGAGAAAAAGTGTCTCCTGCAACCCGTTCCCTTGGTGATAGATGAAATAACGTCTCTCCACTTGCTCACTTCTGAGAGATAAGTGTGTATGAAAGCCGTCCTTCACCGAGCTTGTTTGGAAAACAAAGTTACTTTTCAGTTGCAAACACCATTCCATACATATATATGGGGAGGTACTAGCTCCAACACGGTTTTACAGTGAAAAATGAAGGAACTTCAAACCGGCACTAGGAAACAGACTGAGAAAGCAGAGAAAAAGTGTCTCCTGCAAACCGTTCCCTTGGTGCTAGATGAATGAACGTCTCTCCACTTGCTCACTTCTGAGAGATAAGTGTGTGTGAAAGCCGTCCTTCAACTAGCTTGTTGGGAACACAATGTTTCTTTTCAGTTGCAAACTCCATTCCATACATATATATGGGGAGGTACAAGCTCCCACTCGGTTTTACAGTGAAAACTGCAGGAACTTCAAACCGGCACTAGGAAACAGACTGAGAAAGCAGAAAAAAAGTGTCTCCTGCAACCCGTTCCCTTGGTGCTAGATGAACGAACGTCTGTCCACTTGCTAAGTTCTGAGAGATAAGTGTGTGTGAAAGCCGTTCTTCACCTAGCTTGTTGGGAAAACAAAGTTACTTTTCTGTGTCAAACTCCATTGCATACATATATATGGGGAGGTACTAGCTCCAATTCTGTTTTACAGTGAAAACTGCAGGAACTTCAAACCGGCAATAGGAAACAAACTGAGAAAGCAGAGAAATAGTGTCTAATGCAACCCGTTCCCTTGGTGCTAGATGAACGAACGTCTCTCCACTTGCTCAGATCTGAGAGATAAGTGTGTGTGATATCCGTCCTTCACCTAGCTTGTTGGGAACACAAAGTTTCTTTTCAGATGCAAACCCCATTCCATACATATATATGGGGATTTACTAGCTCCAACACTGTTTTACAGTGAAAACTGAAGGAACTTCAAACCGGCACTAGGGAACAGACTGAGAAAGCAGAGAAAAAGTGTCTCCTGCAACCCGTTCCCTTGGTGCTAGATGAACGAACGTCTCTCCACTTGCTCAGTTCTGAGAGATAAGTGTGTGTGAAAGCCGTCCTTCAACTAGCTTGTTGGGAACACAATGTTTCTTTTCAGTTGCAAACTCCATTCCATACATATATATGGGGAGGTACAAGCTCCCACTCGGTTTTACAGTGAAAACTGCAGGAACTTCAAACCGGCACTAGGAAACAGACTGAGAAAGCAGAAAAAAAGTGTCTCCTGCAACCCGTTCCCTTGGTGCTAGATGAATGAACGTCTGTCCACTTGCTAAGTTCTGAGAGATAAGTGTGTGTGAAAGCCGTTCTTCACCTAGCTTGTTGGGAAAACAAAGTTACTTTTCTGTGTCAAACTCCATTGCATACATATATATGGGGAGGTACTAGCTCCAATTCTGTTTTACAGTGAAAACTGCAGGAACTTCAAACCGGCAATAGGAAACAAACTGAGAAAGCAGAGAAATAGTGTCTAATGCAACCCGTTCCCTTGGTGCTAGATGAACGAACGTCTCTCCACTTGCTCAGATCTGAGAGATAAGTGTGTGTGAAAGCCGTCCTTCACCTAGCTTGTTTGGAACACAAAGTTTCTTTTCAGTTGCTAACTAGTTTCCATACATATATATGGGGAGGTACAAGCTCCAACTCGGTTTTACAGTGAAAACTGAAGGAACTTCAAACCGGCACTGGGAAACAGACTGAGAAAGCAGATAAAAAGTGTCTCCTGCAAAGCGTTCCCTTGGTGGTAGATGAACGAACTTCTCTCCACCTGCTCAGTTCTGAGAGATAAGTGTGTGTGAAAGCCGTCCTTCACAAAGCTTGTTGGGAACACAAAGTTTCTTTTCAGTTGCAAACTCCATTCCATACATCTATATGGGGAGGTACTAGCTCCAACTCGGTTTGACAGTGAAAACTGCAGGAACTTCACACCGGCACTAAGAAACAGACTAAGAAAGGAGAGAAAAAGTGTCTCCTGCAACCCGTTCCCTTGGTGCTAGTTGAAAGAACGTCTCTCCACTTGCTCAGTTCTGAGAGATATGTGTGTGTGAACGCCGTCCTTCACCTAGCTTGTTGGGAACACAAAGTTTCTTTTCAGCTGCAAACTCCGTTCCATACATCTATATGGGGAGGTACTAGCTCCAAGTCGGTTTTACAATGAAAACTGCAGGAACTTCAAACCGGCACTAGGAAACAGACTGAGAAAGCAGAGAAAAAGTGTCCCCTGCAAACCGTTCCCTTGGTGCTAGTTGAAAGAACGTCTCTCCACTTGCTCAGTTCCGAGAGATAAGCGTGTGTGAAAGCCGTCCTTCACCTAGCTTGTTGGGAACACAATGTTTCTTTTCAGTTACAAACTCCATTCCATACATATATATGGGGAGGTACTAGCTCCAACACGATTTTACAGTGAAAACTGCAGGAACTTCAAACCGGCACTAGGAAACAGACTGAGAAAGCAGAGAAAAGTGTCTCCGTCAACCCGTTCCCTTGGTGCTAGATGAACGAACGTCGCTCCACTTGCTCAGTTCTGAGAGACATGTGTGTGTGAACGCCGTCCTTCACCTAGCTTGTTGGGAACACAAAGTTTCTTTTCAGTTTCAAACTCCATTCCATACATATATATGGGGAGGTACTAGCTCCAACTCGGTTTTACAGTGAAAAGTGCAGGAAATTCACACCGGCACTATGAAATAGACTGAGAAAGCAGAGAAAAAGTGTCTCCTGCAACCCGTTCCCTTGGTGCTAGATGAACGAACGTCTCTCCACTTGCTCACTTTTGAGAGATAAGTGTGTGTGAAAGCCGTCCTTCACCTAGCTTGTTGGGAACACAAAGTTTCTTTTCAGTTTCAAACTCCATTCCATACATCTATATGGGGAGCTACTAGCTCCAACTCTGTTTTACAGTGAAAACTGCAGGAACTTCAAACCGGCACTAGCAAACAGACTGAGAAAGCAGAGAAAAAGTGTCTCCTGCATCTCGTTCCCTTGGTGCTACATGAACGAACTTCTCTCCACTTTCTCAGTTCTGAGAGTTAAGTGTGTGTGAAAGCCGTCCTTCACCTAGGTTGTTGGGAACACAATGTTTCTTTTCAGTTGCAAACTCCATTCCATACATCTATATGGGGAGGTACAAGCTCCAACTCTGATTTACAGTGAAAACTGCAGGAACTTCAAACCGGCACTAGGAAACAGACTGAGAAGGCAGAGAAAAAGTGACTCCTGCAACCCGTTCCCTTGGTGCTAGATGAACGAACGTCTCTACAATTGCTCAGTTCTGAGAGATAAGTGTGTGTGAAAGCCGTCCTTCACCTAGCTTGTTGGGAAAACAAAGTTACTTTTCAGTTGCAAACTCCATTCCATACATATATATGGCGAGGTACTAGCTCCAAATCGGTTTGACAGTGAAAACTGCAGGAACTTCAAACCGGCACTAGGAAACAGACTGAGAAAGCAGAGAAAAACTGTCTCCTGCAACCCGTTCCCTTGGTGCTAGATGAACGAACGTCTCTCCACTTGCTCAGTTCTGAGAGATAAGTGTGTGTGAAAGCCGTCCTTCACCTAGCTTGTTGGGAACACAAAGTTTCTTTTCAGTTGCAAACTCCATTCCATACATATATATGGGGATGTACTAGCTTCAACTCGGTTTTACAGTGAAAAGTGCAGGAACTTCAAACCGGCACTAGGAAACAGACTGAGAAAGCAGAGAAAAAGTGTCTCCTGCAACCCGTTCCCATGGTGCTAGATGAACGAACTTATATCCGCATGCTAATTTCTGAGAGATAATTGTGTGAAAGTCGTCCTTAACCTAGCTTGTTGGGAACACAAAGTTTCTTTTCAGTTGCAAACTCCATTCCATACATATATATGGGGAGGTACAAGCTACAACTCGGTTTTACAATGAAAACTGCAGGAACTTCAAACCGGCACTAGCAAACATACTGAGAAAGCAGAGAAATAGTGTCTCCTGCAACTCGTTCCCTTGGTGCTAGATGAATGAACTTCTCTCCACTTTCTCAGTTCTGAGAGATAAGTGTGTGTGAAAGAAGTCCTTCACCTAGCTTGTTGGGAACACAATGTTTCTTTTCAGTTGCAAACTCCATTCCATACATATATATGGGGAGGTACTAGCTCCAACTCGCTTTTACAGTGAAAACTGCAGGAACTTCAAACCGGCACTAGGAAACAGACTGAGAAAGCAGAGAAAAAGTGTCTCCTGCAACCAGTTCCCTTGGTGCTAGATGAACAAACGTCTCTCCACTTGCTAAATTCTGAGAGATATGTGTGTGTGAAAGCCGTCCTTCACGTAGCTTTTTGGGAAAACAAAGTTACTTTTCAGTTGCAAACTCCATTCCATACATATATATGGAGAGGTACTAGCTCCAACTCGGTTTGACAGTGAAAACTGCAGGAATTCAAACCGGCACTAGAAAACAGACTGAGAAAGCAGAGAAAAAGTGTCTCCTGCAATCCGTTCCCTTGGTGCTAGATGAACGAACGTCTCTCCACTTGCTCAGTTCTGAGAGATAAGTGTGTGTGAAAGCCGTCCTTCACCTAGCTTGTTGGGAACACAAAGTTTCTTTTCAGTTTCAAACTCCATTCCATACATCTATATGGGGAGGTAGTAGCTCCAACTCGGTTTTACAGTGAAAACTGCAGGAACTTCAAACGGGCACTAGGAAACAGACTGAGAAAGCAGAGAAAAATTGTCTCCTGCAACCCGTTCCCTTGGTGCTAGATGAACGAACGTCTCTCCACTTGCTCAGTTATGAGAGATAATTGTGTGTGAAAGCCGTCCTTCACCTAGCTTGTTGGGAACACATAGATTCTTTTCAGTTTCAAACTCCATTCCATACATCTATATGGGGAGGTAGTAGCTCCAACTCGGTTTTACAGTGAAAACTGCAGGAACTTCAAACCGGCACTAGGAAACAGACTGAGTAAGCAGAGAAAAAGTGTCCCCTGCAACCCGTTTCCTTGGTGCTAGTTGAAAGAACGTCTCTCCACTTGCTCAGTTCCGAGAGATAAGTGTGTGTGAAAGCCGTACTTCACCTAGATTTTTGGGAACACAAAGTTTCTTTTCAGTTGCAAACTCCATTCCATACATATATATGGGTAGGTACTAGCTACAACTCGGTTTGAGGGTGAAAACTGCAGGAACTTCAAACCGGCACTAGCAAACAGACTGAGAAAGCAGAGAAAAAGTGTCTCCTGCAACCCGTTCCCATGATGCTACATGAACGAACTTCTCTCCACTTTCTCAGTTCTGAGAGTTAAGTGTGTGTGAAAGCCGTACTTCACCTAGGTTGTTGGGAACACAATGTTTCTTTTCAGTTGCAAACTCCATTCCATACATCTATATGGGGAGGTACAAACTCCACCTCTGTTTTACAGTGAAAACTGCAGGAACTTCAAACCGGCACTAGGAAACAGACTGAGAAGGCAGAGAAAAAGTGACTCCTGCAACCCGTTCCCTTGGTGCTAGATGAACGAACGTCTCTACAATTGCTCAGTTCTGAGAGATAAGTGTGTGTGAAAGCCGTCCTTCACCTAGCTTGTTGGGAAAACAAAGTTACTTTTCAGTTGCAAACTCCATTCCATACATATATATGGCGAGGTACTAGCTCCAACTCGGTTTGACAGTGAAAACTGCAGGAACTTCAAACCGGCACTAGGAAACAGACTGAGAAAGCAGAGAAAAACTGTCTCCTGCAACCCGTTCCCTTGGTGCTAGATGAACGAACGTCTCTCCACTTGCTCAGTTCTGAGAGATAAGTGTGTGTGAAAGCCGTCCTTCACCTAGCTTGTTGGGAACACAAAGTTTCTTTTCAGTTGCAAACTCCATTCCATACATATATATGGGGATGTACTAGCTTCAACTCGGTTTTACAGTGAAAAGTGCAGGAACTTCAAACCGGCACTAGGAAACAGACTGAGAAAGCAGAGAAAAAGTGTCTCCTGCAACCCGTTCCCATGGTGCTAGATGAACGAACTTATATCCGCATGCTAATTTCTGAGAGATAATTGTGTGAAAGTCGTCCTTAACCTAGCTTGTTGGGAACACAAAGTTTCTTTTCAGTTGCAAACTCCATTCCATACATATATATGGGGAGGTACAAGCTACAACTCGGTTTTACAATGAAAACTGCAGGAACTTCAAACCGGCACTAGCAAACATACTGAGAAAGCAGAGAAATAGTGTCTCCTGCAACTCGTTCCCTTGGTGCTAGATGAATGAACTTCTCTCCACTTTCTCAGTTCTGAGAGATAAGTGTGTGTGAAAGAAGTCCTTCACCTAGCTTGTTGGGAACACAATGTTTCTTTTCAGTTGCAAACTCCATTCCATACATATATATGGGGAGGTACTAGCTCCAACTCGCTTTTACAGTGAAAACTGCAGGAACTTCAAACCGGCACTAGGAAACAGACTGAGAAAGCAGAGAAAAAGTGTCCCCTGCAACCCGTTTCCTTGGTGCTAGTTGAAAGAACGTCTCTCCACTTGCTCAGTTCCGAGAGATAAGTGTGTGTGAAAGCCGTACTTCACCTAGATTTTTGGGAACACAAAGTTTCTTTTCAGTTGCAAACTCCATTCCATACATATATATGGGTAGGTACTAGCTACAACTCGGTTTGAGGGTGAAAACTGCAGGAACTTCAAACCGGCACTAGCAAACAGACTGAGAAAGCAGAGAAAAAGTGTCTCCTGCAACCCGTTCCCATGATGCTAGATGAACGAAATTCTCTCCACTTTCTCATTTCTGAGAGATAAGTGTGTGTGAAAGCCGTCCTTCACCTAACTTGTTGGGAAAACAATGTTTCTTTTCAGTTGCAAACTCCATTCCATACATATATATGGGGTGGTACTAGCTCCAACTCGGTTTTACAGTGAAAACTGCAGGAACTTCAAACCGGCACTAGGAAACAGACTGAGAAAGCAGAGAAAAAGTGTCTCCTGCAACCCGTTCCCTTGGTGCTAGATGAACGAACGTCTCTCCACTTGCTCAGTTCTGAGAGATATGTGTGTGTGAACGCCGTCCTTCACCTAGCTTGTTGGGAACACAAAGTTTCTTTTCAGTTGCAAACTCCATTCCATACATCTATATGGGGAGGTACTAGCTCTAAGTCGGTTTTACAATGAAAACTGCAGGAACTTCAAACCGGCACTAGGAAACAGACTGAGAAAGCAGAGAAAAAGTGTCTCCTGCAACCCGTTCCCTTGGTGCTAGATGAACGAACGTCTCTCCACTTGCTCAGTTCTGAGAGATAAGTGTGTGTGAAAGCCGTCCTTCACCTAGCTTGTTGGGAACACAAAGTTTCTTTTCAGTTTCAAACTCCATTCCATACATCTATATGGGGAGGTACAAGCTCCAACTCGGTTTTACAGTGAAAACTGCAGGAACTTCAAACCGGCACTAGGAAATAGACTGAGAAAGCAGAGAAAAAGTGTCTCCTGCAACCCGTTCCCTTGGTGCTAGATGAACGAACGTCTCTCCACTTGCTCAGTTCTGAGAGATAAGTGTGTGTGAAAGCCGTCCTTCACTTAGCTTGTTGGAAAAACAAAGTTACTTTTCAGTTGCAAACTCCATTCCATACATATATATGGGGAGGTACTAGCTCCAACTCGGTTTGACAGTGAAAACTGCAGGAAATTCAAACCGGCACTAGAAAACAGACTGAGAAAGCAGAGAAAAATTGTCTCCTGCAACCCGTTCCCTTGGTGCTAGATGAACGAACGTCTCTACACTTGCTCAGTTCTGAGAGATAAGTGTGTGTGAACGCCGTCCTTCACCTAGCTTGTTGGGAACACAAAGTTTCTTTTCAGTTTCAAACTCCATTCCATACATCTATATGGGGAGGTACTAGCTCCAACTCGGTTTGACAGTGAAAACTGCAGGAACTTCAAACCGGCACTAGAAAACAGACTGAGAAAGCAGAGAAAAAGTGTCTCCTGCAACCCGTTCCCTTGGTGCTAGATGAACGAACGTCTCTCCACTTGCTCAGTTCTGAGAGATAAGTGTGTGTGAAAGCCGTCCTTCACCTAGCTTGTTGGGTACACAAAGTTTCTTTTCAGTTTCAAACTCCATTCCATACATCTATATGGGGTGGTACTAGCTCCAACTCGGTTTTACAGTGAAAACTGCAGGAACTTCAAACGGGCACTAGGAAACAGACTGAGAAAGCAGAGAAAAAGTGTCCCCTGCAACCCGTTTCCTTGGTGCTAGTTGAAAGAACGTCTCTCCACTTGCTCAGTTCCGAGAGATAAGTGTGTGTGAAAGCCGTACTTCACCTAGATTTTTGGGAACACAAAGTGTCTTTTCAGTTGCAAACTCCATTCCATACATATATATGGGTAGGTACTAGCTACAACTCGGTTTGAGGGTGAAAACTGCAGGAACTTCAAACCGGCACTAGCAAACAGACTGAGAAAGCAGAGAAAAAGTGTCTCCTGTAACTCGTTCCCTTGGTGCTAGATGAACGAAATTCTCTCCACTTTCTCAGTTCTGAGAGATAAGTGTGTGTGAAAGCCGTCCTTCACCTAGCTTGTTGGGAACACAATGTTTCTTTTCAGTTGCAAACTCCATTCCATACATATATATGGGGAGGTACTAGCTCCAACTCGGTTTTACAGTGAAAACTGCAGGAACTTCAAACCGGCACTAGGAAACAGACTGAGAAAGCAGAGAAAAAGTGTCTCCTGCAACCCGTTCCCTTGGTGCTAGATGAACGAACGTCTCTCCACTTGCTCAGTTCTGAGAGATATGTGTGTGTGAACGCCGTCCTTCACCTAGCTTGTTGGGAACACAAAGTTTCTTTTCAGTTTCAAACTCCATTCCATACATCTATATGGGGAGGTACTAGCTCCAAGTCGGTTTTACAATGAAAACTGCAGGAACTTCAAACCGGCACTAGGAAACAGATTGAGAAAGCAGAGAAAAAGTGTCTCCTGCAAACCGTTCCCTTGGTGCTAGATGAACGAAAGTCTCTCCACTTGCTCAGTTCTGAGAGATAAGTGTGTGTGAAAGCCGTCCTTCACGTAGCTTGTTGGGAACACAAAGTTTCTTTTCAGTTTCAAACTCCATTCCATACATATATATGGGGAGGTACTAGCTTCAACTCGGTTTTACAGTGAAAAGTGCTGGAACTTCAAACCGGCACTAGGAAACAGACTGAGAATTCAGAGAAATAGTGTCTCCTGCAACCCGTTCCCATGGTGCTAGATGAACGAACTTATATCCGCATGCTAATTTCTGAGAGATATGTGTGTGAACGCCGTCCTTCACCTAGCTTGTTGGGAACACAAAGTTTCTTTTCAGTTGCAAACTCCATTCCATACATATATATGGGTAGGTTCTAGCTACAACTCTGATTGAGGGTGAAAACTGCAGGAACTTCAAACCGGCACCAGCGAACAGACTGAGAAAGCAGAGAAAAAGTGTCTCCTGCAACCCGTTCCCTTGGTGCTAGATGAACGAACGTCTCTCCACTTGCTCAGTTCTGAGAGATAAGTGTGTGTGAAAGCCGTACTTCACCTAGCTTGTTTGGAACACAAAGTTTCTTTTCAGTTGCTAAATATTTTCCATACATATATATGGGGAGGTACAAGCTCCAACTCGATTTTACAGTGAAAACTGAAGGAACTTCAAACCGGCACTGGGAAACAGACTGAGAAAGCAGATAAAAAGTGTCTCCTGCAAAGCGTTCCCTTCGTGGTAGATGAACGAACGTCTCTCCACCTGCTCAGTTCTGAGAGATAAGTGTGTGTGAAAGCCGTCCTTCACCAAGCTTGTTGGGAACACAAAGTTTCTTTTCAGTTGCAAACTCCATTCCATACATGTATATGGGGAGGTACTAGCTCCAACTCGGTTTGACAGTGAAAACTGCAGGAACTTCAAACCGGCACTAAGAAACAGACTAAGAAAGCAGAGAAAAGTGTCTCCTGCAACCCGTTCCCTTGGTGCTAGTTGAAAGAACGTCTCTCCACTTGCTCAGTTCTGAGAGATATGTGTGTGTGAACGCCGTCCTTCACCTAGCTTGTTGGGAACACAAAGTTTCTTTTCAGTTGCAAACTCCATTCCATACATCTATATGGGGAGGTACTAGCTCCAAGTCGGTTTTACAATGAAAACTGCAGGAACTTCAAACCGGCACTAGGAAACAGACTGAGAAAGCAGAGAAAAAGTGTCTCCTGCAACCCGTTCCCTTGGTGCTAGATGAACGAACGTCTCTCCACTTGCTCAGTTCTGAGAGATAAGTGTGTATGAAAGCCGTCCTTCAACTAGCTTGTTGGGAACACAAAGTTTCTTTTCAGTTTCAAACTCCATTCCATACATATATATGGGGAGGTAGTAGCTCCAACTCGGTTTTACAGTGAAAACTGCAGGAACTTCAAACGGGCACTAGGAAACAGACTGAGAAAGCAGAGAAAAATTGTCTCCTGCAACCCGTTCCCTTGGTGCTAGATGAACGAACGTCTCTCCACTTGCTCAGTTATGAGAGATAATTGTGTGTGAAAGCCGTCCTTCACCTAGCTTGTTGGGAACACATAGATTCTTTTCAGTTTCAAACTCCATTCCATACATCTATATGGGGAGGTAGTAGCTCCAACACGGTTTTACAGTGAAAACTGCAGGAACTTCAAACCGGCACTAGGAAACAGACTGAGTAAGCAGAGAAAAAGTGTCCCCTGCAACCCGTTTCCTTGGTGCTAGTTGAAAGAACGTCTCTCCACTTGCTCAGTTCCGAGAGATAAGTGTGTGTGAAAGCCGTACTTCACCTAGATTTTTGGGAACACAAAGTTTCTTTTCAGTTGCAAACTCCATTCCATACATATATATGGGTAGGTACTAGCTACAACTCGGTTTGAGGGTGAAAACTGCAGGAACTTCAAACCGGCACTAGCAAACAGACTGAGAAAGCAGAGAAAAAGTGTCTCCTGCAACCCGTTCCCATGATGCTACATGAACGAACTTCTCTCCACTTTCTCAGTTCTGAGAGTTAAGTGTGTGTGAAAGCCGTCCTTCACCTAGGTTGTTGGGAACACAATGTTTCTTTTCAGTTGCAAACTCCATTCCATACATCTATATGGGGAGGTACAAGCTCCAACTCTGTTTTACAGTGAAAACTGCAGGAACTTCAAACCGGCACTAGCAAACAGACTGAGAAAGCAGAGAAAAAGTGTCTCCTGCATCTCGTTCCCTTGGTGCTACATGAACGAACTTCTCTCCACTTTCTCAGTTCTGAGAGTTAAGTGTGAGTGAAAGCCGTCCTTCACCTAGCTTGTTGGGAACACAAAGTTTCTTTTCAGTTGCAAACTCCATTCCATACGTCTATATGGGGACGTACAAGCTCCAACTCGGTTTTACAGTGAAAACTGCAGGAACTTCAAACCGGCACTAGGAAACAAACTGAGAAAGCAGAGAAAAAGTGTCTCCTGCAACCCGTTCCCTTGGTGCTAGATGAACGAACGTCTCTACAATTGCTCAGTTCTGAGAGATAAGTGTGTGTGAAAGCCGTCCTTCACCTAGCTTGTTGGGAAAACAAAGTTTCTTTTCAGTTGCAAACTCCATTCCATACATCTATATGGGGAGGTACTAGCTCCAACTCGGTTTGACAGTGAAAACTGCAGGAACTTCAAACCGGCACTAGGAAACAGACTGAGAAAGCAGAGAAAAAGTGTCTCCTGCAACCCGTTCCCTTGGTGCTAGATGAACGAACGTCTCTCCACTTGCTCAGTTCGGAGAGATAAGTGTGTGTGAAAGCCGTCCTTCACCTAGCTTGTTGGGAACACAAAGTTTCTTTTCAGTTGCAAAGTCCATTCCATACATATATATGGGGATGTACTAGCTTCAACTCGGTTTTACAGTGAAAAGTGCAGGAACTTCAAACCGGCACTAGGAAACAGACTGAGAAATCAGAGAAAAAGTGTCTCCTGCAACCCGTTCCCATGGTGCTAGATGAACGAACTTATATCCGCATGCTAATTTCTGAGAGATAATTGTGTGAAAGTCGTCCTTCACCTAGCTTGTTGGGAACACAAAGTTTCTTTTCAGTTGCAAACTCCATTCCATACATCTATATGGGGACGTACAAGCTCCAACTCGGTTTTACAGTGAAAACTGCAGGAACTTCAAACCGGCACTAGGAAACAAACTGAGAAAGCAGAGAAAAAGTGTCTCCTGCAACCCGTTCCCTTGGTGCTAGATGAACGAACGTCTCTACAATTGCTCAGTTCTGAGAGATAAGTGTGTGTGAAAGCCGTCCTTCACCTAGCTTGTTGGGAAAACAAAGTTTCTTTTCAGTTGCAAACTCCATTCCATACATCTATATGGGGAGGTACTAGCTCCAACTCGGTTTGACAGTGAAAACTGCAGGAACTTCAAACCGGCACTAGGAAACAGACTGAGAAAGCAGAGAAAAAGTGTCTCCTGCAACCCGTTCCCTTGGTGCTAGATGAACGAACGTCTCTCCACTTGCTCAGTTTGGAGAGATAAGTGTGTGTGAAAGCCGTCCTTCACCTAGCTTGTTGGGAACACAAAGTTTCTTTTCAGTTGCAAAGTCCATTCCATACATATATATGGGGATGTACTAGCTTCAACTCGGTTTTACAGTGAAAAGTGCAGGAACTTCAAACCGGCACTAGGAAACAGACTGAGAAATCAGAGAAAAAGTGTCTCCTGCAACCCGTTCCCATGGTGCTAGATGAACGAACTTATATCCGCATGCTAATTTCTGAGAGATAATTGTGTGAAAGTCGTCCTTCACCTAGCTTGTTGGGAACACAAAGTTTCTTTTCAGTTTCAAACTCCATTCCATACATATATATGGGGAGGTACAAGCTACAACTCGGTTTTACAATGAAAACTGCAGGAACTTCAAACCGGCACTAGCAAACAGACTGAGAAAGCAGAGAAAAAGTGTCTCCTGCAACTCGTTCCCTTGGTGCTAGATGAATGAACTTCTCTCCACTTTCTCAGTTCTGAGAGATAAGTGTGTGTGAAAGCAGTCCTTCACCTAGCTTGTTGGGAACACAATGTTTCTTTTCAGTTGCAAACTCCATTCCATACATATATATGGGGAGGTACTAGCTCCAACTCGCTTTTACATTGAAAACTGCAGGAACTTCAAACCGGCACTAGGAAACAGACTGAGAAAGCAGAGAAAAAGTGTCTCCTGCAAACCGTTCCCTTGGTGCTAGATGAACGAACGTCTCTCCACTTGCTAAGTTCTGAGAGATAAGTGTGTGTGAAAGCCGTCCTTCACCTAGCTTGTTGGGAAAACAAAGTTACTTTTCAGTTGGAAACACCATTCCATACATCTATATGGGGAGGTACTAGCTCCAACTCTGTTTTACAGTGAAAACTGCAGGAACTTCAAACCGGCACTAGGAAACAGACTAAGAAAGCAGAGAAAAAGTGTCCCCTGCAAACCGTTCCCTTGGTGCTAGTTGAAAGAACGTCTCTCCACTTGCTCAGTTCTGAGAGATAAGTGTGTGTGAAATCCGTCCTTCACAAGCTTGTTGGGAACACAAAGTTTCTTTTCAGATGCAAACTCCATTCCATACATATATATGGGGATTTACTAGCTCCAACACTGTTTTACAGTGAAAACTGAAGGAACTTCAAACCGTCACTAGGGAACAGACTGAGAAAGCAGAGAAAAAGTGTCTCCTGCAACCCGTTCCCTTGGTGCTAGATGAACGAACGTCTCTCCACTTGCTCAGTTCCGAGAGATAAGTGTGTGTGAAAGCCGTACTTCACCTAGATTTTTGGGAACACAAAGTTTCTTTTCAGTTGCAAACTCCATTCCATACATATATATGGGTAGGTACTAGCTACAACTCGGTTTGAGGGTGAAAACTGCAGGAACTTCAAACCGGCACTAGCAAACAGACTGAGAAAGCAGAGAAAAAGTGTCTCCTGCAACTCGTTCCCTTGGTGCTAGATGAACGAACTTCTCTCCACTTTCTCTGTTCTGAGAGATAAGTGTGTGTGAAAGCCGTCCTTCACCTAGCTTGTTGGGAACACAATGTTTCTTTTCAGTTGCAAACTCCATTCCATACATATATATGGGGAGGTACTAGCTCCAACTCGATTTTACAGTGAAAACTGCAGGAACTTCAAACCGGCACTAGGAAACAGACTGAGAAAGCAGAGAAAAGTGTCTCCTGCAACCCGTTCCCTTGGTGCTAGATGAACGAACGTCGCTCCACTTGCTCAGGTCTGAGAGACATGTGTGTGTGAACGCCGTCCTTCACCTAGCTTGTTGGGAAAACAAAGTTACTTTTCAGTTTCAAACTCCATTCCATACATATATATGGGGAGGTACTAGCTCCAACTCGGTTTTACAGTGAAAAGTGCAGGAAATTCACACCGGCACTATGAAATAGACTGAGAAAGCAGAGAAAAAGTGTCTCCTGCAACCCGTTCCCTTGGTGCTAGATGAACGAACGTCTCTCCACTTGCTCACTTTTGAGAGATAAGTGTGTGTGAAAGCCGTCCTTCACCTAGCTTGTTGGGAACACAAAGTTTCTTTTCAGTTGCAAACTCCATTCCATACATCTATATGGGGAGCTACTAGCTCCAACTCTGTTTTACAGTGAAAACTGCAGGAACTTCAAACCGGCACTAGCAAACAGACTGAGAAAGCAGAGAAATAGTGTCTCCTGCATCTCGTTCCCTTGGTGCTACATGAACGAACTTCTCTCCACTTTCTCAGTTCTGAGAGTTAAGTGTGAGTGAAAGCCGTCCTTCACCTAGCTTGTTGGGAACACAAAGTTTCTTTTCAGTTGCAAACTCCATTCCATACGTCTATATGGGGACGTACAAGCTCCAACTCGGTTTTACAGTGAAAACTGCAGGAACTTCAAACCGGCACTAGGAAACAAACTGAGAAAGCAGAGAAAAAGTGTCTCCTGCAACCCGTTCCCTTGGTGCTAGATGAACGAACGTCTCTACAATTGCTCAGTTCTGAGAGATAAGTGTGTGTGAAAGCCGTCCTTCACCTAGCTTGTTGGGAAAACAAAGTTTCTTTTCAGTTGCAAACTCCATTCCATACATCTATATGGGGAGGTACTAGCTCCAACTCGGTTTGACAGTGAAAACTGCAGGAACTTCAAACCGGCACTAGGAAACAGACTGAGAAAGCAGAGAAAAAGTGTCTCCTGCAACCCGTTCCCTTGGTGCTAGATGAACGAACGTCTCTCCACTTGCTCAGTTCGGAGAGATAAGTGTGTGTGAAAGCCGTCCTTCACCTAGCTTGTTGGGAACACAAAGTTTCTTTTCAGTTGCAAACTCCATTCCATACATATATATGGGGATGTACTAGCTTCAACTCGGTTTTACAGTGAAAAGTGCAGGAACTTCAAACCGGCACTAGGAAACAGACTGAGAAAGCAGAGAAAAAGTGTCTCCAGCAACCCGTTCCCATGGTGCTAGATGAACGAACTTATATCCGCATGCTAATTTCTGAGAGATAATTGTGTGAAAGTCGTCCTTCACCTAGCTTGTTGGGAACACAAAGTTTCTTTTCAGTTGCAAACTCCATTCCATACATCTATATGGGGACGTACAAGCTCCAACTCGGTTTTACAGTGAAAACTGCAGGAACTTCAAACCGGCACTAGGAAACAAACTGAGAAAGCAGAGAAAAAGTGTCTCCTGCAACCCGTTCCCTTGGTGCTAGATGAACGAACGTCTCTACAATTGCTCAGTTCTGAGAGATAAGTGTGTGTGAAAGCCGTCCTTCACCTAGCTTGTTGGGAAAACAAAGTTTCTTTTCAGTTGCAAACTCCATTCCATACATCTATATGGGGAGGTACTAGCTCCAACTCGGTTTGACAGTGAAAACTGCAGGAACTTCAAACCGGCACTAGGAAACAGACTGAGAAAGCAGAGAAAAAGTGTCTCCTGCAACCCGTTCCCTTGGTGCTAGATGAACGAACGTCTCTCCACTTGCTCAGTTTGGAGAGATAAGTGTGTGTGAAAGCCGTCCTTCACCTAGCTTGTTGGGAACACAAAGTTTCTTTTCAGTTGCAAAGTCCATTCCATACATATATATGGGGATGTACTAGCTTCAACTCGGTTTTACAGTGAAAAGTGCAGGAACTTCAAACCGGCACTAGGAAACAGACTGAGAAATCAGAGAAAAAGTGTCTCCTGCAACCCGTTCCCATGGTGCTAGATGAACGAACTTATATCCGCATGCTAATTTCTGAGAGATAATTGTGTGAAAGTCGTCCTTCACCTAGCTTGTTGGGAACACAAAGTTTCTTTTCAGTTGCAAACTCCATTCCATACATATATATGGGGAGGTACAAGCTACAACTCGGTTTTACAATGAAAACTGCAGGAACTTCAAACCGGCACTAGCAAACAGACTGAGAAAGCAGAGAAAAAGTGTCTCCTGCAACTCGTTCCCTTGGTGCTAGATGAATGAACTTCTCTCCACTTTCTCAGTTCTGAGAGATAAGTGTGTGTGAAAGCAGTCCTTCACCTAGCTTGTTGGGAACACAATGTTTCTTTTCAGTTGCAAACTCCATTCCATACATATATATGGGGAGGTACTAGCTCCAACTCGCTTTTACATTGAAAACTGCAGGAACTTCAAACCGGCACTAGGAAACAGACTGAGAAAGCAGAGAAAAAGTGTCTCCTGCAAACCGTTCCCTTGGTGCTAGATGAACGAACGTCTCTCCACTTGCTAAGTTCTGAGAGATAAGTGTGTGTGAAAGCCGTCCTTCACCTAGCTTGTTGGGAAAACAAAGTTACTTTTCAGTTGGAAACACCATTCCATACATCTATATGGGGAGGTACTAGCTCCAACTCTGTTTTACAGTGAAAACTGCAGGAACTTCAAACCGGCACTAGGAATCAGACTAAGAAAGCAGAGAAAAAGTGTCCCCTGCAAACCGTTCCCTTGGTGCTAGTTGAAAGAACGTCTCTCCACTTGCTCAGTTCTGAGAGATAAGTGTGTGTGAAATCCGTCCTTCACAAGCTTGTTGGGAACACAAAGTTTCTTTTCAGATGCAAACTCCATTCCATACATATATATGGGGATTTACTAGCTCCAACACTGTTTTACAGTGAAAACTGAAGGAACTTCAAACCGGCACTAGGGAACAGACTGAGAAAGCATAGAAAAATGTCTCCTGCAACCCGTTCCCTTGGTGCTAGATGAACGAACGTCTCTCCACTTGCTCAGTTCTGAGAGATAAGTGTGTGTGAAAGCCGTCCTTCACATAGCTTGTTTGGAACACAAAGTTTCTTTTCAGTTGCTAACTAGTTTCCATACATATATATGGGGAGGTACAAGCTCCAACTCGGTTTTACAGTGAAAACTGAAGGAACTTCAAACCGGCACTGTGAAACAGACTGAGAAAGCAGATAAAAAGTGTCTCCTGCAAAGCGTTCCCTTGGTGGTAGATGAACGAACGTCTCTCCACCTGCTCAGTTCTGAGAGATAAGTGTGTGTGAAAGCCGTCCTTCACCAAGCTTGTTGGGAACACAAAGTTTCTTTTCAGTTGCAAACTCCATTCCATACATCTATATGGGGAGGTACTAGCTCCAACTCGATTTGACAGTGAAAACTGCAGGAACTTCAAACCGGCACTAAGAAACAGACTAAGAAAGCAGAGAAAAAGTGTCCCCTGCAACCCGTTCCCTTGGTGCTAGTTGAAAGAACGTCTCTCCACTTGCTCAGTTCCGAGAGATTAGTGTGTGTGAAAGCCGTACTTCACCTAGATTTTTGGGAACACAAAGTTTCTTTTCAGCTGCAAACTCCATTCCATACATATATATGGGTAGGTACTAGCTACAACTCGGTTTGAGGGTGAAAACTGCAGGAACATCAAACCGGCACTAGCAAACAGACTGAGAAAGCAGAGAAAAAGTGTCTCCTGCAACTCGTTCCCTTGGTGCTAGATGAATGAACTTCTCTCCACTTTCTCAGTTCTGAGAGATAAGTGTGTGTGAAAGCAGTCCTTCACCTAGCTTGTTGGGAACACAATGTTTCTTTTCAGTTGCAAACTCCATTCCATACATATATATGGGGAGGTACTAGCTCCAACTCGGTTTTACAGTGAAAACTGCAGGAACTTCAAACCGGCACTAGGAAACAGACTGAGAAAGCAGAGAAAAAGTGTCTCCTGCAACCCGTTCCCTTGGTGCTAGATGAACGAACGTCTCTCCACTTGCTAAGTTCTGAGAGATAAGTGTGTGTGAAAGCCGTCCTTCACCTAGCTTGTTGGGAAAACAAAGTTACTTTTCAGTTGCAAACTATATTCCATACATATATATGGAGAGGTACTAGCTCCAACTCGGTTTGACAGTGAAAACTGCAGGAATTCAAACCGGCACTAGAAAACAGACTGAGAAAGCAGAGAAAAAGTGTCTCCTGCAACCCGTTCCCTTGGTGCTAGATGAACGAACGTCTCTCCACTTGCTCAGTTCTGAGAGATAAGTGTGTGTGAAAGCCGTCCTTCACCTAGCTTGTTGGGAACACAAAGTTTCTTTTCAGTTTCAAACTCCATTCCATACATCTATATGGGGAGGTACTAGCTCCAACTCGGTTTTACAGTGAAAACTGCAGGAACTTCAAACGGGCACTAGGAAACAGACTGAGAAAGCAGAGAAAAAGTGTCCCCTGCAACCCGTTTCCTTGGTGCTAGTTGAAAGAACGTCTCTCCACTTGCTCATTTCCGAGAGATAAGTGTGTGTGAAAGCCGTACTTCACCTAGATTTTTGGGAACACAAAGAGTCTTTTCAGTTGCAAACTCCATTCCATACATATATATGGGTAGGTACTAGCTACAACTAGGTTTGAGGGTGAAAACTGCAGGAACTTCAAACCGGCACTAGCAAACAGACTGAGAAAGCAGAGAAAAAGTGACTCCTGCAACTCGTTCCCTTGGTGCTAGATGAACGAAATTCTCTCCACTTTCTGAGTTCTGAGAGATAAGTGTGTGTGAAAGCCGTCCTTCACCTATCTTGTTGGGAACACAATGTTTCTTTTCAGTTGCAAACACCATTCCATACATATATATGGGGAGGTACTAGCTCCAACTCGGTTTTACAGTGAAAACTGCAGGAACTTCAAACCGGCACTAGGAAACAGACTGAGAAAGCAGAGAAAAAGTGTCTCCTGCAACCCGTTCCCTTGGTGCTAGATGAACGAACGTCTCTCCACTTGCTCAGTTCTGAGTGATATGTCTGTGTGAACGCCGTCCTTCACCTAGCTTGTTGGGAACACAAAGTTTCTTTTCAGTTTCAAACTCCATTCCATACATCTATATGGGGAGGTACTAGCTCCAAGTCGGTTTTACAATGAAAACTGCAGGAACTTCAAACCGGCACTAGGAAACAGACTGAGAAAGCAGAGAAAAAGTGTCTCCTGCAACCCGTTCCCTTTGTGCTAGATGAACGAACGTCTCTCCACTTGCTCAGTTCTGAGAGATAAGTGTGTGTGAAAGCCGTCCTTCACCTAGCTTGTTGGGAACACAAAGTTTCTTTTCAGTTTCAAACTCCATTCCATACGTATATATGGGGAGGTACTAGCTTCAACTCGGTTTTACAGTGAAAAGTGCAGGAACTTCAAACCGGCACTAGGAAACAGACTGAGAAATCAGAGAAAAAGTGTCTCCTGCAACCCGTTCCCCTGGTGCTAGATGAACGAACTTATATCCGCATGCTAAATTCTGAGAGATAAGTGTGTGAACGCCGTCCTTCACCTAGCTTGTTGGGAACACAAAGTTTCTTTTCAGTTGCAAACTCCATTCCATACATATATATGGGGAGGTTCTAGCTACAACTCTGATTGAGGGTGAAAACTGCAGGAACTTCAAACCGGCACTAGCAAACAGACTGAGAAACCAGAGAAAAAGTGTCTCCTGCAACCCGTTCCCTTGGTGATAGATGAAATAACGTCTCTCCACTTGCTCACTTCTGAGAGATAAGTGTGTATGAAAGCCGTCCTTCACCGAGCTTGTTTGGAAAACAAAGTTACTTTTCAGTTGCAAACACCATTCCATACATATATATGGGGAGGTACTAGCTCCAACACGGTTTTACAGTGAAAAATGAAGGAACTTCAAACCGGCACTAGGAAACAGACTGAGAAAGCAGAGAAAAAGTGTCTCCTGCAAACCGTTCCCTTGGTGCTAGATGAACGAACGTCTCTCCACTTGCTCACTTCTGAGAGATAAGTGTGTGTGAAAGCCGTCCTTCAACTAGCTTGTTGGGAACACAATGTTTCTTTTCAGTTGCAAACTCCATTCCATACATATATATGGGGAGGTACAAGCTCCCACTCGGTTTTACAGTGAAAACTGCAGGAACTTCAAACCGGCACTAGGAAACAGACTGAGAAAGCAGAAAAAAAGTGTCTCCTGCAACCCGTTCCCTTGGTGCTAGATGAACGAACGTCTGTCCACTTGCTAAGTTCTGAGAGATAAGTGTGTGTGAAAGCCGTTCTTCACCTAGCTTGTTGGGAAAACAAAGTTACTTTTCTGTGTCAAACTCCATTGCATACATATATATGGGGAGGTACTAGCTCCAATTCTGTTTTACAGTGAAAACTGCAGGAACTTCAAACCGGCAATAGGAAACAAACTGAGAAAGCAGAGAAATAGTGTCTAATGCAACCCGTTCCCTTGGTGCTAGATGAACGAACGTCTCTCCACTTGCTCAGATCTGAGAGATAAGTGTGTGTGATATCCGTCCTTCACCTAGCTTGTTGGGAACACAAAGTTTCTTTTCAGATGCAAACCCCATTCCATACATATATATGGGGATTTACTAGCTCCAACACTGTTTTACAGTGAAAACTGAAGGAACTTCAAACCGGCACTAGGGAACAGACTGAGAAAGCAGAGAAAAAGTGTCTCCTGCAACCCGTTCCCTTGGTGCTAGATGAACGAACGTCTCTCCACTTGCTCAGTTCTGAGAGATAAGTGTGTGTGAAAGCCGTCCTTCAACTAGCTTGTTGGGAACACAATGTTTCTTTTCAGTTGCAAACTCCATTCCATACATATATATGGGGAGGTACAAGCTCCCACTCGGTTTTACAGTGAAAACTGCAGGAACTTCAAACCGGCACTAGGAAACAGACTGAGAAAGCAGAAAAAAAGTGTCTCCTGCAACCCGTTCCCTTGGTGCTAGATGAACGAACGTCTGTCCACTTGCTAAGTTCTGAGAGATAAGTGTGTGTGAAAGCCGTTCTTCACCTAGCTTGTTGGGAAAACAAAGTTACTTTTCTGTGTCAAACTCCATTGCATACATATATATGGGGAGGTACTAGCTCCAATTCTGTTTTACAGTGAAAACTGCAGGAACTTCAAACCGGCAATAGGAAACAAACTGAGAAAGCAGAGAAATAGTGTCTAATGCAACCCGTTCCCTTGGTGCTAGATGAACGAACGTCTCTCCACTTGCTCAGATCTGAGAGATAAGTGTGTGTGAAAGCCGTCCTTCACCTAGCTTGTTTGGAACACAAAGTTTCTTTTCAGTTGCTAACTAGTTTCCATACATATATATGGGGAGGTACAAGCTCCAACTCGGTTTTACAGTGAAAACTGAAGGAACTTCAAACCGGCACTGGGAAACAGACTGAGAAAGCAGATAAAAAGTGTCTCCTGCAAAGCGTTCCCTTGGTGGTAGATGAACGAACTTCTCTCCACCTGCTCAGTTCTGAGAGATAAGTGTGTGTGAAAGCCGTCCTTCACAAAGCTTGTTGGGAACACAAAGTTTCTTTTCAGTTGCAAACTCCATTCCATACATCTATATGGGGAGGTACTAGCTCCAACTCGGTTTGACAGTGAAAACTGCAGGAACTTCACACCGGCACTAAGAAACAGACTAAGAAAGGAGAGAAAAAGTGTCTCCTGCAACCCGTTCCCTTGGTGCTAGTTGAAAGAACGTCTCTCCACTTGCTCAGTTCTGAGAGATATGTGTGTGTGAACGCCGTCCTTCACCTAGCTTGTTGGGAACACAAAGTTTCTTTTCAGCTGCAAACTCCATTCCATACATCTATATGGGGAGGTACTAGCTCCAAGTCGGTTTTACAATGAAAACTGCAGGAACTTCAAACCGGCACTAGGAAACAGACTGAGAAAGCAGAGAAAAAGTGTCCCCTGCAAACCGTTCCCTTGGTGCTAGTTGAAAGAACGTCTCTCCACTTGCTCAGTTCCGAGAGATAAGCGTGTGTGAAAGCCGTCCTTCACCTAGCTTGTTGGGAACACAATGTTTCTTTTCAGTTACAAACTCCATTCCATACATATATATGGGGAGGTACTAGCTCCAACACGATTTTACAGTGAAAACTGCAGGAACTTCAAACCGGCACTAGGAAACAGACTGAGAAAGCAGAGAAAAGTGTCTCCGTCAACCCGTTCCCTTGGTGCTAGATGAACGAACGTCGCTCCACTTGCTCAGTTCTGAGAGACATGTGTGTGTGAACGCCGTCCTTCACCTAGCTTGTTGGGAACACAAAGTTTCTTTTCAGTTTCAAACTCCATTCCATACATATATATGGGGAGGTACTAGCTCCAACTCGGTTTTACAGTGAAAAGTGCAGGAAATTCACACCGGCACTATGAAATAGACTGAGAAAGCAGAGAAAAAGTGTCTCCTGCAACCCGTTCCCTTGGTGCTAGATGAACGAACGTCTCTCCACTTGCTCACTTTTGAGAGATAAGTGTGTGTGAAAGCCGTCCTTCACCTAGCTTGTTGGGAACACAAAGTTTCTTTTCAGTTTCAAACTCCATTCCATACATCTATATGGGGAGCTACTAGCTCCAACTCTGTTTTACAGTGAAAACTGCAGGAACTTCAAACCGGCACTAGCAAACAGACTGAGAAAGCAGAGAAAAAGTGTCTCCTGCATCTCGTTCCCTTGGTGCTACATGAACGAACTTCTCTCCACTTTCTCAGTTCTGAGAGTTAAGTGTGTGTGAAAGCCGTCCTTCACCTAGGTTGTTGGGAACACAATGTTTCTTTTCAGTTGCAAACTCCATTCCATACATCTATATGGGGAGGTACAAGCTCCAACTCTGATTTACAGTGAAAACTGCAGGAACTTCAAACCGGCACTAGGAAACAGACTGAGAAGGCAGAGAAAAAGTGACTCCTGCAACCCGTTCCCTTGGTGCTAGATGAACGAACGTCTCTACAATTGCTCAGTTCTGAGAGATAAGTGTGTGTGAAAGCCGTCCTTCACCTAGCTTGTTGGGAAAACAAAGTTACTTTTCAGTTGCAAACTCCATTCCATACATATATATGGCGAGGTACTAGCTCCAACTCGGTTTGACAGTGAAAACTGCAGGAACTTCAAACCGGCACTAGGAAACAGACTGAGAAAGCAGAGAAAAACTGTCTCCTGCAACCCGTTCCCTTGGTGCTAGATGAACGAACGTCTCTCCACTTGCTCAGTTCTGAGAGATAAGTGTGTGTGAAAGCCGTCCTTCACCTAGCTTGTTGGGAACACAAAGTTTCTTTTCAGTTGCAAACTCCATTCCATACATATATATGGGGATGTACTAGCTTCAACTCGGTTTTACAGTGAAAAGTGCAGGAACTTCAAACCGGCACTAGGAAACAGACTGAGAAAGCAGAGAAAAAGTGTCTCCTGCAACCCGTTCCCATGGTGCTAGATGAACGAACTTATATCCGCATGCTAATTTCTGAGAGATAATTGTGTGAAAGTCGTCCTTAACCTAGCTTGTTGGGAACACAAAGTTTCTTTTCAGTTGCAAACTCCATTCCATACATATATATGGGGAGGTACAAGCTACAACTCGGTTTTACAATGAAAACTGCAGGAACTTCAAACCGGCACTAGCAAACATACTGAGAAAGCAGAGAAATAGTGTCTCCTGCAACTCGTTCCCTTGGTGCTAGATGAATGAACTTCTCTCCACTTTCTCAGTTCTGAGAGATAAGTGTGTGTGAAAGAAGTCCTTCACCTAGCTTGTTGGGAACACAATGTTTCTTTTCAGTTGCAAACTCCATTCCATACATATATATGGGGAGGTACTAGCTCCAACTCGCTTTTACAGTGAAAACTGCAGGAACTTCAAACCGGCACTAGGAAACAGACTGAGAAAGCAGAGAAAAAGTGTCTCCTGCAACCAGTTCCCTTGGTGCTAGATGAACAAACGTCTCTCCACTTGCTAAATTCTGAGAGATATGTGTGTGTGAAAGCCGTCCTTCACGTAGCTTTTTGGGAAAACAAAGTTACTTTTCAGTTGCAAACTCCATTCCATACATATATATGGAGAGGTACTAGCTCCAACTCGGTTTGACAGTGAAAACTGCAGGAATTCAAACCGGCACTAGAAAACAGACTGAGAAAGCAGAGAAAAAGTGTCTCCTGCAATCCGTTCCCTTGGTGCTAGATGAACGAACGTCTCTCCACTTGCTCAGTTCTGAGAGATAAGTGTGTGTGAAAGCCGTCCTTCACCTAGCTTGTTGGGAACACAAAGTTTCTTTTCAGTTTCAAACTCCATTCCATACATCTATATGGGGAGGTAGTAGCTCCAACTCGGTTTTACAGTGAAAACTGCAGGAACTTCAAACGGGCACTAGGAAACAGACTGAGAAAGCAGAGAAAAATTGTCTCCTGCAACCCGTTCCCTTGGTGCTAGATGAACGAACGTCTCTCCACTTGCTCAGTTCCGAGAGATAAGTGTGTGTGAAAGCCGTACTTCACCTAGATTTTTGGGAACACAAAGTTTCTTTTCAGTTGCAAACTCCATTCCATACATATATATGGGTAGGTACTAGCTACAACTCGGTTTGAGGGTGAAAACTGCAGGAACTTCAAACCGGCACTAGCAAACAGACTGAGAAAGCAGAGAAAAAGTGTCTCCTGCAACCCGTTCCCATGATGCTACATGAACGAACTTCTCTCCACTTTCTCAGTTCTGAGAGTTAAGTGTGTGTGAAAGCCGTCCTTCACCTAGGTTGTTGGGAACACAATGTTTCTTTTCAGTTGCAAACTCCATTCCATACATCTATATGGGGAGGTACAAACTCCACCTCTGTTTTACAGTGAAAACTGCAGGAACTTCAAACCGGCACTAGGAAACAGACTGAGAAGGCAGAGAAAAAGTGACTCCTGCAACCCGTTCCCTTGGTGCTAGATGAACGAACGTCTCTACAATTGCTCAGTTCTGAGAGATAAGTGTGTGTGAAAGCCGTCCTTCACCTAGCTTGTTGGGAAAACAAAGTTACTTTTCAGTTGCAAACTCCATTCCATACATATATATGGCGAGGTAGTAGCTCCAACTCGGTTTGACAGTGAAAACTGCAGGAACTTCAAACCGGCACTAGGAAACAGACTGAGAAAGCAGAGAAAAACTGTCTCCTGCAACCCGTTCCCTTGGTGCTAGATGAACGAACGTCTCTCCACTTGCTCAGTTCTGAGAGATAAGTGTGTGTGAAAGCCGTCCTTCACCTAGCTTGTTGGGAACACAAAGTTTCTTTTCAGTTGCAAACTCCATTCCATACATATATATGGGGATGTACTAGCTTCAACTCGGTTTTACAGTGAAAAGTGCAGGAACTTCAAACCGGCACTAGGAAACAGACTGAGAAAGCAGAGAAAAAGTGTCTCCTGCAACCCGTTCCCATGGTGCTAGATGAACGAACTTATATCCGCATGCTAATTTCTGAGAGATAATTGTGTGAAAGTCGTCCTTAACCTAGCTTGTTGGGAACACAAAGTTTCTTTTCAGTTGCAAACTCCATTCCATACATATATATGGGGAGGTACAAGCTACAACTCGGTTTTACAATGAAAACTGCAGGAACTTCAAACCGGCACTAGCAAACATACTGAGAAAGCAGAGAAATAGTGTCTCCTGCAACTCGTTCCCTTGGTGCTAGATGAATGAACTTCTCTCCACTTTCTCAGTTCTGAGAGATAAGTGTGTGTGAAAGAAGTCCTTCACCTAGCTTGTTGGGAACACAATGTTTCTTTTCAGTTGCAAACTCCATTCCATACATATATATGGGGAGGTACTAGCTCCAACTCGCTTTTACAGTGAAAACTGCAGGAACTTCAAACCGGCACTAGGAAACAGACTGAGAAAGCAGAGAAAAAGTGTCCCCTGCAACCCGTTTCCTTGGTGCTAGTTGAAAGAACGTCTCTCCACTTGCTCAGTTCCGAGAGATAAGTGTGTGTGAAAGCCGTACTTCACCTAGATTTTTGGGAACACAAAGTTTCTTTTCAGTTGCAAACTCCATTCCATACATATATATGGGTAGGTACTAGCTACAACTCGGTTTGAGGGTGAAAACTGCAGGAACTTCAAACCGGCACTAGCAAACAGACTGAGAAAGCAGAGAAAAAGTGTCTCCTGCAACCCGTTCCCATGATGCTAGATGAACGAAATTCTCTCCACTTTCTCATTTCTGAGAGATAAGTGTGTGTGAAAGCCGTCCTTCACCTAGCTTGTTGGGAAAACAATGTTTCTTTTCAGTTGCAAACTCCATTCCATACATATATATGGGGTGGTACTAGCTTCAACTCGGTTTTACAGTGAAAAGTGCAGGAACTTCAAACCGGCACTAGGAAACAGACTGAGAAATCAGAGAAAAAGTGTCTCCTGCAACCCGTTCCCCTGGTGCTAGATGAACGAACTTATATCCGCATGCTAAATTCTGAGAGATAAGTGTGTGAACGCCGTCCTTCACCTAGCTTGTTGGGAACACAAAGTTTCTTTTCAGTTGCAAACTCCATTCCATACATATATATGGGGAGGTTCTAGCTACAACTCTGATTGAGGGTGAAAACTGCAGGAACTTCAAACCGGCACTAGCAAACAGACTGAGAAACCAGAGAAAAAGTGTCTCCTGCAACCCGTTCCCTTGGTGATAGATGAAATAACGTCTCTCCACTTGCTCACTTCTGAGAGATAAGTGTGTATGAAAGCCGTCCTTCACCGAGCTTGTTTGGAAAACAAAGTTACTTTTCAGTTGCAAACACCATTCCATACATATATATGGGGAGGTACTAGCTCCAACACGGTTTTACAGTGAAAAATGAAGGAACTTCAAACCGGCACTAGGAAACAGACTGAGAAAGCAGAGAAAAAGTGTCTCCTGCAAACCGTTCCCTTGGTGCTAGATGAACGAACGTCTCTCCACTTGCTCACTTCTGAGAGATAAGTGTGTGTGAAAGCCGTCCTTCAACTAGCTTGTTGGGAACACAATGTTTCTTTTCAGTTGCAAACTCCATTCCATACATATATATGGGGAGGTACAAGCTCCCACTCGGTTTTACAGTGAAAACTGCAGGAACTTCAAACCGGCACTAGGAAACAGACTGAGAAAGCAGAAAAAAAGTGTCTCCTGCAACCCGTTCCCTTGGTGCTAGATGAACGAACGTCTGTCCACTTGCTAAGTTCTGAGAGATAAGTGTGTGTGAAAGCCGTTCTTCACCTAGCTTGTTGGGAAAACAAAGTTACTTTTCTGTGTCAAACTCCATTGCATACATATATATGGGGAGGTACTAGCTCCAATTCTGTTTTACAGTGAAAACTGCAGGAACTTCAAACCGGCAATAGGAAACAAACTGAGAAAGCAGAGAAATAGTGTCTAATGCAACCCGTTCCCTTGGTGCTAGATGAACGAACGTCTCTCCACTTGCTCAGATCTGAGAGATAAGTGTGTGTGATATCCGTCCTTCACCTAGCTTGTTGGGAACACAAAGTTTCTTTTCAGATGCAAACCCCATTCCATACATATATATGGGGATTTACTAGCTCCAACACTGTTTTACAGTGAAAACTGAAGGAACTTCAAACCGGCACTAGGGAACAGACTGAGAAAGCAGAGAAAAAGTGTCTCCTGCAACCCGTTCCCTTGGTGCTAGATGAACGAACGTCTCTCCACTTGCTCAGTTCTGAGAGATAAGTGTGTGTGAAAGCCGTCCTTCAACTAGCTTGTTGGGAACACAATGTTTCTTTTCAGTTGCAAACTCCATTCCATACATATATATGGGGAGGTACAAGCTCCCACTCGGTTTTACAGTGAAAACTGCAGGAACTTCAAACCGGCACTAGGAAACAGACTGAGAAAGCAGAAAAAAAGTGTCTCCTGCAACCCGTTCCCTTGGTGCTAGATGAACGAACGTCTGTCCACTTGCTAAGTTCTGAGAGATAAGTGTGTGTGAAAGCCGTTCTTCACCTAGCTTGTTGGGAAAACAAAGTTACTTTTCTGTGTCAAACTCCATTGCATACATATATATGGGGAGGTACTAGCTCCAATTCTGTTTTACAGTGAAAACTGCAGGAACTTCAAACCGGCAATAGGAAACAAACTGAGAAAGCAGAGAAATAGTGTCTAATGCAACCCGTTCCCTTGGTGCTAGATGAACGAACGTCTCTCCACTTGCTCAGATCTGAGAGATAAGTGTGTGTGAAAGCCGTCCTTCACCTAGCTTGTTTGGAACACAAAGTTTCTTTTCAGTTGCTAACTAGTTTCCATACATATATATGGGGAGGTACAAGCTCCAACTCGGTTTTACAGTGAAAACTGAAGGAACTTCAAACCGGCACTGGGAAACAGACTGAGAAAGCAGATAAAAAGTGTCTCCTGCAAAGCGTTCCCTTGGTGGTAGATGAACGAACTTCTCTCCACCTGCTCAGTTCTGAGAGATAAGTGTGTGTGAAAGCCGTCCTTCACAAAGCTTGTTGGGAACACAAAGTTTCTTTTCAGTTGCAAACTCCATTCCATACATCTATATGGGGAGGTATTAGCTCCAACTCGGTTTGACAGTGAAAACTGCAGGAACTTCACACCGGCACTAAGAAACAGACTAAGAAAGGAGAGAAAAAGTGTCTCCTGCAACCCGTTCCCTTGGTGCTAGTTGAAAGAACGTCTCTCCACTTGCTCAGTTCTGAGAGATATGTGTGTGTGAACGCCGTCCTTCACCTAGCTTGTTGGGAACACAAAGTTTCTTTTCAGCTGCAAACTCCATTCCATACATCTATATGGGGAGGTACTAGCTCCAAGTCGGTTTTACAATGAAAACTGCAGGAACTTCAAACCGGCACTAGGAAACAGACTGAGAAAGCAGAGAAAAAGTGTCCCCTGCAAACCGTTCCCTTGGTGCTAGTTGAAAGAACGTCTCTCCACTTGCTCAGTTCCGAGAGATAAGCGTGTGTGAAAGCCGTCCTTCACCTAGCTTGTTGGGAACACAATGTTTCTTTTCAGTTACAAACTCCATTCCATACATATATATGGGGAGGTACTAGCTCCAACACGATTTTACAGTGAAAACTGCAGGAACTTCAAACCGGCACTAGGAAACAGACTGAGAAAGCAGAGAAAAGTGTCTCCGTCAACCCGTTCCCTTGGTGCTAGATGAACGAACGTCGCTCCACTTGCTCAGTTCTGAGAGACATGTGTGTGTGAACGCCGTCCTTCACCTAGCTTGTTGGGAACACAAAGTTTCTTTTCAGTTTCAAACTCCATTCCATACATATATATGGGGAGGTACTAGCTCCAACTCGGTTTTACAGTGAAAAGTGCAGGAAATTCACACCGGCACTATGAAATAGACTGAGAAAGCAGAGAAAAAGTGTCTCCTGCAACCCGTTCCCTTGGTGCTAGATGAACGAACGTCTCTCCACTTGCTCACTTTTGAGAGATAAGTGTGTGTGAAAGCCGTCCTTCACCTAGCTTGTTGGGAACACAAAGTTTCTTTTCAGTTTCAAACTCCATTCCATACATCTATATGGGGAGCTACTAGCTCCAACTCTGTTTTACAGTGAAAACTGCAGGAACTTCAAACCGGCACTAGCAAACAGACTGAGAAAGCAGAGAAAAAGTGTCTCCTGCATCTCGTTCCCTTGGTGCTACATGAACGAACTTCTCTCCACTTTCTCAGTTCTGAGAGTTAAGTGTGTGTGAAAGCCGTCCTTCACCTAGGTTGTTGGGAACACAATGTTTCTTTTCAGTTGCAAACTCCATTCCATACATCTATATGGGGAGGTACAAGCTCCAACTCTGATTTACAGTGAAAACTGCAGGAACTTCAAACCGGCACTAGGAAACAGACTGAGAAGGCAGAGAAAAAGTGACTCCTGCAACCCGTTCCCTTGGTGCTAGATGAACGAACGTCTCTACAATTGCTCAGTTCTGAGAGATAAGTGTGTGTGAAAGCCGTCCTTCACCTAGCTTGTTGGGAAAACAAAGTTACTTTTCAGTTGCAAACTCCATTCCATACATATATATGGCGAGGTACTAGCTCCAACTCGGTTTGACAGTGAAAACTGCAGGAACTTCAAACCGGCACTAGGAAACAGACTGAGAAAGCAGAGAAAAACTGTCTCCTGCAACCCGTTCCCTTGGTGCTAGATGAACGAACGTCTCTCCACTTGCTCAGTTCTGAGAGATAAGTGTGTGTGAAAGCCGTCCTTCACCTAGCTTGTTGGGAACACAAAGTTTCTTTTCAGTTGCAAACTCCATTCCATACATATATATGGGGATGTACTAGCTTCAACTCGGTTTTACAGTGAAAAGTGCAGGAACTTCAAACCGGCACTAGGAAACAGACTGAGAAAGCAGAGAAAAAGTGTCTCCTGCAACCCGTTCCCATGGTGCTAGATGAACGAACTTATATCCGCATGCTAATTTCTGAGAGATAATTGTGTGAAAGTCGTCCTTAACCTAGCTTGTTGGGAACACAAAGTTTCTTTTCAGTTGCAAACTCCATTCCATACATATATATGGGGAGGTACAAGCTACAACTCGGTTTTACAATGAAAACTGCAGGAACTTCAAACCGGCACTAGCAAACATACTGAGAAAGCAGAGAAATAGTGTCTCCTGCAACTCGTTCCCTTGGTGCTAGATGAATGAACTTCTCTCCACTTTCTCAGTTCTGAGAGATAAGTGTGTGTGAAAGAAGTCCTTCACCTAGCTTGTTGGGAACACAATGTTTCTTTTCAGTTGCAAACTCCATTCCATACATATATATGGGGAGGTACTAGCTCCAACTCGCTTTTACAGTGAAAACTGCAGGAACTTCAAACCGGCACTAGGAAACAGACTGAGAAAGCAGAGAAAAAGTGTCTCCTGCAACCAGTTCCCTTGGTGCTAGATGAACAAACGTCTCTCCACTTGCTAAATTCTGAGAGATATGTGTGTGTGAAAGCCGTCCTTCACGTAGCTTTTTGGGAAAACAAAGTTACTTTTCAGTTGCAAACTCCATTCCATACATATATATGGAGAGGTACTAGCTCCAACTCGGTTTGACAGTGAAAACTGCAGGAATTCAAACCGGCACTAGAAAACAGACTGAGAAAGCAGAGAAAAAGTGTCTCCTGCAATCCGTTCCCTTGGTGCTAGATGAACGAACGTCTCTCCACTTGCTCAGTTCTGAGAGATAAGTGTGTGTGAAAGCCGTCCTTCACCTAGCTTGTTGGGAACACAAAGTTTCTTTTCAGTTTCAAACTCCATTCCATACATCTATATGGGGAGGTAGTAGCTCCAACTCGGTTTTACAGTGAAAACTGCAGGAACTTCAAACGGGCACTAGGAAACAGACTGAGAAAGCAGAGAAAAATTGTCTCCTGCAACCCGTTCCCTTGGTGCTAGATGAACGAACGTCTCTCCACTTGCTCAGTTATGAGAGATAATTGTGTGTGAAAGCCGTCCTTCACCTAGCTTGTTGGGAACACATAGATTCTTTTCAGTTTCAAACTCCATTCCATACATCTATATGGGGAGGTAGTAGCTCCAACTCGGTTTTACAGTGAAAACTGCAGGAACTTCAAACCGGCACTAGGAAACAGACTGAGTAAGCAGAGAAAAAGTGTCCCCTGCAACCCGTTTCCTTGGTGCTAGTTGAAAGAACGTCTCTCCACTTGCTCAGTTCCGAGAGATAAGTGTGTGTGAAAGCCGTACTTCACCTAGATTTTTGGGAACACAAAGTTTCTTTTCAGTTGCAAACTCCATTCCATACATATATATGGGTAGGTACTAGCTACAACTCGGTTTGAGGGTGAAAACTGCAGGAACTTCAAACCGGCACTAGCAAACAGACTGAGAAAGCAGAGAAAAAGTGTCTCCTGCAACCCGTTCCCATGATGCTACATGAACGAACTTCTCTCCACTTTCTCAGTTCTGAGAGTTAAGTGTGTGTGAAAGCCGTCCTTCACCTAGGTTGTTGGGAACACAATGTTTCTTTTCAGTTGCAAACTCCATTCCATACATCTATATGGGGAGGTACAAACTCCACCTCTGTTTTACAGTGAAAACTGCAGGAACTTCAAACCGGCACTAGGAAACAGACTGAGAAGGCAGAGAAAAAGTGACTCCTGCAACCCGTTCCCTTGGTGCTAGATGAACGAACGTCTCTACAATTGCTCAGTTCTGAGAGATAAGTGTGTGTGAAAGCCGTCCTTCACCTAGCTTGTTGGGAAAACAAAGTTACTTTTCAGTTGCAAACTCCATTCCATACATATATATGGCGAGGTAGTAGCTCCAACTCGGTTTGACAGTGAAAACTGCAGGAACTTCAAACCGGCACTAGGAAACAGACTGAGAAAGCAGAGAAAAACTGTCTCCTGCAACCCGTTCCCTTGGTGCTAGATGAACGAACGTCTCTCCACTTGCTCAGTTCTGAGAGATAAGTGTGTGTGAAAGCCGTCCTTCACCTAGCTTGTTGGGAACACAAAGTTTCTTTTCAGTTGCAAACTCCATTCCATACATATATATGGGGATGTACTAGCTTCAACTCGGTTTTACAGTGAAAAGTGCAGGAACTTCAAACCGGCACTAGGAAACAGACTGAGAAAGCAGAGAAAAAGTGTCTCCTGCAACCCGTTCCCATGGTGCTAGATGAACGAACTTATATCCGCATGCTAATTTCTGAGAGATAATTGTGTGAAAGTCGTCCTTAACCTAGCTTGTTGGGAACACAAAGTTTCTTTTCAGTTGCAAACTCCATTCCATACATATATATGGGGAGGTACAAGCTACAACTCGGTTTTACAATGAAAACTGCAGGAACTTCAAACCGGCACTAGCAAACATACTGAGAAAGCAGAGAAATAGTGTCTCCTGCAACTCGTTCCCTTGGTGCTAGATGAATGAACTTCTCTCCACTTTCTCAGTTCTGAGAGATAAGTGTGTGTGAAAGAAGTCCTTCACCTAGCTTGTTGGGAACACAATGTTTCTTTTCAGTTGCAAACTCCATTCCATACATATATATGGGGAGGTACTAGCTCCAACTCGCTTTTACAGTGAAAACTGCAGGAACTTCAAACCGGCACTAGGAAACAGACTGAGAAAGCAGAGAAAAAGTGTCCCCTGCAACCCGTTTCCTTGGTGCTAGTTGAAAGAACGTCTCTCCACTTGCTCAGTTCCGAGAGATAAGTGTGTGTGAAAGCCGTACTTCACCTAGATTTTTGGGAACACAAAGTTTCTTTTCAGTTGCAAACTCCATTCCATACATATATATGGGTAGGTACTAGCTACAACTCGGTTTGAGGGTGAAAACTGCAGGAACTTCAAACCGGCACTAGCAAACAGACTGAGAAAGCAGAGAAAAAGTGTCTCCTGCAACCCGTTCCCATGATGCTAGATGAACGAAATTCTCTCCACTTTCTCATTTCTGAGAGATAAGTGTGTGTGAAAGCCGTCCTTCACCTAGCTTGTTGGGAAAACAATGTTTCTTTTCAGTTGCAAACTCCATTCCATACATATATATGGGGTGGTACTAGCTCCAACTCGGTTTTACAGTGAAAACTGCAGGAACTTCAAACCGGCACTAGGAAACAGACTGAGAAAGCAGAGAAAAAGTGTCTCCTGCAACCCGTTCCCTTGGTGCTAGATGAACGAACGTCTCTCCACTTGCTCAGTTCTGAGAGATATGTGTGTGTGAACGCCGTCCTTCACCTAGCTTGTTGGGAACACAAAGTTTCTTTTCAGTTGCAAACTCCATTCCATACATCTATATGGGGAGGTACTAGCTCTAAGTCGGTTTTACAATGAAAACTGCAGGAACTTCAAACCGGCACTAGGAAACAGACTGAGAAAGCAGAGAAAAAGTGTCTCATGCAACCCGTTCCCTTGGTGCTAGATGAACGAACGTCTCTCCACTTGCTCAGTTCTGAGAGATAAGTGTGTGTGAAAGCCGTCCTTCACCTAGCTTGTTGGGAACACAAAGTTTCTTTTCAGTTTCAAACTCCATTCCATACATCTATATGGGGAGGTACAAGCTCCAACTCGGTTTTACAGTGAAAACTGCAGGAACTTCAAACCGGCACTAGGAAATAGACTGAGAAAGCAGAGAAAAAGTGTCTCCTGCAACCCGTTCCCTTGGTGCTAGATGAACGAACGTCTCTCCACTTGCTCAGTTCTGAGAGATAAGTGTGTGTGAAAGCCGTCCTTCACCTAGCTTGTTGGAAAAACAAAGTTACTTTTCAGTTGCAAACTCCATTCCATACATATATATGGGGAGGTACTAGCTCCAACTCGGTTTGACAGTGAAAACTGCAGGAAATTCAAACCGGCACTAGAAAACAGACTGAGAAAGCAGAGAAAAATTGTCTCCTGCAACCCGTTCCCTTGGTGCTAGATGAACGAACGTCTCTACACTTGCTCAGTTCTGAGAGATAAGTGTGTGTGAACGCCGTCCTTCACCTAGCTTGTTGGGAACACAAAGTTTCTTTTCAGTTTCAAACTCCATTCCATACATCTATATGGGGAGGTACTAGCTCCAACTCGGTTTGACAGTGAAAACTGCAGGAACTTCAAACCGGCACTAGAAAACAGACTGAGAAAGCAGAGAAAAAGTGTCTCCTGCAACCCGTTCCCTTGGTGCTAGATGAACGAACGTCTCTCCACTTGCTCAGTTCTGAGAGATAAGTGTGTGTGAAAGCCGTCCTTCACCTAGCTTGTTGGGTACACAAAGTTTCTTTTCAGTTTCAAACTCCATTCCATACATCTATATGGGGTGGTACTAGCTCCAACTCGGTTTTACAGTGAAAACTGCAGGAACTTCAAACGGGCACTAGGAAACAGACTGAGAAAGCAGAGAAAAAGTGTCCCCTGCAACCCGTTTCCTTGGTGCTAGTTGAAAGAACGTCTCTCCACTTGCTCAGTTCCGAGAGATAAGTGTGTGTGAAAGCCGTACTTCACCTAGATTTTTGGGAACACAAAGTGTCTTTTCAGTTGCAAACTCCATTCCATACATATATATGGGTAGGTACTAGCTACAACTCGGTTTGAGGGTGAAAACTGCAGGAACTTCAAACCGGCACTAGCAAACAGACTGAGAAAGCAGAGAAAAAGTGTCTCCTGTAACTCGTTCCCTTGGTGCTAGATGAACGAAATTCTCTCCACTTTCTCAGTTCTGAGAGATAAGTGTGTGTGAAAGCCGTCCTTCACCTAGCTTGTTGGGAACACAATGTTTCTTTTCAGTTGCAAACTCCATTCCATACATATATATGGGGAGGTACTAGCTCCAACTCGGTTTTACAGTGAAAACTGCAGGAACTTCAAACCGGCACTAGGAAACAGACTGAGAAAGCAGAGAAAAAGTGTCTCCTGCAACCCGTTCCCTTGGTGCTAGATGAACGAACGTCTCTCCACTTGCTCAGTTCTGAGAGATATGTGTGTGTGAACGCCGTCCTTCACCTAGCTTGTTGGGAACACAAAGTTTCTTTTCAGTTTCAAACTCCATTCCATACATCTATATGGGGAGGTACTAGCTCCAAGTCGGTTTTACAATGAAAACTGCAGGAACTTCAAACCGGCACTAGGAAACAGATTGAGAAAGCAGAGAAAAAGTGTCTCCTGCAAACCGTTCCCTTGGTGCTAGATGAACGAAAGTCTCTCCACTTGCTCAGTTCTGAGAGATAAGTGTGTGTGAAAGCCGTCCTTCACCTAGCTTGTTGGGAACACAAAGTTTCTTTTCAGTTTCAAACTCCATTCCATACATATATATGGGGAGGTACTAGCTTCAACTCGGTTTTACAGTGAAAAGTGCTGGAACTTCAAACCGGCACTAGGAAACAGACTGAGAAATCAGAGAAATAGTGTCTCCTGCAACCCGTTCCCATGGTGCTAGATGAACGAACTTATATCCGCATGCTAATTTCTGAGAGATATGTGTGTGAACGCCGTCCTTCACCTAGCTTGTTGGGAACACAAAGTTTCTTTTCAGTTGCAAACTCCATTCCATACATATATATGGGTAGGTTCTAGCTACAACTCTGATTGAGGGTGAAAACTGCAGGAACTTCAAACCGGCACCAGCGAACAGACTGAGAAAGCAGAGAAAAAGTGTCTCCTGCAACCCGTTCCCTTGGTGCTAGATGAACGAACGTCTCTCCACTTGCTCAGTTCTGAGAGATAAGTGTGTGTGAAAGCCGTACTTCACCTAGCTTGTTTGGAACACAAAGTTTCTTTTCAGTTGCTAAATATTTTCCATACATATATATGGGGAGGTACAAGCTCCAACTCGATTTTACAGTGAAAACTGAAGGAACTTCAAACCGGCACTGGGAAACAGACTGAGAAAGCAGATAAAAAGTGTCTCCTGCAAAGCGTTCCCTTCGTGGTAGATGAACGAACGTCTCTCCACCTGCTCAGTTCTGAGAGATAAGTGTGTGTGAAAGCCGTCCTTCACCAAGCTTGTTGGGAACACAAAGTTTCTTTTCAGTTGCAAACTCCATTCCATACATGTATATGGGGAGGTACTAGCTCCAACTCGGTTTGACAGTGAAAACTGCAGGAACTTCAAACCGGCACTAAGAAACAGACTAAGAAAGCAGAGAAAAGTGTCTCCTGCAACCCGTTCCCTTGGTGCTAGTTGAAAGAACGTCTCTCCACTTGCTCAGTTCTGAGAGATATGTGTGTGTGAACGCCGTCCTTCACCTAGCTTGTTGGGAACACAAAGTTTCTTTTCAGTTGCAAACTCCATTCCATACATCTATATGGGGAGGTACTAGCTCCAAGTCGGTTTTACAATGAAAACTGCAGGAACTTCAAACCGGCACTAGGAAACAGACTGAGAAAGCAGAGAAAAAGTGTCTCCTGCAACCCGTTCCCTTGGTGCTAGATGAACGAACGTCTCTCCACTTGCTCAGTTCTGAGAGATAAGTGTGTATGAAAGCCGTCCTTCAACTAGCTTGTTGGGAACACAAAGTTTCTTTTCAGTTTCAAACTCCATTCCATACATATATATGGGGAGGTAGTAGCTCCAACTCGGTTTTACAGTGAAAACTGCAGGAACTTCAAACGGGCACTAGGAAACAGACTGAGAAAGCAGAGAAAAATTGTCTCCTGCAACCCGTTCCCTTGGTGCTAGATGAACGAACGTCTCTCCACTTGCTCAGTTATGAGAGATAATTGTGTGTGAAAGCCGTCCTTCACCTAGCTTGTTGGGAACACATAGATTCTTTTCAGTTTCAAACTCCATTCCATACATCTATATGGGGAGGTAGTAGCTCCAACTCGGTTTTACAGTGAAAACTGCAGGAACTTCAAACCGGCACTAGGAAACAGACTGAGTAAGCAGAGAAAAAGTGTCCCCTGCAACCCGTTTCCTTGGTGCTAGTTGAAAGAACGTCTCTCCACTTGCTCAGTTCCGAGAGATAAGTGTGTGTGAAAGCCGTACTTCACCTAGATTTTTGGGAACACAAAGTTTCTTTTCAGTTGCAAACTCCATTCCATACATATATATGGGTAGGTACTAGCTACAACTCGGTTTGAGGGTGAAAACTGCAGGAACTTCAAACCGGCACTAGCAAACAGACTGAGAAAGCAGAGAAAAAGTGTCTCCTGCAACCCGTTCCCATGATGCTACATGAACGAACTTCTCTCCACTTTCTCAGTTCTGAGAGTTAAGTGTGTGTGAAAGCCGTCCTTCACCTAGCTTGTTGGGAAAACAAAGTTACTTTTCAGTTGCAAACTCCATTCCATACATATATATGGCGAGGTACTAGCTCCAACTCGGTTTGACAGTGAAAACTGCAGGAACTTCAAACCGGCACTAGGAAACAGACTGAGAAAGCAGAGAAAAACTGTCTCCTGCAACCCGTTCCCTTGGTGCTAGATGAACGAACGTCTCTCCACTTGCTCAGTTCTGAGAGATAAGTGTGTGTGAAAGCCGTCCTTCACCTAGCTTGTTGGGAACACAAAGTTTCTTTTCAGTTGCAAACTCCATTCCATACATATATATGGGGATGTACTAGCTTCAACTCGGTTTTACAGTGAAAAGTGCAGGAACTTCAAACCGGCACTAGGAAACAGACTGAGAAAGCAGAGAAAAAGTGTCTCCTGCAACCCGTTCCCATGGTGCTAGATGAACGAACTTATATCCGCATGCTAATTTCTGAGAGATAATTGTGTGAAAGTCGTCCTTAACCTAGCTTGTTGGGAACACAAAGTTTCTTTTCAGTTGCAAACTCCATTCCATACATATATATGGGGAGGTACAAGCTACAACTCGGTTTTACAATGAAAACTGCAGGAACTTCAAACCGGCACTAGCAAACATACTGAGAAAGCAGAGAAATAGTGTCTCCTGCAACTCGTTCCCTTGGTGCTAGATGAATGAACTTCTCTCCACTTTCTCAGTTCTGAGAGATAAGTGTGTGTGAAAGAAGTCCTTCACCTAGCTTGTTGGGAACACAATGTTTCTTTTCAGTTGCAAACTCCATTCCATACATATATATGGGGAGGTACTAGCTACAACTCGCTTTTACAGTGAAAACTGCAGGAACTTCAAACCGGCACTAGGAAACAGACTGAGAAAGCAGAGAAAAAGTGTCTCCTGCAACCCGTTCCCTTGGTGCTAGATGAACGAACGTCTCTCCACTTGCTAAGTTCTGAGAGATATGTGTGTGTGAAAGCCGTCCTTCACGTAGCTTGTTGGGAAAACAAAGTTACTTTTCAGTTGCAAACTCCATTCCATACATATATATGGAGAGGTACTAGCTCCAACTCGGTTTGACAGTGAAAACTGCAGGAATTCAAACCGGCACTAGAAAACAGACTGAGAAAGCAGAGAAAAAGTGTCTCCTGCAATCCGTTCCCTTGGTGCTAGATGAACGAACGTCTCTCCACTTGCTCAGTTCTGAGAGATAAGTGTGTGTGAAAGCCGTCCTTCACCTAGCTTGTTGGGAACACAAAGTTTCTTTTCAGTTTCAAACTCCATTCCATACATCTATATGGGGAGGTAGTAGCTCCAACTCGGTTTTACAGTGAAAACTGCAGGAACTTCAAACGGGCACTAGGAAACAGACTGAGAAAGCAGAGAAAAATTGTCTCCTGCAACCCGTTCCCTTGGTGCTAGATGAACGAACGTCTCTCCACTTGCTCAGTTATGAGAGATAATTGTGTGTGAAAGCCGTCCTTCACCTAGCTTGTTGGGAACACATAGATTCTTTTCAGTTTCAAACTCCATTCCATACATCTATATGGGGAGGTAGTAGCTCCAACTCGGTTTTACAGTGAAAACTGCAGGAACTTCAAACCGGCACTAGGAAACAGACTGAGTAAGCAGAGAAAAAGTGTCCCCTGCAACCCGTTTCCTTGGTGCTAGTTGAAAGAACGTCTCTCCACTTGCTCAGTACCGAGAGATAAGTGTGTGTGAAAGCCGTACTTCACCTAGATTTTTGGGAACACAAAGTTTCTTTTCAGTTGCAAACTCCATTCCATACATATATATGGGTAGGTACTAGCTACAACTCGGTTTGAGGGTGAAAACTGCAGGAACTTCAAACCGGCACTAGCAAACAGACTGAGAAAGCAGAGAAAAAGTGTCTCCTGCAACCCGTTCCCATGATGCTAGATGAACGAAATTCTCTCCACTTTCTCATTTCTGAGAGATAAGTGTGTGTGAAAGCCGTCCTTCACCTAGCTTGTTGGGAAAACAATGTTTCTTTTCAGTTGCAAACTCCATTCCATACATATATATGGGGTGGTACTAGCTCCAACTCGGTTTTACAGTGAAAACTGCAGGAACTTCAAACCGGCACTAGGAAACAGACTGAGAAAGCAGAGAAAAAGTGTCTCCTGCAACCCGTTCCCTTGGTGCTAGATGAACGAACGTCTCTCCACTTGCTCAGTTCTGAGAGATATGTGTGTGTGAACGCCGTCCTTCACCTAGCTTGTTGGGAACACAAAGTTTCTTTTCAGTTGCAAACTCCATTCCATACATCTATATGGGGAGGTACTAGCTCTAAGTCGGTTTTACAATGAAAACTGCAGGAACTTCAAACCGGCACTAGGAAACAGACTGAGAAAGCAGAGAAAAAGTGTCTCCTGCAACCCGTTCCCTTGGTGCTAGATGAACGAACGTCTCTCCACTTGCTCAGTTCTGAGAGATAAGTGTGTGTGAAAGCCGTCCTTCACCTAGCTTGTTGGGAACACAAAGTTTCTTTTCAGTTTCAAACTCCATTCCATACATCTATATGGGGAGGTACAAGCTCCAACTCGGTTTTACAGTGAAAACTGCAGGAACTTCAAACCGGCACTAGGAAAAAGACTGAGAAAGCAGAAAAAAAGTGTCTCCTGCAACCCGTTCCCTTGGTGCTAGATGAACGAACGTCTCTCCACTTGCTCAGTTCTGAGAGATATGTGTGTGTGAAAGCCGTCCTTCACCTAGCTTGTTGGAAAAACAAAGTTACTTTTCAGTTGCAAACTCCATTCCATACATATATATGGGGAGGTACTAGCTCCAACTCGGTTTGACAGTGAAAACTGCAGGAAATTCAAACCGGCACTAGAAAACAGACTGAGAAAGCAGAGAAAAATTGTCTCCTGCAACCCGTTCCCTTGGTGCTAGATGAACGAACGTCTCTACACTTGCTCAGTTCTGAGAGATAAGTGTGTGTGAACGCCGTCCTTCACCTAGCTTGTTGGGAACACAAAGTTTCTTTTCAGTTTCAAACTCCATTCCATACATCTATATGGGGAGGTACTAGCTCCAACTCTGTTTTACAGTGAAAACTGCAGGAACTTCAAACCGGCACTAGGAAACAGACTAAGAAAGCAGAGAAAAAGTGTCCCCTGCAAACCGTTCCCTTGGTGCTAGTTGAAAGAACGTCTCTCCACTTGCTCAGTTCTGAGAGATAAGTGTGTGTGAAAGCCGTCCTTCAACTAGCTTGTTTGGAACACAAAGTTTCTTTTCAGTTGCTAACTAGTTTCCATACATATATATGGGGAGGTACAAGCTCCAACTCGGTTTTACAGTGAAAACTGAAGGAACTTCAAACCGGCACTGGGAAACAGACTGAGAAAGCAGATAAAAAGTGTCTCCTGCAAAGCGTTCCCTTGGTGGTAGATGAACGAACGTCTCTCCACCTGCTCAGATCTGAGAGATAAGTGTGTGTGAAAGCCGTCCTTCACCAAGCTTGTTGGGAACACAAAGTTTCTTTTCAGTTGCAAACTCCATTCCATACATCTATATGGGGAGGTACTAGCTCCAACTCGGTTTGACAGTGAAAACTGCAGGAACTTCAAACCGGCACTAAGAAACAGACTAAGAAAGCAGAGAAAAATTGTCCCCTGCAACCCGTTCCCTTGGTGCTAGTTGAAAGAACGTCTCTCCACTTGCTCAGTTCCGAGAGATTAGTGTGTGTGAAAGCCGTACTTCACCTAGATTTTTGGGAACACAAAGTTTCTTTTCAGCTGCAAACTCCATTCCATACATATATATGGGTAGGTACTAGCTACAACTCGGTTTGAGAGTGAAAACTGCAGGAACTTCAAACCGGCACTAGCAAACAGACTGAGAAAGCAGAGAAAAAGTGTCTCCTGCAACTCGTTCCCTTGGTGCTAGATGAATGAACTTCTCTCCACTTTCTCAGTTCTGAGAGATAAGTGTGTGTGAAAGCAGTCCTTCACCTAGCTTGTTGGGAACACAATGTTTCTTTTCAGTTGCAAACTCCATTCCATACATATATATGGGGAGGTACTAGCTCCAACACGGTTTTACAGTGAAAACTGCAGGAACTTCAAACCGGCACTAGGAAACAGACTGAGAAAGCAGAGAAAAAGTGTCTCCTGCAACCCGTTCCCTTGGTGCTAGATGAACGAACGTCTCTCCACTTGCTAAGTTCTGAGAGATAAGTGTGTGTGAAAGCCGTCCTTCACCTAGCTTGTTGGGAAAACAAAGTTACTTTTCAGTTGCAAACTCCATTCCATACATATATATGGAGAGGTACTAGCTCCAACTCGGTTTGACAGTGAAAACTGCAGGAACTTCAAACCGGCACTAGAAAACAGACTGAGAAAGCAGAGAAAAAGTGTCTCCTGCAACCCGTTCCCTTGGTGCTAGATGAACGAACGTCTCTCCACTTGCTCAGTTCTGAGAGATAAGTGTGTGTGAAAGCCGTCCTTCACCTAGCTTGTTGGGTACACAAAGTTTCTTTTCAGTTTCAAACTCCATTCCATACATCTATATGGGGTGGTACTAGCTCCAACTCGGTTTTACAGTGAAAACTGCAGGAACTTCAAACGGGCACTAGGAAACAGACTGAGAAAGCAGAGAAAAAGTGTCCCCTGCAACCCGTTTCCTTGGTGCTAGTTGAAAGAACGTCTCTCCACTTGCTCAGTTCCGAGAGATAAGTGTGTGTGAAAGCCGTACTTCACCTAGATTTTTGGGAACACAAAGTGTCTTTTCAGTTGCAAACTCCATTCCATACATATATATGGGAAGGTACTAGCTACAACTCGGTTTGAGGGTGAAAACTGCAGGAACTTCAAACCGGCACTAGCAAACAGACTGAGAAAGCAGAGAAAAAGTGTCTCCTGTAACTCGTTCCCTTGGTGCTAGATGAACGAAATTCTCTCCACTTTCTCAGTTCTGAGAGATAAGTGTGTGTGAAAGCCGTCCTTCACCTAGCTTGTTGGGAACACAATGTTTCTTTTCAGTTGCAAACTCCATTCCATACATATATATGGGGAGGTACTAGCTCCAACTCGGTTTTACAGTGAAAACTGCAGGAACTTCAAACCGGCACTAGGAAACAGACTGAGAAAGCAGAGAAAAAGTGTCTCCTGCAACCCGTTCCCTTGGTGCTAGATGAACGAACGTCTCTCCACTTGCTCAGTTCTGAGAGATATGTGTGTGTGAACGCCGTCCTTCACCTAGCTTGTTGGGAACACAAAGTTTCTTTTCAGTTTCAAACTCCATTCCATACATCTATATGGGGAGGTACTAGCTCCAAGTCGGTTTTACAATGAAAACTGCAGGAATTTCAAACCGGCACTAGGAAACAGATTGAGAAAGCAGAGAAAAAGTGTCTCCTGCAAACCGTTCCCTTGGTGCTAGATGAACGAAAGTCTCTCCACTTGCTCAGTTCTGAGAGATAAGTGTGTGTGAAAGCCGTCCTTCACCTAGCTTGTTGGGAACACAAAGTTTCTTTTCAGTTTCAAACTCCATTCCATACATATATATGGGGAGGTACTAGCTTCAACTCGGTTTTACAGTGAAAAGTGCAGGAACTTCAAACCGGCACTAGGAAACAGACTGAGAAATCAGAGAAATAGTGTCTCCTGCAACCCGTTCCCATGGTGCTAGATGAACGAACTTATATCCGCATGCTAATTTCTGAGAGATATGTGTGTGAACGCCGTCCTTCACCTAGCTTGTTGGGAACACAAAGTTTCTTTTCAGTTGCAAACTCCATTCCATACATATATATGGGTAGGTTCTAGCTACAACTCTGATTGAGGGTGAAAACTGCAGGAACTTCAAACCGGCACCAGCGAACAGACTGAGAAAGCAGAGAAAAAGTGTCTCCTGCAACCCGTTCCCTTGGTGCTAGATGAACGAACGTCTCTCCACTTGCTCAGTTCTGAGAGATAAGTGTGTGTGAAAGCCGTCCTTCACCTAGCTTGTTTGGAACACAAAGTTTCTTTTCAGTTGCTAACTATTTTCCATACATATATATGGGGAGGTACAAGCTCCAACTCGGTTTTACAGTGAAAACTGAAGGAACTTCAAACCGGCACTGGGAAACAGACTGAGAAAGCAGATAAAAAGTGTCTCCTGCAAAGCGTTCCCTTCGTGGTAGATGAACGAACGTCTCTCCACCTGCTCAGTTCTGAGAGATAAGTGTGTGTGAAAGCCGTCCTTCACCAAGCTTGTTGGGAACACAAAGTTTCTTTTCAGTTGCAAACTCCATTCCATACATCTATATGGGGAGGTACTAGCTCCAACTCGGTTTGACAGTGAAAACTGCAGGAACTTCAAACCGGCACTAAGAAACAGACTAAGAAAGCAGAGAAAAGTGTCTCCTGCAACCCGTTCCCTTGGTGCTAGTTGAAAGAACGTCTCTCCACTTGCTCAGTTCTGAGAGATATGTGTGTGTGAACGCCGTCCTTCACCTAGCTTGTAGGGAACACAAAGTTTCTTTTCAGTTGCAAACTCCATTCCATACATCTATATGGGGAGGTACTAGCTCCAAGTCGGTTTTACAATGAAAACTGCAGGAACTTCAAACCGGCACTAGGAAACAGACTGAGAAAGCAGAGAAAAAGTGTCTCCTGCAACCCGTTCCCTTGGTGCTAGATGAACGAACGTCTCTCCACTTGCTCAGTTCTGAGAGATAAGTGTGTGTGAAAGCCGTCCTTCAACTAGCTTGTTGGGAACACAAAGTTTCTTTTCAGTGGCAAACTCCATTCCATAGATCTATATGGGGAGGTACTAGCTCAAACTCGGTTTTACAGTGAAAACTGCAGGAACTTCCAACCGGCACTAGGAAACAGACTAAGAAAGCAGAGAAAAAGTGTCCCCTGCAAACCGTTCCCTTGGTGCTAGTTGAAAGAACGTCTCTCCACTTGCTCAGTTCCGAGAGATAAGTGTGTGTGAAAGCCGTACTTCACCTAGATTTTTGGGAACACAAAGTTTCTTTTCAGTTGCAAACTCCATTCCATACATATATATGGGTAGGTACTAGCTACAACTCGGTTTGAGGGTGAAAACTGCAGGAACTTCAAACCGGCACTAGCAAACAGACTGAGAAAGCAGAGAAAAGTGTCTCCTGCAACCCGTTCCCTTGGTGCTAGATGAACGAACGTCTCTCCACTTGCTCAGTTCTGAGAGACATGTGTGTGTGTACGCCGTCCTTCACCTAGCTTGTTGGGAACACAAAGATTCTTTTCAGTTTCAAACTCCATTCCATACATATATATGGGGAGGTACTAGCTCCAACTCGGTTTTACAGTGAAAAGTGCAGGAAATTCACACCGGCACTATGAAATAGACTGAGAAAGCAGAGAAAAAGTGTCTCCTGCAACCCGTTCCCTTGGTGCTAGATGAACGAACGTCTCTCCACTTGCTCACTTCTGAGAGATAAGTGTGTGTGAACGCCGTCCTTCACCTAGCTTGTTGGGAACACAAAGTTTCTTTTCAGTTTCAAACTCCATTCCATACATCTATATGGGGAGCTACTAGCTCCAACTCTGTTTTACAGTGAAAACTGCAGGAACTTCAAACCGGCACTAGCAAACAGACTGAGAAAGCAGAGAAAAAGTGTCTCCTGCATCTCGTTCCCTTGGTGCTACATGAACGAACTTCTCTCCACTTTCTCAGTTCTGAGAGTTAAGTGTGTGTGAAAGCCGTCCTTCACCTAGCTTGTTGGGAACACAATGTTTCTTTTCAGTTGCAAACACCATTCCATACATCTATATGGGGAGGTACAAGCTCCAACTCGGTTTTACAGTGAAAACTGCAGGAACTTCAAACCGGCACTAGGAAACAAACTGAGAAAGCAGAGAAAAAGTGTCTCCTGCAACCCGTTCCCTTGGTGCTAGATGAACGAACGTCTCTACAATTGCTCAGTTCTGAGAGATAAGTGTGTGTGAAAGCCGTCCTTCACCTAGCTTGTTGGGAAAACAAAGTTACTTTTCAGTTGCAAACTCCATTCCATACATATATATGGGGAGGTACTAGCTCCAACTCGGTTTGACAGTGAAAACTGCAGGAACTTCAAACCGGCACTAGGAAACAGACTGTGAAAGCAGAGAAAAGTGTCTCCTGCAACCCGTTCCCTTGGTGCTAGATGAACGAACGTCTCTCCTCTTGCTCAGTTCTGAGAGACATGTGTGTGTGAACGCCGTCCTTCACCTAGCTTGTTGGGAACACAAAGTTTCTTTTCAGTTTCAAACTCCATTCCATACATATATATGGGGAGGTACTAGCTCCAACTCGGTTTTACAGTGAAAAGTGCAGGAAATTCACACCGGCACTAGGAAATAGACTGAGAAAGCAGAGAAAAAGTGTATCCTGCAACCCGTTCCCTTGGTGCTACATGAACGAACGTCTCTCCACTTGCTCACTTCTGAGAGATAAGTGTGTGTGAAAGCCGTCCTTCACCTAGCTTGTTGGGAACACAAAGATTCTTTTCAGTTGCAAACTCCATTCCATACATCTATATGGGGAGCTACGAGCTCCAACTCGGTTTTACAGTGAAAACTGCAGGAACTTCAAACCGGCACTAGCAAACAGACTGAGAAAGCAGAGAAAAAGTGTCTCCTGCAACCCGTTCCCTTGGTGCTAGATGAACGAACGTCTCTCCACTTGCTCAGTTCTGAGAGATAAGTGTGTGTGAAAGCCGTACTTCACCTAGATTTTTGGGAACACAAAGTTTCTTTTCAGTTGCAAACTCCATTCCATACATATATATGGGTAGGTACTAGCTACAACACGGTTTGAGGGTGAAAACTGCAGGAACTTCAAACCGGCACTAGCAAACAGACTGACAAAGCAGAGAAAAAGTGTCTCCTGCTACCCGTTCCCATGGTGCTAGATGAACGAAATTCTCTCCACTTTCTCAATTCTGAGAGATAAGTGTGTGTGAAAGCCGTCCTTCACCTAGCTTGTTGGAAAAACAATGTTTCTTTTCAGTTGCAAACTCCATTCCATACATATATATGGGGAGGTACTAGCTCCAACTCGGTTTTACAGTGAAAACTGCAGGAACTTCAAACCGGCACTAGGAAACAGACTGAGAAAGCAGAGAAAAAGTGCCTCCTGCAACCCGTTCCCTTGGTGCTAGATGAACGAATGTCTCTCCACTTGCTCAGTTCTGAGAGATATGTGTGTGTGAACGCCGTCCTTCACCTAGCTTGTTGGGAACACAAAGTTTCTTTTCAGTTGCAAACTCCATTCCATACATCTATATGGGGAGGTACTAGCTCCAAGTCGGTTTTACAATGAAAACTGCAGGAACTTCAAACCGGCACTAGGAAACAGACTGAGAAAGCAGAGAAAAAGTGTCTCCTGCAACCCGTTCCCTTGGTGCTAGATGAACGAACGTCTCTCCACTTGCTCAGTTCTGAGAGATAAGTGTGTGTGAAAGCCGTCCTTCACCTAGCTTGTTGGGAACACAAAGTTTCTTTTCAGTTGCAAACTCCATTCCATACATATATATATGGGGAGGTACAAGCTCCAACTCGGTTTGACAGTGAAAACTGCAGGAACTTCAAACCGGCATTAGGAAACAGACTGAGAAAGCAGAAAAAAAGTGTCTCCTGCAACCCGTTCCCTTGGTGCTAGATGAACGAACGTCTCTCCACTTGCTCAGTTCTGAGAGATAAGTGTGTGTGAAAGCCGACCTTCACCTAGCTTGTTGGGAACACAAAGTTTCTTTTCATTAGCAAACTCCACTCCATACATATATATGGGGGTGTTCTAGCTCCAACTCGGTTTTATAGAGAAAACTGCAGGAACTTCAAACCGGCACTAGGAAACAGACTGAGAAAGCAGAGAAAAAGTGTCTCCTCAAACCGTTTCCTTGGTGCTAGATGAACGAACTTCTCTCCCCTTGCTCAGTTCTGAGAGATAAGTGTGTGTGAAAGCCGTCCTTCACCTAGCTTGTTGGGAACACAAAGTTTCTTTTCAGTAGCAAACTCCATTCCATACATATATATGGGGTGGTACTAGCTCCATCTCCGTTATACCGTGAAAACTACAGGAAGTTCAAACCGGCACTAGGAAACAGACTGAGAAAGCAGAGAAATAGTGTCCCCTGCAACCCGTTCCCTTGGTGCTAGATGAACGAACGTCTCTCCACTTGCTCAGTTCTGAGAGATAAGTGTGTGTGAAAGCCGTCCTTCACCTACCTTGTTGGGAACACAAAGTTTCTTTTCAGTTGCAAACTCCATTCCATACATATATATGGGGAGGTACTAGCTCCAACTCGGTTTGACAGTGAAAACTGCAGGAACTTCAAACCGGCACTAGGAAACAGACTGAGAAAGCAGAGAAAAAGTGTCTCCTGCAACCCGTTCCCTTGGTGCTAGATGAACGAACGTCTCTCCACTTGCTCAGTTCTGAGGGATAAGTGTGTGTGAAAGCCGACTTTCACCTAGCTTGTTGGGAACACAAAGTTTCTTTTCAGTAGCAAACTCCACTCCATACATATTTATGGGGAGGTACTAGCTCCAACTCGGTTTGACAGTGAAAACTGCAGGAACTTCAAACCGGCACTAGGAAACAGACTGAGAAATCAGAGAAAAAGTGTCTCCTGCAACCCGTTCCCTTGGTGCTAGATGAAAGAAGGTATCTCCACTTGCTCAGTTCTGAGAGATAATTGTGTGTGAAAGCCGTCCTTCACCTACCTTGTTGGGAACACAAAGTTTCTTTTCAGTTTCAAACTACATTCCATACATCTATATGGGGAGGTACTAGCTCCAACTCGGTTTTACAATGAAAACTGCAGGAACTTCAAACCGGCACTAGGAAACAGACTGAGAAAGCAGAGAAAAAGTGTCTCCTGCAAACCGTTCCCTTGGTGCTAGATGAACGAACGTCTCTCCACTTGCTCAGTTCTGAGAGATAAGTGTGTGTGAAAGCCGAACTTCACCTAGCTTGTTGGGAACACAAAGTTTCTTTTCAGTAGCAAACTCCACTCCATACATATATATGGGGAGGTACTAGCTCCAACTCGGTTTTATAGTGAAAACTGAAGGAACTTCAAACCGGCACTAGGAAACAGACTGAGAAAGCAGAGAAAAAGTGTCTCCTGCAACCCGTTCCCTTTGTGCTAGATGAAAGAACGTCTCTCCACTTGCTCAGTTCTGAGAGATATGTGTGTGTGAAAGCCGTCCTTCACCTAGCTTGTTGGGAACACAAAGTTTCTTTTCAGTTGCAAACTCCATTCCATACATATATATGGGGAGGTACTAGCTTCAACTCGGTTTTATAGTGAAAACTGCAGGAACTACAAACCGGCACTAGGAAACAGACTGAGAAACAGAGAAAAAGTGTCTCCTCAACCCGTTTCCTTGGTGCTAGATGAACGAACTTCTCTCCCCTTGCTCAGTTCTGAGAGATAAGTGTGTGTGAAAGCCGTCCTTCACCTAGCTTGTTGGGAACACAAAGTTTCTTTTCAGTTGCAAACTCCATTCCATACATATATATGGGGTGGTACTATCTCCAACTCCGTTATACCGTGAAAACTACAGGAACTTCAAACCGGCACTAGGAAACAGACTGAGAAAGCAGAGAAATAGTGTCTCCTGCAACCCGTTCCCTTGGTGCTAGATGAACGAACGTCTCTCCACTTGCTCAGTTCTGAGAGATAAGTGTGTGTGAAAGCCGTACTTCACCTACCTTGTTGGGAACACAAAGTTTCTTTTCAGTTGCAAACTCCATTCCATACATCTATATGGGGAGGTACTAGCTACAACTCGGTTTGACAGTGAAAACTGCAGGAACTTCAAACCGGCACTAGGAAACAGACTGAGAAAGCAGAGAAAAAGTGTCTCCTGCAACCCGTTCCCATGGTGCTAGATGAACGAACGTCTCTCCACTTGCTCAGTTCTGAGAGATAAGTGTGTGTGAAAGCCGTTCTTCACCTAGCTTGTTGGGAACACAAAGTTTCTTTTCAGTTTCAAACTCCATTCCATACATCTATATGGGGAGGTACTAGCTCCAACTCGGTTTTACAGTGAAAACTGCAGGAACTTCAAACCGGCACTAGGAAACAGACTGAGAAAGCAGAGAAAAAGTGTCTCCTGCAACCCGTTCCCTTGGTGCTAGATGAACGAACGTCTCTCCACTTGCTCAGTTCTGAGAGATAAGTGTGTGTGAAATCCGTCCTTCACCTAGCTTGTTGGGAACACAAAGTTTCTTTTCAGTAGCAAACTCCACTCCATACATATATATGGGGAGGTACTAGCTCCAACTCGGTTTTATAGTGAAAACTGCAGGAACTTCAAACCAGCACTAGGAAACAGACTGAGAAAGCAGAGAAAAAGTGTCTCCTGCAACCCGTTCCCTTTGTGCTAGATGAACGAACGTCTCTCCACTTGCTCAGTTCTGAGAGATAAGTGTGTGTGAAAGCCGACCTTCACTTAGCTTGTTGGGAACACAAAGTTTCTTTTCATTAGCAAACTCCAATCCATACATATATATGGGGGTGTACTAGCTCCAACTCGGTTTTATAGTGAAAACTGCAGGAACTTCAAACCGGCACTAGGAAACAGACTGAGAAAGCAGAGAAAAAGTGTCTCCTCAACCCGTTTCCTTGGTGCTAGATGAACGAACTTCTCTCCCCTTGCTCAGTTCTGAGAGATAAGTGTGTGTGAAAGCCGTCCTTCACCTAGCTTGTTGGGAACACAAAGTTTCTTTTCAGTAGCAAACTCCATTCCATACATATATATGGGGTGGTACTAGCTCCAACTCCGTTATACCGTGAAAACTACAGGAACTTCAAACCGGCACTAGGAAACAGACTGAGAAAGCAGAGAAATAGTGTCCCCTGCAACCAGTTCCCTTGGTGCTAGATGAACGAACGTCTCTCCACTTGCTCAGTTCTGAGAGATAAGTGTGTGTGAAAGCCGTGCTTCACCTACCTTGTTGGGAACACAAAGTTTCTTTTCAGTTGCAAACTCCATTCCATACATATATATGGGGAGGTACTAGCTCCAACTCGGTTTGACAGTGAAAACTGCAGGAACTTCAAACCGGCACTAGGAAACAGACTGAGAAAGCAGAGAAAAAGTGTCTCCTGCAACCCGTTCCCTTGGTGCTAGATGAACGAACGTCTCTCCACTTGCTCAGTTCTGAGGGATAAGTGTGTGTGAAAGCCGAATTTCACCTAGCTTGTTGGGAACACAAAGTTTCTTTTCAGTAGCAAACTCCACTCCATACATATTTATGGGGAGGTACTAGCTCCAACTCGGTTTTATAGTGAAAACTGCAGGAACTTCAAACCGGCACTAGGAAACAGACTGAGAAAGCAGAGAAAAAGTGTGTCCTCAACCCGTTTCCTTGGTGCTAGATGAACGAACTTCTCTCCCCTTGCTCAGTTCTGAGAGATAAGTGTGTGTGAAAGCCGTCCTTCAACTAGCTTGTTTGGAACACAAAGTTTCTTTTCAGTTGCTAACTAGTTTCCATACATATATATGGGGAGGTACAAGCTCCAACTCGGTTTTACAGTGAAAACTGAAGGAACTTCAAACCGGCACTGGGAAACAGACTGAGAAAGCAGATAAAAAGTGTCTCCTGCAAAGCGTTCCCTTGGTGGTAGATGAACGAACGTCTCTCAACCTGCTCAGATCTGAGAGATAAGTGTGTGTGAAAGCCGTCCTTCACCAAGCTTGTTGGGAACACAAAGTTTCTTTTCAGTTGCAAACTCCATTCCATACATCTATATGGGGAGGTACTAGCTCCAACTCGGTTTGACAGTGAAAACTGCAGGAACTTCAAACCGGCACTAAGAAACAGACTAAGAAAGCAGAGAAAAATTGTCCCCTGCAACCCGTTCCCTTGGTGCTAGTTGAAAGAACGTCTCTCCACTTGCTCAGTTTCGAGAGATTAGTGTGTGTGAAAGCCGTACTTCACCTAGATTTTTGGGAACACAAAGTTTCTTTTCAGCTGCAAACTCCATTCCATACATATATATGGGTAGGTACTAGCTACAACTCGGTTTGAGAGTGAAAACTGCAGGAACTTCAAACCGGCACTAGCAAACAGACTGAGAAAGCAGAGAAAAAGTGTCTCCTGCAACTCGTTCCCTTGGTGCTAGATGAATGAACTTCTCTCCACTTTCTCAGTTCAGAGAGATAAGTGTGTGTGAAAGCAGTCCTTCACCTAGCTTGTTGGGAACACAATGTTTCTTTTCAGTTGCAAACTCCATTCCATACATATATATGGGGAGGTACTAGCTCCAACACGGTTTTACAGTGAAAACTGCAGGAACTTCAAACCGGCACTAGGAAACAGACTGAGAAAGCAGAGAAAAAGTGTCTCCTGCAACCCGTTCCCTTGGTGCTAGATGAACGAACGTCTCTCCACTTGCTAAGTTCTGAGAGATAAGTGTGTGTGAAAGCCGTCCTTCACCTAGCTTGTTGGGAAAACAAAGTTACTTTTCAGTTGCAAACTCCATTCCATACATATATATGGAGAGGTACTAGCTCCAACTCGGTTTGACAGTGAAAACTGCAGGAACTTCAAACCGGCACTAGAAAACAGACTGAGAAAGCAGAGAAAAAGTGTCTCCTGCAACCCGTTCCCTTGGTGCTAGATGAACGAACGTCTCTCCACTTGCTCCGTTCTGAGAGATAAGTGTGTGTGAAAGCCGTCCTTCACCTAGCTTGTTGGGAACACAAAGTTTCTTTTCAGTTTCAAACTCCATTCCATACATCTATATGGGGTGGTACTAGCTCCAACTCGGTTTTACAGTGAAAACTGCAGGAACTTCAAACGGGCACTAGGAAACAGACTGAGAAAGCAGAGAAAAAGTGTCCCCTGCAACCCGTTTCCTTGGCGCTAGTTGAAAGAACGTCTCTCCACTTGCTCAGTTCCGAGAGATAAGTGTGTGTGAAAGCCGTACTTCACCTAGATTTTTGGGAACACAAAGTGTCTTTTCAGTTGCAAACTCCATTCCATACATATATATGGGTAGGTACTAGCTACAACTCGGTTTGAGGGTGAAAACTGCAGGAACTTCAAACCGGCACTAGCAAACAGACTGAGAAAGCAGAGAAAAAGTGTCTCCTGCAACTCGTTCCCTTGGTGCTAGATGAACGAAATTCTCTCCACTTTCTCAGTTCTGAGAGATAAGTGTGTGTGAAAGCCGTCCTTCACCTAGCTTGTTGGGAACACAATGTTTCTTTTCAGTTGCAAACTCCATTCCATACATATATATGGGGAGGTACTAGCTCCAACACAGTTTTACAGTGAAAACTGCAGGAACTTCAAACCGGCACTAGGAAACAGACTGAGAAAGCAGAGAAAAAGTGTCTCCTGCAACCCGTTCCCTTGGTGCTAGATGAACGAACGTCTCTCCACTTGCTCAGTTCTGAGAGATATGTGTGTGTGAACGCCGTCCTTCACCTAGCTTGTTGGGAACACAAAGTTTCTTTTCAGTTTCAAACTCCATTCCATACATCTATATGGGGAGGTACTAGCTCCAAGTCGGTTTTACAATGAAAACTGCAGGAATTTCAAACCGGCACTAGGAAACAGACTGAGAAAGCAGAGAAAAAGTGTCTCCTGCAAACCGTTCCCTTGGTGCTAGATGAACGAACGTCTCTCCACTTGCTCAGTTCTGAGAGATAAGTGTGTGTGAAAGCCGTCCTTCACCTAGCTTGTTGGGAACACAAAGTTTCTTTTCAGTTTCAAACTCCATTCCATACATATATATGGGGAGGTACTAGCTTCAACTCGGTTTTACAGTGAAAAGTGCAGGAACTTCAAACCGGCACTAGGAAACAGACTGAGAAATCAGAGAAATAGTGTCTCCTGCAACCCGTTCCCATGGTGCTAGATGAACGAACTTATATCCGCATGCTAATTTCTGAGAGATATGTGTGTGAACGCCGTCCTTCACCTAGCTTGTTGGGAACACAAAGTTTCTTTTCAGTTGCAAACTCCATTCCATACATATATATGGGTAGGTTCTAGCTACAACTCTGATTGAGGGTGAAAACTGCAGGAACATCAAACCGGCACCAGCGAACAGACTGAGAAACCAGAGAAAAAGTGTCTCCTGCAACCCGTTCCCTTGGTGCTAGATGAAATAACGTCTCTCCACTTGCTCACTTCTGAGAGATAAGTGTGTGTGAAAGCCGTCCTTCACCTAGCTTGTTTGGAAAACAAAGTTACTTTTCAGTTGCAAACACCATTCCATACATATATATGGGGAGGTGCTAGCTCCAACACGGTTTTACAGTGAAAACTGAAGGAACTTCAAACCGGCACTAGGAAACAGACTGAGAAAGCAGAGAAATAGTGTCTCCTGCAAACCGTTCCCTTGGTGCTAGATGAACGAACGTCTCTCCACTTGCTCACTTCTGAGAGATAAGTGTGTGTGAAAGCCGTCCTTCAACTAGCTTGTTGGGAACACAATGTTTCTTTTCAGTTGCAAACTCCATTCCATACATATATATGGGGAGGTACAAGCTCCCACTCGGTTTTACAGTGAAAACTGCAGGAACTTCAAACCGGCACTAGGAAACAGACTGAGAAAGCAGAGAAAAAGTGTCTCCTGCAACCCGTTCCCTTGGTGCTAGATGAACGAACGTCTGTCCACTTGCTAAGTTCTGAGAGATAAGTGTGTGTGAAAGCCGTTCTTCACCTAGCTTGTTGGGAAAACAAAGTTACTTTTCTGTTGCAAACTCCATTCCATACATATATATGGGGAGGTACTAGCTCCAATTCTGTTTTACAGTGAAAACTGCAGGAACTTCAAACCGGCAATAAAAAACAAACTGAGAAAGCAGAGAAATAGTGTCTAATGCAAACCGTTCCCTTGGTGCTAGATGAACGAACGTCTCTCCACTTGCTCAGATCTGAGAGATAAGTGTGTGTGAAATCCGTCCTTCACCTAGCTTGTTGGGAACACAAAGTTTCTTTTCAGATGCAAACCACATTCCATACATATATATGAGGATTTACTAGCTCCAACACTGTTTTACAGTGAAAACTGAAGGAACTTCAAACCGGCACTAGGGAACAGACTGAGAAAGCAGAGAAAAAGTGTCTCCTGCAACCCGTTCCCTTGGTGCTAGATGAACGAACGTCTCTCCACTTGCTCAGTTCTGAGAGATAAGTGTGTGTGAAAGCCGTCCTTCACCTAGCTTGTTTGGAACACAAAGTTTCTTTTCAGTTGCTAACTATTTTCCATACATATATATGGGGAGGTACAAGCTCCAACTCGGTTTTACAGTGAAAACTGAAGGAACTTCAAACCGGCACTGGGAAACAGACTGAGAAAGCAGATAAAAAGTGTCTCCTGCAAAGCGTTCCCTTGGTGGTAGATGAACGAACGTCTCTCCACCTGCTCAGTTCTGAGAGATAAGTGTGTGTGAAAGCCGTCCTTCACCAAGCTTGTTGGGAACACAAAGTTTCTTTTCAGTTGCAAACTCCATTCCATACATCTATATGGGGAGGTACTAGCTCCAACTCGGTTTGACAGTGAAAACTGCAGGAACTTCAAACCGGCACTAAGAAACAGACTAAGAAAACAGAGAAAAGTGTCTCCTGCAACCCGTTCCCTTGGTGCTAGTTGAAAGAACGTCTCTCCACTTGCTCAGTTCTGAGATATATGTGTGTGTGAACGCCGTCCTTCACCTAGCTTGTTGGGAACACAAAGTTTCTTTTCAGTTGCAAACTCCATTCCATACATCTATATGGGGAGGTACAAGCTCCAAGTCGGTTTTACAATGAAAACTGCAGGAACTTCAAACCGGCACTAGGAAACAGACTGAGAAAGCAGAGAAAAAGTGTCTCCTGCAACCCGTTCCCTTGGTGCTAGATGAACGAACGTCTCTCCACTTGCTCAGTTCTGAGAGATAAGTGTGTGTGAAAGCCGTCCTTCACCTAGCTTGTTGGGAACACAAAGTTTCTTTTCAGTTTCAAACTCCATTCCATACATATATATGGGGAGGTACTAGCTTCAACTCGGTTTTACAGTGAAAAGTGCAGGAACTTCAAACCGGCACTAGGAAACAGACTGAGAAATCAGAGAAAAAGTGTCTCCTGCAACCCGTTCCCTTGGTGCTAGATGAACGAACTTATATCCGCATGCTAATTTCTGAGAGATAAGTGTGTGAACGCCGTCCTTCACCTAGCTTGTTGGGAACACAAAGATTCTTTTCAGTTGCAAACTCCATTCCATAGATCTATATGGGGAGGTACTAGCTCAAACTCGGTTTTACAGTGAAAACTGCAGGAACTTCCAACCGGCACTAGGAAACAGACTAAGAAAGCAGAGAAAAAGTGTCCCCTGCAAACCGTTCCCTTGGTGCTAGTTGAAAGAACGTCTCTCCACTTGCTCAGTTCCGAGAGATAAGTGTGTGTGAAAGCCGTACTTCACCTAGATTTTTGGGAACACAAAGTTTGTTTTCAGTTGCAAACTCCATTCCATACATATATATGTGTAGGTACTAGCTACAACTCGGTTTGAGGGTGAAAACTGCAGGAACTTCAAACCGGCACTAGCAAACAGACTGAGAAAGCAGAGAAAAAGTGTCTCCTGCAACCCGTTCCCTTGGTGCTAGATGAACGAACGTCTCTCCACTTGCTCAGTTCTGAGGGATAAGTGTGTGTGAAAGCCGACTTTCACCTAGCTTGTTGGGAACACAAAGTTTCTTTTCAGTAGCAAACTCCACTCCATACATATTTATGGGGAGGTACTAGCTCCAACTCGGTTTTATAGTGAAAACTGCAGGAACTTCAAACCGGCACTAGGAAACAGACTGAGAAAGCAGAGAAAAAGTGTGTCCTCAACCCGTTTCCTTGGTGCTAGATGAACGAACTTCTCTCCCCTTGCTCAGTTCTGAGAGATAAGTGTGTGTGAAAGCCGTCCTTCAACTAGCTTGTTTGGAACACAAAGTTTCTTTTCAGTTGCTAACTAGTTTCCATACATATATATGGGGAGGTACAAGCTCCAACTCGGTTTTACAGTGAAAACTGAAGGAACTTCAAACCGGCACTGGGAAACAGACTGAGAAAGCAGATAAAAAGTGTCTCCTGCAAAGCGTTCCCTTGGTGGTAGATGAACGAACGTCTCTCAACCTGCTCAGATCTGAGAGATAAGTGTGTGTGAAAGCCGTCCTTCACCAAGCTTGTTGGGAACACAAAGTTTCTTTTCAGTTGCAAACTCCATTCCATACATCTATATGGGGAGGTACTAGCTCCAACTCGGTTTGACAGTGAAAACTGCAGGAACTTCAAACCGGCACTAAGAAACAGACTAAGAAAGCAGAGAAAAATTGTCCCCTGCAACCCGTTCCCTTGGTGCTAGTTGAAAGAACGTCTCTCCACTTGCTCAGTTTCGAGAGATTAGTGTGTGTGAAAGCCGTACTTCACCTAGATTTTTGGGAACACAAAGTTTCTTTTCAGCTGCAAACTCCATTCCATACATATATATGGGTAGGTACTAGCTACAACTCGGTTTGAGAGTGAAAACTGCAGGAACTTCAAACCGGCACTAGCAAACAGACTGAGAAAGCAGAGAAAAAGTGTCTCCTGCAACTCGTTCCCTTGGTGCTAGATGAATGAACTTCTCTCCACTTTCTCAGTTCAGAGAGATAAGTGTGTGTGAAAGCAGTCCTTCACCTAGCTTGTTGGGAACACAATGTTTCTTTTCAGTTGCAAACTCCATTCCATACATATATATGGGGAGGTACTAGCTCCAACACGGTTTTACAGTGAAAACTGCAGGAACTTCAAACCGGCACTAGGAAACAGACTGAGAAAGCAGAGAAAAAGTGTCTCCTGCAACCCGTTCCCTTGGTGCTAGATGAACGAACGTCTCTCCACTTGCTAAGTTCTGAGAGATAAGTGTGTGTGAAAGCCGTCCTTCACCTAGCTTGTTGGGAAAACAAAGTTACTTTTCAGTTGCAAACTCCATTCCATACATATATATGGAGAGGTACTAGCTCCAACTCGGTTTGACAGTGAAAACTGCAGGAACTTCAAACCGGCACTAGAAAACAGACTGAGAAAGCAGAGAAAAAGTGTCTCCTGCAACCCGTTCCCTTGGTGCTAGATGAACGAACGTCTCTCCACTTGCTCAGTTCTGAGAGATAAGTGTGTGTGAAAGCCGTCCTTCACCTAGCTTGTTGGGAACACAAAGTTTCTTTTCAGTTTCAAACTCCATTCCATACATCTATATGGGGTGGTACTAGCTCCAACTCGGTTTTACAGTGAAAACTGCAGGAACTTCAAACGGGCACTAGGAAACAGACTGAGAAAGCAGAGAAAAAGTGTCCCCTGCAACCCGTTTCCTTGGCGCTAGTTGAAAGAACGTCTCTCCACTTGCTCAGTTCCGAGAGATAAGTGTGTGTGAAAGCCGTACTTCACCTAGATTTTTGGGAACACAAAGTGTCTTTTCAGTTGCAAACTCCATTCCATACATATATATGGGTAGGTACTAGCTACAACTCGGTTTGAGGGTGAAAACTGCAGGAACTTCAAACCGGCACTAGCAAACAGACTGAGAAAGCAGAGAAAAAGTGTCTCCTGCAACTCGTTCCCTTGGTGCTAGATGAACGAAATTCTCTCCACTTTCTCAGTTCTGAGAGATAAGTGTGTGTGAAAGCCGTCCTTCACCTAGCTTGTTGGGAACACAATGTTTCTTTTCAGTTGCAAACTCCATTCCATACATATATATGGGGAGGTACTAGCTCCAACACAGTTTTACAGTGAAAACTGCAGGAACTTCAAACCGGCACTAGGAAACAGACTGAGAAAGCAGAGAAAAAGTGTCTCCTGCAACCCGTTCCCTTGGTGCTAGATGAACGAACGTCTCTCCACTTGCTCAGTTCTGAGAGATAAGTGTGTGTGAAAGCCGTCCTTCACCTAGCTTGTTGGGAACACAAAGTTTCTTTTCAGTTTCAAACTCCATTCCATACATATATATGGGGAGGTACTAGCTTCAACTCGGTTTTACAGTGAAAAGTGCAGGAACTTCAAACCGGCACTAGGAAACAGACTGAGAAATCAGAGAAATAGTGTCTCCTGCAACCCGTTCCCATGGTGCTAGATGAACGAACTTATATCCGCATGCTAATTTCTGAGAGATATGTGTGTGAACGCCGTCCTTCACCTAGCTTGTTGGGAACACAAAGTTTCTTTTCAGTTGCAAACTCCATTCCATACATATATATGGGTAGGTTCTAGCTACAACTCTGATTGAGGGTGAAAACTGCAGGAACATCAAACCGGCACCAGCGAACAGACTGAGAAACCAGAGAAAAAGTGTCTCCTGCAACCCGTTCCCTTGGTGCTAGATGAAATAACGTCTCTCCACTTGCTCACTTCTGAGAGATAAGTGTGTGTGAAAGCCGTCCTTCACCTAGCTTGTTTGGAAAACAAAGTTACTTTTCAGTTGCAAACACCATTCCATACATATATATGGGGAGGTACTAGCTCCAACACGGTTTTACAGTGAAAACTGAAGGAACTTCAAACCGGCACTAGGAAACAGACTGAGAAAGCAGAGAAATAGTGTCTCCTGCAAACCGTTCCCTTGGTGCTAGATGAACGAACGTCTCTCCACTTGCTCACTTCTGAGAGATAAGTGTGTGTGAAAGCCGTCCTTCAACTAGCTTGTTGGGAACACAATGTTTCTTTTCAGTTGCAAACTCCATTCCATACATATATATGGGGAGGTACAAGCTCCCACTCGGTTTTACAGTGAAAACTGCAGGAACTTCAAACCGGCACTAGGAAACAGACTGAGAAAGCAGAGAAAAAGTGTCTCCTGCAACCCGTTCCCTTGGTGCTAGATGAACGAACGTCTGTCCACTTGCTAAGTTCTGAGAGATAAGTGTGTGTGAAAGCCGTTCTTCACCTAGCTTGTTGGGAAAACAAAGTTACTTTTCTGTTGCAAACTCCATTCCATACATATATATGGGGAGGTACTAGCTCCAATTCTGTTTTACAGTGAAAACTGCAGGAACTTCAAACCGGCAATAAAAAACAAACTGAGAAAGCAGAGAAATAGTGTCTAATGCAAACCGTTCCCTTGGTGCTAGATGAACGAACGTCTCTCCACTTGCTCAGATCTGAGAGATAAGTGTGTGTGAAATCCGTCCTTCACCTAGCTTGTTGGGAACACAAAGTTTCTTTTCAGATGCAAACCACATTCCATACATATATATGAGGATTTACTAGCTCCAACACTGTTTTACAGTGAAAACTGAAGGAACTTCAAACCGGCACTAGGGAACAGACTGAGAAAGCAGAGAAAAAGTGTCTCCTGCAACCCGTTCCCTTGGTGCTAGATGAACGAACGTCTCTCCACTTGCTCAGTTCTGAGAGATAAGTGTGTGTGAAAGCCGTCCTTCACCTAGCTTGTTTGGAACACAAAGTTTCTTTTCAGTTGCTAACTATTTTCCATACATATATATGGGGAGGTACAAGCTCCAACTCGGTTTTACAGTGAAAACTGAAGGAACTTCAAACCGGCACTGGGAAACAGACTGAGAAAGCAGATAAAAAGTGTCTCCTGCAAAGCGTTCCCTTGGTGGTAGATGAACGAACGTCTCTCCACCTGCTCAGTTCTGAGAGATAAGTGTGTGTGAAAGCCGTCCTTCACCAAGCTTGTTGGGAACACAAAGTTTCTTTTCAGTTGCAAACTCCATTCCATACATCTATATGGGGAGGTACTAGCTCCAACTCGGTTTGACAGTGAAAACTGCAGGAACTTCAAACCGGCACTAAGAAACAGACTAAGGAAACAGAGAAAAGTGTCTCCTGCAACCCGTTCCCTTGGTGCTAGTTGAAAGAACGTCTCTCCACTTGCTCAGTTCTGAGATATATGTGTGTGTGAACGCCGTCCTTCACCTAGCTTGTTGGGAACACAAAGTTTCTTTTCAGTTGCAAACTCCATTCCATACATCTATATGGGGAGGTACAAGCTCCAAGTCGGTTTTACAATGAAAACTGCAGGAACTTCAAACCGGCACTAGGAAACAGACTGAGAAAGCAGAGAAAAAGTGTCTCCTGCAACCCGTTCCCTTGGTGCTAGATGAACGAACGTCTCTCCACTTGCTCAGTTCTGAGAGATAAGTGTGTGTGAAAGCCGTCCTTCACCTAGCTTGTTGGGAACACAAAGTTTCTTTTCAGTTTCAAACTCCATTCCATACATATATATGGGGAGGTACTAGCTTCAACTCGGTTTTACAGTGAAAAGTGCAGGAACTTCAAACCGGCACTAGGAAACAGACTGAGAAATCAGAGAAAAAGTGTCTCCTGCAACCCGTTCCCTTGGTGCTAGATGAACGAACTTATATCCGCATGCTAATTTCTGAGAGATAAGTGTGTGAACGCCGTCCTTCACCTAGCTTGTTGGGAACACAAAGATTCTTTTCAGTTGCAAACTCCATTCCATAGATCTATATGGGGAGGTACTAGCTCAAACTCGGTTTTACAGTGAAAACTGCAGGAACTTCCAACCGGCACTAGGAAACAGACTAAGAAAGCAGAGAAAAAGTGTCCCCTGCAAACCGTTCCCTTGGTGCTAGTTGAAAGAACGTCTCTCCACTTGCTCAGTTCCGAGAGATAAGTGTGTGTGAAAGCCGTACTTCACCTAGATTTTTGGGAACACAAAGTTTGTTTTCAGTTGCAAACTCCATTCCATACATATATATGTGTAGGTACTAGCTACAACTCGGTTTGAGGGTGAAAACTGCAGGAACTTCAAACCGGCACTAGCAAACAGACTGAGAAAGCAGAGAAAAAGTGTCTCCTGCAACTCGTTCCCTTGGTGCTAGATGAACGAACTTCTCTCCACTTTCTCTGTTCTGAGAGATAAGTGTGTGTGAAAGCCGTCCTTCACCTAGCTTGTTGGGAACACAATGTTTCTTTTCAGTTGCAAACTCCATTCCATACATATATATGGGGAGGTACTAGCTCCAACTCAATTTTACAGAGAAAACTGCAGGAACTTCAAACCGGCACTAGGAAACAGACTGAGAAAGCAGAGAAAAGTGTCTCCTGCAACCCGTTCCCTTGGTGCTAGATGAACGAACGTCTCTCCACTTGCTCAGTTCTGAGAGACATGTGTGTGTGAACGCCGTCCTTCACCTAGCTTGTTGGGAACACAAAGTTTCTTTTCAGTTTCAAACTCCATTCCATACATATATATGGGGAGGTACAAACTCCAACTCGGTTTTACAGTGAAAAGTGCAGGAAATTCACACCGGCACTATGAAATAGACTGAGAAAGCAGAGAAAAAGTGTCTCCTGCAACCCGTTCCCTTGGTGCTAGATGAACGAACGTCTCTCCACTTGCTCACTTCTGAGAGATAAGTGTGTGTGAACGCCGTCCTTCACCTAGCTTGTTGGGAACACAAAGTTTCTTTTCAGTTTCAAACTCCATTCCATACATCTATATGGGGAGCTACTAGCTCCAACTCTGTTTTACAGTGAAAACTGCAGGAACTTCAAACCGGCACTAGCAAACAGACTGACAAAGCAGAGAAAAAGTGTCTCCTGCTACCCGTTCCCATGGTGCTAGATGAACGAAATTCTCTCCACTTTCTCAATTCTGAGAGGTAAGTTTGTGTGAAAGCCGTCCTTCACCTAGCTTGTTGGAAAAACAATGTTTCTTTTCAGTTGCAAACTCCATTCCATACATATATATGGGGAGGTACTAGCTCCAACTCGGTTTTACAGTGAAAACTGCAGGAACTTCAAACCGGCACTAGGAAACAGACGGAGAAAGCAGAGAAAAAGTGCCTCCTGCAACCCGTTCCCTTGGTGCTAGATGAACGAACGTCTCTCCACTTGCTCAGTTCTGAGAGATATGTGTGTGTGAACGCCGTCCTTCACCTAGCTTGTTGGGAACACAAAGTTTCTTTTCAGTTGCAAACTCCATTCCATACATCTATATGGGGAGGTTCTAGCTCCAAGTCGGTTTTACAATGAAAACTGCAGGAACTTCAAACCGGCACTAGGAAACAGACTGAGAAAGCAGAGAAAAAGTGTCTCCTGCAACCCGTTCCCTTGGTGCTAGATGAACGAACGTCTCTCCACTTGCTCAGTTCTGAGAGATAAGTGTGTGTGAAAGCCGTCCTTCACCTAGCTTGTTGGGAACACAAAGTTTCTTTTCAGTTGCAAACTCCATTCCATACATATATATATGGGGAGGTACAAGCTCCAACTCGGTTTGACAGTGAAAACTGCAGGAACTTCAAACCGGCACTAGGAAACAGACTGAAAAAGCAGAAAAAAAGTGTCTCCTGCAACCCGTTCCCTTGGTGCTAGATGAACGAACGTCTCTCCACTTGCTCAGTTCTGAGAGATAAGTGTGTGTGAAAGCCGTACTTCACCTAGCTTGTTGGAAAAACAAAGTTACTTTTCAGTTGCAAACTCCATTCCATACATATATATGGGGAGGTACTAGCTCCAACTCGGTTTGACAGTGAAAACTGCAGGAACTTCAAACCGGCACTAGGAAACAGATTGAGAAAGCAGAGAAAAAGTGTCTCCTGCAACCCGTTCCCTTGGTGCTAGATGAACGAACGTCTCTCCACTTGCTCAGTTCTGAGAGATAAGTGTGTGTGAAAGCCGACATTCACCTAGCTTGTTGGGAACACAAAGTTTCTTTTCAGTTGCAAACTCCATTCCATACATATATATGGGGAGGTACTAGCTCCAACTCGGTTTGACAGTGAAAACTGCAGGAACTTCAAACCGGCACTAGGAAACAGACTGAGAAATCAGAGAAAAAGTGTCTCCTGCAACCCGTTCCCTTGGTGCTAGATGAAAGAAGGTATCTCCACTTGCTCAGTTCTGAGAGATAATTGTGTGTGAAAGCCGTCCTTCACCTACCTTGTTGGGAACACAAAGTTTCTTTTCAGTTTCAAACTCCATTCCATACATCTATATGGGGAGGTACTAGCTCCAACTCGGTTTTACAATGAAAACTGCAGGAACTTCAAACCGGCACTAGGAAACAGAATGAGAAAGCAGAGAAAAAGTGTCTCCTGCAAACCGTTCCCTTGGTGCTAGATGAACGAACGTCTCTCCACTTGCTCAGTTCTGAGAGATAAGTGTGTGTGAAAGCCGAACTTCACCTAGCTTGTTGGGAACACAAAGTTTCTTTTCAGTAGCAAACTCCACTCCATACATATATATGGGGAGGTACTAGCTCCAACTCGGTTTTATAGTGAAAACTGCAGGAACTTCAAACCGGCACTAGGAAACAGACTGAGAAAGCAGAGAAAAAGTGTCTCCTGCAACCCGTTCCCTTTGTGCTAGATGAAAGAACGTCTCTCCACTTGCTCAGTTCTGAGAGATATGTGTGTGTGAAAGCCGTCCTTCACCTAGCTTGTTGGGAACACAAAGTTTCTTTTCAGTTGCAAACTCCATTCCATACATATATATGGGGAGGTACTAGCTTCAACTCGGTTTTATAGTGAAAACTGCAGGAACTACAAACCGGCACTAGGAAACAGACTGAGAAAGCAGAGAAAAAGTGTCTCCTCAACCCGTTTCCTTGGTGCTAGATGAACGAACTTCTCTCCCCTTGCTCAGTTCTGAGAGATAAGTGTGTGTGAAAGCCGTCCTTCACCTAGCTTGTTGGGAACACAAAGTTTCTTTTCAGTTGCAAACTCCATTCCATACATATATATGGGGTGGTACTATCTCCAACTCCGTTATACCGTGAAAACTACAGGAACTTCAAACCGGCACTAGGAAACAGACTGAGAAAGCAGAGAAATAGTGTCTCCTGCAACCCGTTCCCTTGGTGCTAGATGAACGAACGTCTCTCCACTTGCTCAGTTCTGAGAGATAAGTGTGTGTGAAAGCCGTCCTTCACCTACCTTGTTGGGAACACAAAGTTTCTTTTCAGTTGCAAACTCCATTCCATACATCTATATGGGGAGGTACTAGCTACAACTCGGTTTGACAGTGAAAACTGCAGGAACTTCAAACCGGCACTAGGAAACAGACTGAGAAAGCAGAGAAAAAGTGTCTCCTGCAACCCGTTCCCATGGTGCTAGATGAACGAACGTCTCTCCACTTGCTCAGTTCTGAGAGATAAGTGTGTGTGAAAGCCGTCCTTCACCTAGCTTGTTGGGAACACAAAGTTTCTTTTCAGTTTCAAACTCCATTCCATACATCTATATGGGGAGGTACTAGCTCCAACTCGGTTTTACAGTGAAAACTGCAGGAACTTCAAACCGGCACTAGGAAAAAGACTGAGAAAGCAGAGAAAAAGTGTCTCCTGCAACCCGTTCCCTTGGTGCTAGATGAACGAACGTCTCTCCACTTGCTCAGTTCTGAGAGATAAGTGTGTGTGAAATCCGTCCTTCACCTAGCTTGTTGGGAACACAAAGTTTCTTTTCAGTAGCAAACTCCACTCCATACATATATATGGGGAGGTACTAGCTCCAACTCGGTTTTATAGTGAAAACTGCAGGAACTTCAAACCAGCACTAGGAAACAGACTGAGAAAGCAGAGAAAAAGTGTCTCCTGCAACCCGTTCCCTTTGTGCTAGATGAACGAACGTCTCTCCACTTGCTCAGTTCTGAGAGATAAGTGTGTGTGAAAGCCGAACTTCACCTAGCTTGTTGGGAACACAAAGTTTCTTTTCATTAGCAAACTCCACTCCATACATATATATGGGGGTGTACTAGCTCCAACTCGGTTTTATAGAGAAAACTGCAGGAACTTCAAACCGGCACTAGGAAACAGACTGAGAAAGCAGAGAAATAGTGTCTCCTCAACCCGTTTCCTTGGTGCTAGATGAACGAACTTCTCTCCCCTTGCTCAGTTCTGAGAGATAAGTGTGTGTGAAAGCCGTCCTTCACCTAGCTTGTTGGGAACACAAAGTTTCTTTTCAGTAGCAAACTCCATTCCATACATATATATGGGGTGGTACTAGCTCCATCTCCGTTATACCGTGAAAACTACAGGAACTTCAAACCGGCACTAGGAAACAGACTGAGAAAGCAGAGAAATAGTGTCCCCTGCAACCCGTTCCCTTGGTGCTAGATGAACGAACGTCTCTCCACTTGCTCAGTTCTGAGAGATAAGTGTGTGTGAAAGCCGTCCTTCACCTACCTTGTTGGGAACACAAAGTTTCTTTTCAGTTGCAAACTCCATTCCATACATATATATGGGGAGGTACTAGCTCCAACTCGGTTTGACAGTGAAAACTGCAGGAACTTCAAACCGGCACTAGGAAACAGACTGAGAAAGCAGAGAAAAAGTGTCTCCTGCAACCCGTTCCCTTGGTGCTAGATGAACGAACGTCTCTCCACTTGCTCAGTTCTGAGGGATAAGTGTGTGTGAAAGCCGACTTTCACCTAGCTTGTTGGGAACACAAAGTTTCTTTTCAGTAGCAAACTCCACTCCATACATATTTATGGGGAGGTACTAGCTCCAACTCGGTTTTACAGTGAAAACTGCAGGAACTTCAAACCGGCACTAGGAAACAGACTGAGAAATCAGAGAAAAAGTGTCTCCTGCAACCCGTTCCCTTGGTGCTAGATGAAAGAAGGTATCTCCACTTGCTCAGTTCTGAGAGATAATTGTGTGTGAAAGCCGTCCTTCACCTACCTTGTTGGGAACACAAAGTTTCTTTTCAGTTTCAAACTCCATTCCATACATCTATATGGGGAGGTACTAGCTCCAACTCGGTTTTACAATGAAAACTGCAGGAACTTCAAACCGGCACTAGGAAACAGACTGAGAAAGCAGAGAAAAAGTGTCTCCTGCAAACCGTTCCCTTGGTGCTAGATGAACGAACGTCTCTCCACTTGCTCAGTTCTGAGAGATAAGTGTGTGTGAAAGCCGAACTTCACCTAGCTTGTTGGGAACACAAAGTTTCTTTTCAGTAGCAAACTCCACTCCATACATATATATGGGGAGGTACTAGCTCCAACTCGGTTTTATAGTGAAAACTGCAGGAACTTCAAACCGGCACTAGGAAACAGACTGAGAAAGCAGAGAAAAAGTGTCTCCTGCAACCCGTTCCCTTTGTGCTAGATGAAAGAACCTCTCTCCACTTGCTCAGTTCTGAGAGATATGTGTGTGTGAAAGCCGTCCTTCACCTAGCTTGTTGGGAACACAAAGTTTCTTTTCAGTTGCAAACTCCATTCCATACATATATATGAGGAGGTACTAGCTTCAACTCGGTTTTATAGTGAAAACTGCAGGAACTACAAACCGGCACTAGGAAACAGACTGAGAAACAGAGAAAAAGTGTCTCCTCAACCCGTTTCCTTGGTGCTAGATGAACGAACTTCTCTCCCCTTGCTCAGTTCTGAGAGATAAGTGTGTGTGAAAGCCGTCCTTCACCTAGCTTGTTGGGAACACAAAGTTTCTTTTCAGTTGCAAACTCCATTCCATACATATATATGGGGTGGTACTATCTCCAACTCCGTTATACCGTGAAAACTACAGGAACTTCAAACCGGCACTAGGAAACAGACTGAGAAAGCAGAGAAATAGTGTCTCCTGCAACCCGTTCCCTTGGTGCTAGATGAACGAACGTCTCTCCACTTGCTCAGTTCTGAGAGATAAGTGTGTGTGAAAGCCGAACTTCACCTAGCTTGTTGGGAACACAAAGTTTCTTTTCAGTAGCAAACTCCACTCCATACATATATATGGGGAGGTACTAGCTCCAACTCGGTTTTATAGTGAAAACTGCAGGAACTTCAAACCGGCACTAGGAAACAGACTGAGAAAGCAGAGAAAAAGTGTCTCCTGCAACCCGTTCCCTTTGTGCTAGATGAAAGAACGTCTCTCCACTTGCTCAGTTCTGAGAGATATGTGTGTGTGAAAGCCGTCCTTCACCTAGCTTGTTGGGAACACAAAGTTTCTTTTCAGTTGCAAACTCCATTCCATACATATATATGGGGAGGTACTAGCTTCAACTCGGTTTTATAGTGAAAACTGCAGGAACTACAAACCGGCACTAGGAAACAGACTGAGAAAGCAGAGAAAAAGTGTCTCCTCAACCCGTTTCCTTGGTGCTAGATGAACGAACTTCTCTCCCCTTGCTCAGTTCTGAGAGATAAGTGTGTGTGAAAGCCGTCCTTCACCTAGCTTGTTGGGAACACAAAGTTTCTTTTCAGTTGCAAACTCCATTCCATACATATATATGGGGTGGTACTATCTCCAACTCCGTTATACCGTGAAAACTACAGGAACTTCAAAACGGCACTAGGAAAGAGACTGAGAAAGCAGAGAAATAGTGTCTCCTGCAACCCGTTCCCTTGGTGCTAGATGAACGAACGTCTCTCCACTTGCTCAGTTCTGAGAGATAAGTGTGTGTGAAAGCCGTCCTTCACCTACCTTGTTGGGAACACAAAGTTTCTTTTCAGTTGCAAACTCCATTCCATACATCTATATGGGGAGGTACTAGCTACAACTCGGTTTGACAGTGAAAACTGCAGGAACTTCAAACCGGCACTAGGAAACAGACTGAGAAAGCAGAGAAAAAGTGTCTCCTGCAACCCGTTCCCATGGTGCTAGATGAACGAACGTCTCTCCACTTGCTCAGTTCTGAGAGATAAGTGTGTGTGAAAGCCGTCCTTCACCTAGCTTGTTGGGAACACAAAGTTTCTTTTCAGTTTCAAACTCCATTCCATACATCTATATGGGGAGGTACTAGCTCCAACTCGGTTTTACAGTGAAAACTGCAGGAACTTCAAACCGGCACTAGGAAACAGACTGAGAAAGCAGAGAAAAAGTGTCTCCTGCAACCCGTTCCCTTGGTGCTAGATGAACGAACGTCTCTCCACTTGCTCAGTTCTGAGAGATAAGTGTGTGTGAAATCCGTCCTTCACCTAGCTTGTTGGGAACACAAAGTTTCTTTTCAGTAGCAAACTCCACTCCATACATATATATGGGGAGGTACTAGCTCCAACTCGGTTTTATAGTGAAAACTGCAGGAACTTCAAACCAGCACTAGGAAACAGACTGAGAAAGCAGAGAAAAAGTGTCTCCTGCAACCCGTTCCCTTTGTGCTAGATGAACGAACGTCTCTCCACTTGCTCAGTTCTGAGAGATAAGTGTGTGTGAAAGCCGACCTTCACTTAGCTTGTTGGGAACACAAAGTTTCTTTTCATTAGCAAACTCCACTCCATACATATATATGGGGGTGTACTAGCTCCAACTCGGTTTTATAGTGAAAACTGCAGGAACTTCAAACCGGCACTAGGAAACAGACTGAGAAAGCAGAGAAAAAGTGTCTCCTCAACCCGTTTCCTTGGTGCTAGATGAACGAACTTTTCTCCCCTTGCTCAGTTCTGAGAGATAAGTGTGTGTGAAAGCCGTCCTTCACCTAGCTTGTTGGGAACACAAAGATTCTTTTCAGTAGCAAACTCCATTCCATACATATATATGGAGTGGTACTAGCTCCAACTCCGTTATACCGTGAAAACTACAGGAACTTCAAACCGGCACTAGGAAACAGACTGAGAAAGCAGAGAAATAGTGTCCCCTGCAACCAGTTCCCTTGGTGCTAGATGAACGAACGTCTCTCCACTTGCTCAGTTCTGAGAGATAAGTGTGTGTGAAAGCCGTCCTTCACCTACCTTGTTGGGAACACAAAGTTTCTTTTCAGTTGCAAACTCCATTCCATACATATATATGGGGAGGTACTAGCTCCAACTCGGTTTGACAGTGAAAACTGCAGGAACTTCAAACCGGCACTAGGAAACAGACTGAGAAAGCAGAGAAAAAGTGTCTCCTGCAACCCGTTCCCTTGGTGCTAGATGAACGAACGTCTCTCCACTTGCTCAGTTCTGAGGGATAAGTGTGTGTGAAAGCCGACTTTCACCTAGCTTGTTGGGAACACAAAGTTTCTTTTCAGTAGCAAACCCCACTCCATACATATTTATGGGGAGGTACTAGCTCCAACTCGGTTTTATAGTGAAAACTGCAGGAACTTCAAACCGGCACTAGGAAACAGACTGAGAAAGCAGAGAAAAAGTGTCTCCTCAACCCGTTTCCTTGGTGCTAGATGAACGAACTTCTCTCCCCTTGCTCAGTTCTGAGAGATAAGTGTGTGTGAAAGCCGTCTTTCACCTAGCTTGTTGGGAACACAAAGTTTCTTTTCAGTTGCCAACTCCATTCCATACATATATATGGGGTGGTACTAGCTCCAACTCCGTTATACCGTGAAAACTACAGGAACTTCAAACCGGCACTAGGAAACAGACTGAGAAAGCAGAGAAATAGTGTCTCCTGCAACCCGTTCCCTTGGTGCTAGATGAACGAACGTCTCTCCACTTGCTTAGTTCTGAGAGATAAGTGTGTGTGAAAGCCGTCCTTCACCTACCTTGTTGGGAACACAAAGTTTCTTTTCAGTTGCAAACTCCATTCCATACATATATATGGGGAGGTACTAGCTCCAAATCGGTTTGACAGTGAAAACTGCAGGAACTTCAAACCGGCACTAGGAAACAGACTGAGAAATCAGAGAAAAAGTGTCTCCTGCAACCCGTTCCCTTGGTGCTAGATGAAAGAACGTCTCTCCACTTGCTCAGTTCTGAGAGATAAGTGTGTGTGAAAGCCGTCCTTCACCTACCTTGTTGGGAACACAAAGTTTCTTTTCAGTTGCCAACTCCATTCCATACATCTATATGGGGAGGTACTAGCTCCAACTCGGTTTTACAATGAAAACTGCAGGAACTTCAAACCGGCACTAGGAAACAGACTGAGAAATCAGAGAAAAAGTGTCTCCTGCAACCCGTTCCCTTGGTGCTAGATGAACGAACGTCTCTCCACTTGCTCAGTTCTGAGAGATAAGTGTGTGTGAAAGCCGACCTTCACCTAGCTTGTTGGGAACACAAAGTTTCTTTTCAGTAGCAAACTCCACTCCATACATATATATGGGGAGGTACTAGCTCCAACTCGGTTTTATAGTGAAAACTGCAGGAACTTCAAACCGACACTAGGAAACAGACTGAGAAAGCAGAGAAAAAGTGTCTCCTGCAACCCGTTTCCTTGGTGCTAGATGAACGAACTTGTCTCCCCTTGCTCAGTTCTGAGAGATAAGTGTGTGTGAAAGCCGTCCTTCACCTAGCTTGTTGGGAACACAAAGTTTCTTTTCAGTTGCAAACTCCATTCCATACATATATATGGGGTGGTACTAGCTCCAAATCCGTTATACCGTGAAAACTACAGGAACTTCAAACCGGCACTAGGAAACAGACTGAGAAAGCAGAGAAATAGTGTCTCCTGCAACCCGTTCCCTTGGTGCTAGATGAACGAACGTCTCTCCACTTGCTCAGTTCTGAGAGATAAGTGTGTGTGAAAGCCGTCCTTCACCTACCTTGTTGGGAACACAAAGTTTCTTTTCAGTTGCAAACTCCATTCCATACATATATATGGGGAGGTACTAGCTCCAACTCGGTGTGACAGTGAAAACTGCAGGAACTTCAAACCGGCACTAGGAAACAGACTGAGAAAGCAGAGAAAAAGTGTCTCCTGCAACCCGTTCCCTTGGTGCTAGATGAACGAACATCTCTCCACTTGCTCAGTTCTGAGAGATAAGTGTGTGTGAAAGCCGTCCTTCACCTAGCTTGTTGGGAACACAAAGTTTCTTTTCAGTTGCAAACTCCATTCCATACATATATATGGGGAGGTACTAGCTTCAACTCGGTTTTATAGTGAAAACTGCGGGGAACTACAAACCGGCACTAGGAAACAGACTGAGAAAGCAGAGAAAAAGTGTCTCCTCAACCCGTTTCCTTGGTGGTAGATGAACGAAATTCTCTCCCCTTGCTCAGTTCTGAGAGATAAGTGTGTGTGAAAGCCGTCCTTCACCTAGCTTGTTGGGAACACAAAGTTTCTTTTCAGTTGCAAACTCCATTCCATACATATATATGGGGTGGTACTAGCTCCAACCCCGTTATACCGTGAAAACTACAGGAACTTCAAACCGGCACTAGGAAACAGACTGAGAAAGCAGAGAAATAGTGTCTCCTGCAACCCGTTCCCTTGGTGCTAGATGAACGAACGTCTCTCCACTTGCTCAGTTCTGAGAGATAAGTGTGTTTGAAAGCCGTCCTTCACCTACCTTGTTGGGAACACAAAGTTTCTTTTCAGTTGCAAACTCCATTCCATACATATATATGGGGAGGTACTAGCTCCAACTCGGTTTGACAGTGAAAACTGCAGGAATTTCAAACCGGCACTAGGAAACAGACTGAGAAAGCAGAGAAAAAATGTCTCCTGCAACCCGATCCCTTGGTGCTAGATGAACGAACGTCTCTCCACTTGCTCAGTTCTGAGAGATAAGTGTGTGTGAAAGCCGTCCTTCACCTAGCTTGTTGGGAACACAAAGTTTCTTTTCAGTTTCAAACTCCATTCCATACATCTATATGGGGAGGTACTAGCTCCAACTCGGTTTGACAGTGAAAACTGCAGGAACTTCAAACCGGCACTAGGAAACAGACTGAGAAAGCAGAGAAAAAGTGTCTCCTGCAACCTGTTCCCTTGGTGCTAGATGAACGAACGTCTCTCCACTTGCTCAGTTCTGAGAGATAAGTGTGTGTGAAAGCCGACCTTCACCTAGCTTGTTGGGAACACAAAGTTTCTTTTCAGTAGCAAACTCCACTCCATACATATATATGGGGAGGTACTAGCTCCAACTCGGTTTTATAGTGAAAACTACAGGAACTTCAAACCGGCACTAGGAAACAGACTGAGAAAGCAGAGAAAAAGTGTCTCCTCAACCCGTTTCCTTGGTGCTAGATGAACGAACTTCTCTCCCCTTGCTCAGTTCTGAGAGATAAGTGTGTGTGAAAGCCGTCTTTCACCTAGCTTGTTGGGAACACAAAGTTTCTTTTCAGTTGCCAACTCCATTCCATACATATATATGGGGTGGTACTAGCTCCAACTCCGTTATACCGTGAAAACTACAGGAACTTCAAACCGGCACTAGGAAACAGACTGAGAAAGCAGAGAAATAGTGTCTCCTGCAACCCGTTCCCTTGGTGCTAGATGAACGAACGTCTCTCCACTTGCTTAGTTCTGAGAGATAAGTGTGTGTGAAAGCCGTCCTTCACCTACCTTGTTGGGAACACAAAGTTTCTTTTCAGTTGCAAACTCCATTCCATACATATATATGGGGAGGTACTAGCTCCAAATCGGTTTGACAGTGAAAACTGCAGGAACTTCAAACCGGCACTAGGAAACAGACTGAGAAATCAGAGAAAAAGTGTCTCCTGCAACCCGTTCCCTTGGTGCTAGATGAAAGAACGTCTCTCCACTTGCTCAGTTCTGAGAGATAAGTGTGTGTGAAAGCCGTCCTTCACCTACCTTGTTGGGAACACAAAGTTTCTTTTCAGTTGCCAACTCCATTCCATACATCTATATGGGGAGGTACTAGCTCCAACTCGGTTTTACAATGAAAACTGCAGGAACTTCAAACCGGCACTAGGAAACAGACTGAGAAATCAGAGAAAAAGTGTCTCCTGCAACCCGTTCCCTTGGTGCTAGATGAACGAACGTCTCTCCACTTGCTCAGTTCTGAGAGATAAGTGTGTGTGAAAGCCGACCTTCACCTAGCTTGTTGGGAACACAAAGTTTCTTTTCAGTAGCAAACTCCACTCCATACATATATATGGGGAGGTACTAGCTCCAACTCGGTTTTATAGTGAAAACTGCAGGAACTTCAAACCGACACTAGGAAACAGACTGAGAAAGCAGAGAAAAAGTGTCTCCTGCAACCCGTTTCCTTGGTGCTAGATGAACGAACTTGTCTCCCCTTGCTCAGTTCTGAGAGATAAGTGTGTGTGAAAGCCGTCCTTCACCTAGCTTGTTGGGAACACAAAGTTTCTTTTCAGTTGCAAACTCCATTCCATACATATATATGGGGTGGTACTAGCTCCAAATCCGTTATACCGTGAAAACTACAGGAACTTCAAACCGGCACTAGGAAACAGACTGAGAAAGCAGAGAAATAGTGTCTCCTGCAACCCGTTCCCTTGGTGCTAGATGAACGAACGTCTCTCCACTTGCTCAGTTCTGAGAGATAAGTGTGTGTGAAAGCCGTCCTTCACCTACCTTGTTGGGAACACAAAGTTTCTTTTCAGTTGCAAACTCCATTCCATACATATATATGGGGAGGTACTAGCTCCAACTCGGTGTGACAGTGAAAACTGCAGGAACTTCAAACCGGCACTAGGAAACAGACTGAGAAAGCAGAGAAAAAGTGTCTCCTGCAACCCGTTCCCTTGGTGCTAGATGAACGAACATCTCTCCACTTGCTCAGTTCTGAGAGATAAGTGTGTGTGAAAGCCGTCCTTCACCTAGCTTGTTGGGAACACAAAGTTTCTTTTCAGTTGCAAACTCCATTCCATACATATATATGGGGAGGTACTAGCTTCAACTCGGTTTTATAGTGAAAACTGCGGGGAACTACAAACCGGCACTAGGAAACAGACTGAGAAAGCAGAGAAAAAGTGTCTCCTCAACCCGTTTCCTTGGTGGTAGATGAACGAAATTCTCTCCCCTTGCTCAGTTCTGAGAGATAAGTGTGTGTGAAAGCCGTCCTTCACCTAGCTTGTTGGGAACACAAAGTTTCTTTTCAGTTGCAAACTCCATTCCATACATATATATGGGGTGGTACTAGCTCCAACCCCGTTATACCGTGAAAACTACAGGAACTTCAAACCGGCACTAGGAAACAGACTGAGAAAGCAGAGAAATAGTGTCTCCTGCAACCCGTTCCCTTGGTGCTAGATGAACGAACGTCTCTCCACTTGCTCAGTTCTGAGAGATAAGTGTGTTTGAAAGCCGTCCTTCACCTACCTTGTTGGGAACACAAAGTTTCTTTTCAGTTGCAAACTCCATTCCATACATATATATGGGGAGGTACTAGCTCCAACTCGGTTTGACAGTGAAAACTGCAGGAATTTCAAACCGGCACTAGGAAACAGACTGAGAAAGCAGAGAAAAAATGTCTCCTGCAACCCGATCCCTTGGTGCTAGATGAACGAACGTCTCTCCACTTGCTCAGTTCTGAGAGATAAGTGTGTGTGAAAGCCGTCCTTCACCTAGCTTGTTGGGAACACAAAGTTTCTTTTCAGTTTCAAACTCCATTCCATACATCTATATGGGGAGGTACTAGCTCCAACTCGGTTTGACAGTGAAAACTGCAGGAACTTCAAACCGGCACTAGGAAACAGACTGAGAAAGCAGAGAAAAAGTGTCTCCTGCAACCTGTTCCCTTGGTGCTAGATGAACGAACGTCTCTCCACTTGCTCAGTTCTGAGAGATAAGTGTGTGTGAAAGCCGACCTTCACCTAGCTTGTTGGGAACACAAAGTTTCTTTTCAGTAGCAAACTCCACTCCATACATATATATGGGGAGGTACTAGCTCCAACTCGGTTTTATAGTGAAAACTACAGGAACTTCAAACCGGCACTAGGAAACAGACTGAGAAAGCAGAGAAATAGTGTCTCCTGCAACCCGTTCCCTTGGTGCTAGATGAACGAACGTCTCTCCACTTGCTCAGTTCTGAGAGATAAGTGTGTGTGAAAGCCGTCCTTCACATACCTTGTTGGGAACACAAACTTTCTTTTCAGTTGCAAACTCCATTCCATACATATATATGGGGAGGTACTAGCTCCAAATCGGTTTGACAGTGAAAACTGCAGGAACTTCAAACCGGCACTAGCAAACAGACTGAGAAATCAGAGAAAAAGTGTCTCCTGCAACCCGTTCCCTTGGTGCTAGATGAAAGAACGTCTCTCCACTTGCTCAGTTCTGAGAGATAAGTGTGTGTGAAAGCCGTCCTTCACCTACCTTGTTGGGAACACAAAGTTTCTTTTCAGTTTCAAACTCCATTCCATACATCTATATGGGGAGGTACTAGCTCCAACTCGGTTTTACAATGAAAACTGCAGGAACTTCAAACCGGCACTAGGAAACAGACTGAGAAAGCAGAGAAAAAGTGTCTCCTGCAACCCGTTTCCTTGGTGCTAGATGAACGAACGTCTCTCCACTTGCTCAGTTCTGAGAGATAAGTGTGTGTGAAAGCCGACCTTCACCTAGCTTGTTGGGAACACAAAGTTTCTTTTCAGTAGCAAACTCCACTCCATACATATATATGGGGAGGTACTAGCTCCAACTCGGTTTTATAGTGAAAACTGCAGGAACTTCAAACCGGCACTAGGAAACAGACTGAGAAAGCAGAGAAAAAGTGTCTCCTGCAACCCGTTTCCTTGGTGCTAGATGAACGAACTTCTCTCCCCTTGCTCAGTTCTGAGAGATAAGTGTGTGTGAAAGCCGTCCTTCACATAGCTTGTTGGGAACACAAAGTTTCTTTTCAGTTGCAAACTCCATTCCATACATATATATGGGGTGGTACTAGCTCCAACTCCGTTATACCGTGAAAACTACAGGAACTTCAAACCGGCACTAGGAAACAGACTGAGAAAGCAGAGAAATAGTGTCTCCTGCAACCCGATCCCTTGGTGCTAGATGAACGAACGTCTCTCCACTTGCTCAGTTCTGAGAGATAAGTGTGTGTGAAAGCCGTCCTTCACCTACCTTGTGGGGAACACAAAGTTTCTTTTCAGTTGCAAACTCCATTCCATACATATATATGGGGAGGTACTAGCTCCAACTCGGTTTGACAGTGAAAACTGCAGGAACTTCAAACCGGCACTAGGAAACAGACTGAGAAAGCAGAGAAAAAGTGTCTCCTGCAACCCGTTCCCTTGGTGCTAGATGAACGAACATCTCTCCACTTGCTCAGTTCTGAGAGATAAGTGTGTGTGAAAGCCGTCCTTCACCTAGCTTGTTGGGAACACAAAGTTTCTTTTCAGTTTCCAACTCCATTCCATACATCTATATGGGGAGGTACTAGCTCCAACTCGGTTTTATAGTGAAAACTGCAGGAACTTCAAACCGGCACTAGGAAACAGACTGAGAAAGCAGAGAAAAAGTGTCTCCTCAACCCGTTCCCTTGGTGCTAGATGAACGAACGTCTCTCCACTTGCTCAGTTCTGAGAGATAAGTGTGTGTCAAAGCCGACCTTCACCTAGCTTGTTGGGAACACAAAGTTTCTTTTCAGTAGCAAACTCCACTCCATACATATATATGGGTAGGTACTAGCTCCAACTCGTTTTTACAGTGAAAAGTGCAGGAACTTCAAACCGGCACTAGGAAACAGACTGAGAAATCAGAGAAAAAGTGTCTCCTGCAACCCGTTCCCATGGTGCTAGATGAACGAACTTATATCCGCATGCTAATTTCTGAGAGATAAGTGTTTGAAAGTCGTCCTTAACCTAGCTTGTTGGGAACACAAAGTTTCTTTTAAGTTGCAAACTCCATTCCATATATATATATGGGGAGGTACAAGCTCCAACTCGGTTTTATAGTGAAAACTGCAGGAACTTCAAACCGGCACTAGGAAACAGACTGAGAAAGCAGAGAAAAAGTGTCTCCTGCATCCCGTTCCCATGGTGCTAGATGAACGAACTTCTCTCCCCTTGCTCAGTTCTGAGAGATAAGTGTGTGTGAAAGCCGTCATTCACCTAGCTTGTGGGAACACAAAGTTTCTTTTCAGTTGCAAACTCCATTCCATACATATATATGGGGTGGTACTAGCGCCAACTCCGTTATACCGTGAAAACTACAGGAACTTCAAACCGGCACTAGGAAACAGACTGAGAAAGCAGAGAAATAGTGTCTCCTGCAACCCGATCCCTTGGTGCTAGATGAACGAACGTCTCTCCACTTGCTCAGTTCTGAGAGATAAGTGTGTGTGAAAGCCGTCCTTCACCTAGCTTGTTGGGAACACAAAGTTTCTTTTCAGTTTCAAACTCCATTCCATACATCTATATGGGGAGGTACTAGCTCCAACTCGGTTTTATAGTGAAAACTGCAGGAACTTCAAACCGGCACTAGGAAACAGACTGAGAAAGCAGAGAAAAAGTGTCTCCTCAACCCGTTCCCTTGGTGCTAGATGAACGAACGTCTCTCCACTTGCTCAGTTCTGAGAGATAAGTGTGTGTCAAAGCCGACCTTCACCTAGCTTGTTGGGAACACAAAGTTTCTTTTCAGTAGCAAACTCCACTCCATACATATATATGGGTAGGTACTAGCTCCAACTCGTTTTTACAGTGAAAAGTGCAGGAACTTCAAACCGGCACTAGGAAACAGACTGAGAAATCAGAGAAAAAGTGTCTCCTGCAACCCGTTCCCATGGTGCTAGATGAACGAACTTATATCCGCATGCTAATTTCTGAGAGATAAGTGTTTGAAAGTCGTCCTTAACCTAGCTTGTTGGGAACACAAAGTTTCTTTTAAGTTGCAAACTCCATTCCATATATATATATGGGGAGGTACAAGCTCCAACTCGGTTTTATAGAGAAAACTGCAGGAACTTCAAACCGGCACTAGGAAACAGACTGAGAAAGCAGAGAAAAAGTGTCTCCTGCATCCCGTTCCCATCGTGCTAGATGAACGAACTTATATCCGCATGCTAATTTCTGAGAGATAAATGTGTGTGAAAGCCGTCCTTCACCTAGCTTGTTGGGAACACAAAGTTTCTTTTCAGTTGCAAACTCCATTCCATACATATATATGGGGAGGTACAAGCTCCAACTCGGTTTTACAGTGAAAACTGCAGGAACTTCAAACCGGCACTAGGAAACAGACTGAGAAAGCAGAGAAAAAGTGTCTCCTCAACCCGTTTCCTTGGTGCTAGATGAACGAACTTCTCTCCCCTTGCTCAGTTCTGAGAGATAAGTGTGTGTGAAAGCCGTCCTTCACCTAGCTTGTGGGAACACAAAGTTTCTTTTCAGTTGCAAACTCCATTCCATACATATATATGGGGTGGTACTAGCGCCAACTCCGTTATACCGTGAAAACTACAGGAACTTCAAACCGGCACTAGGAAACAGACTGAGAAAGCAGAGAAATAGTGTCTCCTGCAACCCGATCCCTTGGTGCTAGATGAACGAACGTCTCTCCACTTGCTCAGTTCTGAGAGATAAGTGTGTGTGAAAGCCGTCCTTCACCTACCTTGTTGGGAACACAAAGTTTCTTTTCAGTTGCAAACTCCATTCCATACATATATATGGGGAGGTACTAGCTCCAACTCGGTTTGACAGTGAAAACTGCAGGAACTTCAAACCGGCACTAGGAAACAGACTGAGAAAGCAGAGAAAAAGTGTCTCCTGCAACCCGTTCCCATGGTGCTAGATGAACGAACGTCTCTCCACTTGCTCAGTTCTGAGAGATAAGTGTGTGTGAAAGCCGTCCTTCACCTAGCTTGTTGGGAACACAAAGTTTCTTTTCAGTTTCAAACTCCATTCCATACATCTATATGGGGAGGTACTAGCTCCAACTCGGTTTTATAGTGAAAACTGCAGGAACTTCAAACCGGCACTAGGAAACAGACTGAGAAAGCAGAGAAAAAGTGTCTCCTCAACCCGTTCCCTTGGTGCTAGATGAACGAACGTCTCTCCACTTGCTCAGTTCTGAGAGATAAGTGTGTGTCAAAGCCGACCTTCACCTAGCTTGTTGGGAACACAAAGTTTCTTTTCAGTAGCAAACTCCACTCCATACATATATATGGGTAGGTACTAGCTCCAACTAGGTTTTACAGTGAAAAGTGCAGGAACTTCAAACCGGCACTAGGAAACAGACTGAGAAATCAGAGAAAAATTGTCTCCTGCAACCCGTTCCCATGGTGCTAGATGAACGAACTTATATCCGCATGCTAATTTCTGAGAGATAAGTGTTTGAAAGTCGTCCTTAACCTAGCTTGTTGGGAACACAAAGTTTCTTTTCAGTTGCAAACTCCATTCCATACATCTATATGGGGAGGTACTAGCTACAACTCGGTTTGACAGTGAAAACTGCAGGAACTTCAAACCGGCACTAGGAAACAGACTGAGAAAGCAGAGAAAAAGTGTCTCCTGCAACCCGTTCCCATGGTGCTAGATGAACGAACGTCTCTCCACTTGCTCAGTTCTGAGAGATAAGTGTGTGTGAAAGCCGTCCTTCACCTAGCTTGTTGGGAACACAAAGTTTCTTTTCAGTTTCAAACTCCATTCCATACATCTATATGGGGAGGTACTAGCTCCAACTCGGTTTTACAGTGAAAACTGCAGGAACTTCAAACCGGCACTAGGAAACAGACTGAGAAAGCAGAGAAAAAGTGTCTCCTCAACCCGTTCCCTTGGTGCTAGATGAACGAACGTCTCTCCACTTGCTCAGTTCTGAGAGATAAGTGTGTGTCAAAGCCGACCTTCACCTAGCTTGTTGGGAACACAAAGTTTCTTTTCAGTAGCAAACTCCACTCCATACATATATATGGGTAGGTACTAGCTCCAACTAGGTTTTACAGTGAAAAGTGCAGGAACTTCAAACCGGCACTAGGAAACAGACTGAGAAATCAGAGAAAAATTGTCTCCTGCAACCCGTTCCCATGGTGCTAGATGAACGAACTTATATCCGCATGCTAATTTCTGAGAGATAAGTGTTTGAAAGTCGTCCTTAACCTAGCTTGTTGGGAACACAAAGTTTCTTTTCAGTTGCAAACTCCATTCCATACATCTATATGGGGAGGTACTAGCTACAACTCGGTTTGACAGTGAAAACTGCAGGAACTTCAAACCGGCACTAGGAAACAGACTGAGAAAGCAGAGAAAAAGTGTCTCCTGCAACCCGTTCCCATGGTGCTAGATGAACGAACGTCTCTCCACTTGCTCAGTTCTGAGAGATAAGTGTGTGTGAAAGCCGTCCTTCACCTAGCTTGTTGGGAACACAAAGTTTCTTTTCAGTTTCAAACTCCATTCCATACATCTATATGGGGAGGTACTAGCTCCAACTCGGTTTTACAGTGAAAACTGCAGGAACTTCAAACCGGCACTAGGAAAAAGACTGAGAAAGCAGAGAAAAAGTGTCTCCTGCAACCCGTTTCCTTGGTGCTAGATGAACGAACGTCTCTCCACTTGCTCAGTTCTGAGAGATAAGTGTGTGTGAAAGCCGACCTTCACCTAGCTTGTTGGGAACACAAAGTTTCTTTTCAGTAGCAAACTCCACTCCATACATATATATGGGGAGGTACTAGCTCCAACTCGGTTTTATAGTGAAAACTGCAGGAACTTCAAACCGGCACTAGGAAACAGACTGAGAAAGCAGAGAAAAAGTGTCTCCTGCAACCCGTTTCCTTGGTGCTAGATGAACGAACTTCTCTCCCCTTGCTCAGTTCTGAGAGATAAGTGTGTGTGAAAGCCGTCCTTCACATAGCTTGTTGGGAACACAAAGTTTCTTTTCAGTTGCAAACTCCATTCCATACATATATATGGGGTGGTACTAGCTCCAACTCCGTTATACCGTGAAAACTACAGGAACTTCAAACCGGCACTAGGAAACAGACTGAGAAAGCAGAGAAATAGTGTCTCCTGCAACCCGATCCCTTGGTGCTAGATGAACGAACGTCTCTCCACTTGCTCAGTTCTGAGAGATAAGTGTGTGTGAAAGCCGTCCTTCACCTACCTTGTGGGGAACACAAAGTTTCTTTTCAGTTGCAAACTCCATTCCATACATATATATGGGGAGGTACTAGCTCCAACTCGGTTTGACAGTGAAAACTGCAGGAACTTCAAACCGGCACTAGGAAACAGACTGAGAAAGCAGAGAAAAAGTGTCTCCTGCAACCCGTTCCCTTGGTGCTAGATGAACGAACATCTCTCCACTTGCTCAGTTCTGAGAGATAAGTGTGTGTGAAAGCCGTCCTTCACCTAGCTTGTTGGGAACACAAAGTTTCTTTTCAGTTTCAAACTCCATTCCATACATCTATATGGGGAGGTACTAGCTCCAACTCGGTTTTATAGTGAAAACTGCAGGAACTTCAAACCGGCACTAGGAAACAGACTGAGAAAGCAGAGAAAAAGTGTCTCCTCAACCCGTTCCCTTGGTGCTAGATGAACGAACGTCTCTCCACTTGCTCAGTTCTGAGAGATAAGTGTGTGTCAAAGCCGACCTTCACCTAGCTTGTTGGGAACACAAAGTTTCTTTTCAGTAGCAAACTCCACTCCATACATATATATGGGTAGGTACTAGCTCCAACTCGTTTTTACAGTGAAAAGTGCAGGAACTTCAAACCGGCACTAGGAAACAGACTGAGAAATCAGAGAAAAAGTGTCTCCTGCAACCCGTTCCCATGGTGCTAGATGAACGAACTTATATCCGCATGCTAATTTCTGAGAGATAAGTGTTTGAAAGTCGTCCTTAACCTAGCTTGTTGGGAACACAAAGTTTCTTTTAAGTTGCAAACTCCATTCCATATATATATATGGGGAGGTACAAGCTCCAACTCGGTTTTATAGTGAAAACTGCAGGAACTTCAAACCGGCACTAGGAAACAGACTGAGAAAGCAGAGAAAAAGTGTCTCCTGCATCCCGTTCCCATGGTGCTAGATGAACGAACTTATATCCGCATGCTAATTTCTGAGAGATAAATGTGTGTGAAAGCCGTCCTTCACCTAGCTTGTTGGGAACACAAAGTTTCTTTTCAGTTGCAAACTCCATTCCATACATATATATGGGGAGGTACAAGCTCCAACTCGGTTTTACAGTGAAAACTGCAGGAACTTCAAACCGGCACTAGGAAACAGACTGAGAAAGCAGAGAAAAAGTGTCTCCTCAACCCGTTTCCTTGGTGCTAGATGAACGAACTTCTCTCCCCTTGCTCAGTTCTGAGAGATAAGTGTGTGTGAAAGCCGTCCTTCACCTAGCTTGTGGGAACACAAAGTTTCTTTTCAGTTGCAAACTCCATTCCATACATATATATGGGGTGGTACTAGCGCCAACTCCGTTATACCGTGAAAACTACAGGAACTTCAAACCGGCACTAGGAAACAGACTGAGAAAGCAGAGAAATAGTGTCTCCTGCAACCCGATCCCTTGGTGCTAGATGAACGAACGTCTCTCCACTTGCTCAGTTCTGAGAGATAAGTGTGTGTGAAAGCCGTCCTTCACCTACCTTGTTGGGAACACAAAGTTTCTTTTCAGTTGCAAACTCCATTCCATACATATATATGGGGAGGTACTAGCTCCAACTCGGTTTGACAGTGAAAACTGCAGGAACTTCAAACCGGCACTAGGAAACAGACTGAGAAAGCAGAGAAAAAGTGTCTCCTGCAACCCGTTCCCATGGTGCTAGATGAACGAACGTCTCTCCACTTGCTCAGTTCTGAGAGATAAGTGTGTGTGAAAGCCGTCCTTCACCTACCTTGTGGGGAACACAAAGTTTCTTTTCAGTTGCAAACTCCATTCCATACATATATATGGGGAGGTACTAGCTCCAACTCGGTTTGACAGTGAAAACTGCAGGAACTTCAAACCGGCACTAGGAAACAGACTGAGAAAGCAGAGAAAAAGTGTCTCCTGCAACCCGTTCCCTTGGTGCTAGATGAACGAACATCTCTCCACTTGCTCAGTTCTGAGAGATAAGTGTGTGTGAAAGCCGTCCTTCACCTAGCTTGTTGGGAACACAAAGTTTCTTTTCAGTTTCAAACTCCATTCCATACATCTATATGGGGAGGTACTAGCTCCAACTCGGTTTTATAGTGAAAACTGCAGGAACTTCAAACCGGCACTAGGAAACAGACTGAGAAAGCAGAGAAAAAGTGTCTCCTCAACCCGTTCCCTTGGTGCTAGATGAACGAACGTCTCTCCACTTGCTCAGTTCTGAGAGATAAGTGTGTGTCAAAGCCGACCTTCACCTAGCTTGTTGGGAACACAAAGTTTCTTTTCAGTAGCAAACTCCACTCCATACATATATATGGGTAGGTACTAGCTCCAACTCGTTTTTACAGTGAAAAGTGCAGGAACTTCAAACCGGCACTAGGAAACAGACTGAGAAATCAGAGAAAAAGTGTCTCCTGCAACCCGTTCCCATGGTGCTAGATGAACGAACTTATATCCGCATGCTAATTTCTGAGAGATAAGTGTTTGAAAGTCGTCCTTAACCTAGCTTGTTGGGAACACAAAGTTTCTTTTAAGTTGCAAACTCCATTCCATATATATATATGGGGAGGTACAAGCTCCAACTCGGTTTTATAGAGAAAACTGCAGGAACTTCAAACCGGCACTAGGAAACAGACTGAGAAAGCAGAGAAAAAGTGTCTCCTGCATCCCGTTCCCATGGTGCTAGATGAACGAACTTATATCCGCATGCTAATTTCTGAGAGATAAATGTGTGTGAAAGCCGTCCTTCACCTAGCTTGTTGGGAACACAAAGTTTCTTTTCAGTTGCAAACTCCATTCCATACATATATATGGGGAGGTACAAGCTCCAACTCGGTTTTACAGTGAAAACTGCAGGAACTTCAAACCGGCACTAGGAAACAGACTGAGAAAGCAGAGAAAAAGTGTCTCCTCAACCCGTTTCCTTGGTGCTAGATGAACGAACTTCTCTCCCCTTGCTCAGTTCTGAGAGATAAGTGTGTGTGAAAGCCGTCCTTCACCTAGCTTGTGGGAACACAAAGTTTCTTTTCAGTTGCAAACTCCATTCCATACATATATATGGGGTGGTACTAGCGCCAACTCCGTTATACCGTGAAAACTACAGGAACTTCAAACCGGCACTAGGAAACAGACTGAGAAAGCAGAGAAATAGTGTCTCCTGCAACCCGATCCCTTGGTGCTAGATGAACGAACGTCTCTCCACTTGCTCAGTTCTGAGAGATAAGTGTGTGTGAAAGCCGTCCTTCACCTACCTTGTTGGGAACACAAAGTTTCTTTTCAGTTGCAAACTCCATTCCATACATATATATGGGGAGGTACTAGCTCCAACTCGGTTTGACAGTGAAAACTGCAGGAACTTCAAACCGGCACTAGGAAACAGACTGAGAAAGCAGAGAAAAAGTGTCTCCTGCAACCCGTTCCCATGGTGCTAGATGAACGAACGTCTCTCCACTTGCTCAGTTCTGAGAGATAAATGTGTGTGAAAGCCGTCCTTCACCTAGCTTGTTGGGAACACAAAGTTTCTTTTCAGTTTCAAACTCCATTCCATACATCTATATGGGGAGGTACTAGCTCCAACTCGGTTTTATAGTGAAAACTGCAGGAACTTCAAACCGGCACTAGGAAACAGACTGAGAAAGCAGAGAAAAAGTGTCTCCTCAACCCGTTCCCTTGGTGCTAGATGAACGAACGTCTCTCCACTTGCTCAGTTCTGAGAGATAAGTGTGTGTCAAAGCCGACCTTCACCTAGCTTGTTGGGAACACAAAGTTTCTTTTCAGTAGCAAACTCCACTCCATACATATATATGGGTAGGTACTAGCTCCAACTAGGTTTTACAGTGAAAAGTGCAGGAACTTCAAACCGGCACTAGGAAACAGACTGAGAAATCAGAGAAAAATTGTCTCCTGCAACCCGTTCCCATGGTGCTAGATGAACGAACTTATATCCGCATGCTAATTTCTGAGAGATAAGTGTTTGAAAGTCGTCCTTAACCTAGCTTGTTGGGAACACAAAGTTTCTTTTCAGTTGCAAACTCCATTCCATACATCTATATGGGGAGGTACTAGCTACAACTCGGTTTGACAGTGAAAACTGCAGGAACTTCAAACCGGCACTAGGAAACAGACTGAGAAAGCAGAGAAAAAGTGTCTCCTTCAACCCGTTCCCATGGTGCTAGATGAACGAACGTCTCTCCACTTGCTCAGTTCTGAGAGATAAGTGTGTGTGAAAGCCGTCCTTCACCTAGCTTGTTGGGAACACAAAGTTTCTTTTCAGTTTCAAACTCCATTCCATACATCTATATGGGGAGGTACTAGCTCCAACTCGGTTTTACAGTGAAAACTGCAGGAACTTCAAACCGGCACTAGGAAAAAGACTGAGAAAGCAGAGAAAAAGTGTCTCCTGCAACCCGTTCCCTTGGTGCTAGATGAACGAACGTCTCTCCACTTGCTCAGTTCTGAGAGATAAGTGTGTGTGAAATCCGTCCTTCACCTAGCTTGTTGGGAACACAAAGTTTCTTTTCAGTAGCAAACTCCACTCCATACATATATATGGGGAGGTACTAGCTCCAACTCGGTTTTATAGTGAAAACTGCAGGAACTTCAAACCAGCACTAGGAAACAGACTGAGAAAGCAGAGAAAAAGTGTCTCCTGCAACCCGTTCCCTTTGTGCTAGATGAACGAACGTCTCTCCACTTGCTCAGTTCTGAGAGATAAGTGTGTGTGAAAGCCGAACTTCACCTAGCTTGTTGGGAACACAAAGTTTCTTTTCATTAGCAAACTCCACTCCATACATATATATGGGGGTGTACAGGCTCCAACTCGGTTTTATAGAGAAAACTGCAGGAACTTCAAACCGGCACTAGGAAACAGACTGAGAAAGCAGAGAAAAAGTGTCTCCTCAACCCGTTTCCTTGGTGCTAGATGAACGAACTTCTCTCCCCTTGCTCAGTTCTGAGAGATAAGTGTGTGTGAAAGCCGTCCTTCACCTAGCTTGTTGGGAACACAAAGTTTCTTTTCAGTAGCAAACTCCATTCCATACATATATATGGGGTGGTACTAGCTCCATCTCCGTTATACCGTGAAAACTACAGGAACTTCAAACCGGCACTAGGAAACAGACTGAGAAAGCAGAGAAATAGTGTCCCCTGCAACCCGTTCCCTTGGTGCTAGATGAACGAACGTCTCTCCACTTGCTCAGTTCTGAGAGATAAGTGTGTGTGAAAGCCGTCCTTCACCTACCTTGTTGGGAACACAAAGTTTCTTTTCAGTTGCAAACTCCATTCCATACATATATATGGGGAGGTACTAGCTCCAACTCGGTTTTACAGTGAAAACTGCAGGAACTTCAAACCGGCACTAGGAAACAGACTGAGAAAGCAGAGAAAAAGTGTCTCCTGCAACCCGTTCCCTTGGTGCTAGATGAACGAACGTCTCTCCACTTGCTCAGTTCTGAGGGATAAGTGTGTGTGAAAGCCGACTTTCACCTAGCTTGTTGGGAACACAAAGTTTCTTTTCAGTAGCAAACTCCACTCCATACATATTTATGGGGAGGTACTAGCTCCAACTCGGTTTGACAGTGAAAACTGCAGGAACTTCAAACCGGCACTAGGAAACAGACTGAGAAATCAGAGAAAAAGTGTCTCCTGCAACCCGTTCCCTTGGTGCTAGATGAAAGAAGGTATCTCCACTTGCTCAGTTCTGAGAGATAATTGTGTGTGAAAGCCGTCCTTCACCTACCTTGTTGGGAACACAAAGTTTCTTTTCAGTTTCAAACTCCATTCCATACATCTATATGGGGAGGTACTAGCTCCAACTCGGTTTTACAATGAAAACTGCAGGAACTTCAAACCGGCACTAGGAAACAGACTGAGAAAGCAGAGAAAAAGTGTCTCCTGCAAACCGTTCCCTTGGTGCTAGATGAACGAACGTCTCTCCACTTGCTCAGTTCTGAGAGATAAGTGTGTGTGAAAGCCGAACTTCACCTAGCTTGTTGGGAACACAAAGTTTCTTTTCAGTAGCAAACTCCACTCCATACATATATATGGGGAGGTACTAGCTCCAACTCGGTTTTATAGTGAAAACTGCAGGAACTTCAAACCGGCACTAGGAAACAGACTGAGAAAGCAGAGAAAAAGTGTCTCCTGCAACCCGTTCCCTTTGTGCTAGATGAAAGAACGTCTCTCCACTTGCTCAGTTCTGAGAGATATGTGTGTGTGAAAGCCGTCCTTCACCTAGCTTGTTGGGAACACAAAGTTTCTTTTCAGTTGCAAACTCCATTCCATACATATATATGGGGAGGTACTAGCTTCAACTCGGTTTTATAGTGAAAACTGCAGGAACTACAAACCGGCACTAGGAAACAGACTGAGAAAGCAGAGAAAAAGTGTCTCCTCAACCCGTTTCCTTGGTGCTAGATGAACGAACTTCTCTCCCCTTGCTCAGTTCTGAGAGATAAGTGTGTGTGAAAGCCGTCCTTCACCTAGCTTGTTGGGAACACAAAGTTTCTTTTCAGTTGCAAACCCCATTCCATACATATATATGGGGTGGTACTATCTCCAACTCCGTTATACCGTGAAAACTACAGGAACTTCAAACCGGCACTAGGAAACAGACTGAGAAAGCAGAGAAATAGTGTCTCCTGCAACCCGTTCCCTTGGTGCTAGATGAACGAACGTCTCTCCACTTGCTCAGTTCTGAGAGATAAGTGTGTGTGAAAGCCGTCCTTCACCTACCTTGTTGGGAACACAAAGTTTCTTTTCAGTTGCAAACTCCATTCCATACATCTATATGGGGAGGTACTAGCTACAACTCGGTTTGACAGTGAAAACTGCAGGAACTTCAAACCGGCACTAGGAAACAGACTGAGAAAGCAGAGAAAAAGTGTCTCCTGCAACCCGTTCCCATGGTGCTAGATGAACGAACGTCTCTCCACTTGCTCAGTTCTGAGAGATAAGTGTGTGTGAAAGCCGTCCTTCACCTAGCTTGTTGGGAACACAAAGTTTCTTTTCAGTTTCAAACTCCATTCCATACATCTATATGGGGAGGTACTAGCTCCAACTCGGTTTTACAGTGAAAACTGCAGGAACTTCAAACCGGCACTAGGAAACAGACTGAGAAAGCAGAGAAAAAGTGTCTCCTGCAACCCGTTCCCTTGGTGCTAGATGAACGAACGTCTCTCCACTTGCTCAGTTCTGAGAGATAAGTGTGTGTGAAATCCGTCCTTCACCTAGCTTGTTGGGAACACAAAGTTTCTTTTCAGTAGCAAACTCCACTCCATACATATATATGGGGAGGTACTAGCTCCAACTCGGTTTTATAGTGAAAACTGCAGGAACTTCAAACCAGCACTAGGAAACAGACTGAGAAAGCAGAGAAAAAGTGTCTCCTGCAACCCGTTCCCTTTGTGCTAGATGAACGAACGTCTCTCCACTTGCTCAGTTCTGAGAGATAAGTGTGTGTGAAAGCCGACCTTCACCTAGCTTGTTGGGAACACAAAGTTTCTTTTCATTAGCAAACTCCACTCCATACATATATATGGGGGTGTACTAGCTCCAACTCGGTTTTATAGTGAAAACTGCAGGAACTTCAAACCGGCACTAGGAAACAGACTGAGAAAGCAGAGAAAAAGTGTCTCCTCAACCCGTTTCCTTGGTGCTAGATGAACGAACTTCTCTCCCCTTGCTCAGTTCTGAGAGATAAGTGTGTGTGAAAGCCGTCCTTCACCTAGCTTGTTGGGAACACAAAGTTTCTTTTCAGTAGCAAACTCCATTCCATACATATATATGGGGTGGTACTAGCTCCAACTCCGTTATACCGTGAAAACTACAGGAACTTCAAACCGGCACTAGGAAACAGACTGAGAAAGCAGCGAAATAGTGTCCCCTGGAACCAGTTCCCTTGGTGCTAGATGAACGAACGTCTCTCCACTTGCTCAGTTCTGAGAGATAAGTGTGTGTGAAAGCCTTCCTTCACCTACCTTGTTGGGAACACAAAGTTTCTTTTCAGTTGCAAACTCCATTCCATACATATATATGGGGAGGTACTAGCTCCAACTCGGTTTGACAGTGAAAACTGCAGGAACTTCAAACCGGCACTAGGAAACAGACTGAGAAAGCAGAGAAAAAGTGTCTCCTGCAACCCGTTCCCTTGGTGCTAGATGAACGAACGTCTCTCCACTTGCTCAGTTCTGAGGGATAAGTGTGTGTGAAAGCCGACTTTCACCTAGCTTGTTGGGAACACAAAGTTTCTTTTCAGTAGCAAACCCCACTCCATACATATTTATGGGGAGGTACTAGCTCCAACTCGGTTTTATAGTGAAAACTGCAGGAACTTCAAACCGGCACTAGGAAACAGACTGAGAAAGCAGAGAAAAAGTGTCTCCTCAACCCGTTTCCTTGGTGCTAGATGAACGAACTTCTCTCCCCTTGCTCAGTTCTGAGAGATAAGTGTGTGTGAAAGCCGTCCTTCACCTAGCTTGTTGGGAACACAAAGTTTCTTTTCAGTTGCCAACTCCATTCCATACATATATATGGGGTGGTACTAGCTCCAACTCCGTTATACCGTGAAAACTACAGGAACTTCAAACCGGCACTAGGAAACAGACTGAGAAAGCAGAGAAATAGTGTCTCCTGCAACCCGTTCCCTTGGTGCTAGATGAACGAACGTCTCTCCACTTGCTCAGTTCTGAGAGATAAGTGTGTGTGAAAGCCGTCCTTCACCTACCTTGTTGGGAACACAAAGTTTCTTTTCAGTTGCAAACTCCATTCCATACATATATATGGGGAGGTACTAGCTCCAAATCGGTTTGACAGTGAAAACTGCAGGAACTTCAAACCGGCACTAGGAAACAGACTGAGAAATCAGAGAAAAAGTGTCTCCTGCAACCCGTTCCCTTGGTGCTAGATGAACGAACGTCTCTCCACTTGCTCAGTTCTGAGAGATAAGTGTGTGTGAAAGCCGTCCTTCACCTACCTTGTTGGGAACACAAAGTTTCTTTTCAGTTGCCAACTCCATTCCATACATCTATATGGGGAGGTACTAGCTCCAACTCGGTTTTACAATGAAAACTGCAGGAACTTCAAACCGGCACTAGGAAACAGACTGAGAAATCAGAGAAAAAGTGTCTCCTGCAACCCGTTCCCTTGGTGCTAGATGAACGAACGTCTCTCCACTTGCTCAGTTCTGAGAGATAAGTGTGTGTGAAAGCCGACCTTCACCTAGCTTGTTGGGAACACAAAGTTTCTTTTCAGTAGCAAACTCCACTCCATACATATATATGGGGAGGTACTAGCTCCAACTCGGTTTTATAGTGAAAACTGCAGGAACTTCAAACCGACACTAGGAAACAGACTGAGAAAGCAGAGAAAAAGTGTCTCCTGCAACCCGTTTCCTTGGTGCTAGATGAACGAACTTGTCTCCCCTTGCTCAGTTCTGAGAGATAAGTGTGTGTGAAAGCCGTCCTTCACCTAGCTTGTTGGGAACACAAAGTTTCTTTTCAGTTGCAAACTCCATTCCATACATATATATGGGGTGGTACTAGCTCCAAATCCGTTATACCGTGAAAACTACAGGAACTTCAAACCGGCACTAGGAAACAGACTGAGAAAGCAGAGAAATAGTGTCTCCTGCAACCCGTTCCCTTGGTGCTAGATGAACGAACGTCTCTCCACTTGCTCAGTTCTGAGAGATAAGTGTGTGTGAAAGCCGTCCTTCACCTACCTTGTTGGGAACACAAAGTTTCTTTTCAGTTGCAAACTCCATTCCATACATATATATGGGGAGGTACTAGCTCCAACTCGGTGTGACAGTGAAAACTGCAGGAACTTCAAACCGGCACTAGGAAACAGACTGAGAAAGCAGAGAAAAAGTGTCTCCTGCAACCCGTTCCCTTGGTGCTAGATGAACGAACATCTCTCCACTAGCTCAGTTCTGATAGATAAGTGTGTGTGAAAGCCGTCCTTCACCTAGCTTATTGGGAACACAAAGTTTCTTTTCAGTTGCAAACTCCATTCCATACATATATATGGGGAGGTACTAGCTTCAACTCGGTTTTATAGTGAAAACTGCGGGGAACTACAAACCGGCACTAGGAAACAGACTGAGAAAGCAGAGAAAAAGTGTCTCCTCAACCCGTTTCCTTGGTGCTAGATGAACGAAATTCTCTCCCCTTGCTCAGTTCTGAGAGATAAGTGTGTGTGAAAGCCGTCCTTCACCTAGCTTGTTGGGAACACAAAGTTTCTTTTCAGTTGCAAACTCCATTCCATACATATATATGGGGTGGTACTAGCTCCAACCCCGTTATACCGTGAAAACTACAGGAACTTCAAACCGGCACTAGGAAACAGACTGAGAAAGCAGAGAAATAGTGTCTCATGCAACCCGTTCCCTTGGTGCTAGATGAACGAACGTCTCTCCACTTGCTCAGTTCTGAGAGATAAGTGTGTTTGAAAGCCGTCCTTCACCTACCTTGTTGGGAACACAAAGTTTCTTTTCAGTTGCAAACTCCATTCCATACATATATATGGGGAGGTACTAGCTCCAACTCGGTTTGACAGTGAAAACTGCAGGAACTTCAAACCGGCACTAGGAAACAGACTGAGAAAGCAGAGAAAAAATGTCTCCTGCAACCCGATCCCTTGGTGCTAGATGAACGAACGTCTCTCCACTTGCTCAGTTCTGAGAGATAAGTGTGTGTGAAAGCCGTCCTTCACCTAGCTTGTTGGGAACACAAAGTTTCTTTTCAGTTTCAAACTCCATTCCATACATCTATATGGGGAGGTACTAGCTCCAACTCGGTTTGACAGTGAAAACTGCAGGAACTTCAAACCGGCACTAGGAAACAGACTGAGAAAGCAGAGAAAAAGTGTCTCCTGCAACCTGTTCCCTTGGTGCTAGATGAACGAACGTCTCTCCACTTGCTCAGTTCTGAGAGATAAGTGTGTGTGAAAGCCGACCTTCACCTAGCTTGTTGGGAACACAAAGTTTCTTTTCAGTAGCAAACTCCACTCCATACATATATATGGGGAGGTACTAGCTCCAACTCGGTTTTATAGTGAAAACTACAGGAACTTCAAACCGGCACTAGGAAACAGACTGAGAAAGCAGAGAAATAGTGTCTCCTGCAACCCGTTCCCTTGGTGCTAGATGAACGAACGTCTCTCCACTTGCTCAGTTCTGAGAGATAAGTGTGTGTGAAAGCCGTCCTTCACATACCTTGTTGGGAACACAAACTTTCTTTTCAGTTGCAAACTCCATTCCATACATATATATGGGGAGGTACTAGCTCCAAATCGGTTTGACAGTGAAAACTGCAGGAACTTCAAACCGGCACTAGCAAACAGACTGAGAAATCAGAGAAAAAGTGTCTCCTGCAACCCGTTCCCTTGGTGCTAGATTAAAGAACGTCTCTCCACTTGCTCAGTTCTGAGAGATAAGTGTGTGTGAAAGCCGTCCTTCACCTACCTTGTTGGGAACACAAAGTTTCTTTTCAGTTTCAAACTCCATTCCATACATCTATATGGGGAGGTACTAGCTCCAACTCGGTTTTACAATGAAAACTGCAGGAACTTCAAACCGGCACTAGGAAACAGACTGAGAAAGCAGAGAAAAAGTGTCTCCTGCAACCCGTTTCCTTGGTGCTAGATGAACGAACGTCTCTCCCCTTGCTCAGTTCTGAGAGATAAGTGTGTGTGAAAGCCGACCTTCACCTAGCTTGTTGGGAACACAAAGTTTCTTTTCAGTAGCAAACTCCACTCCATACATATATATGGGGAGGTACTAGCTCCAACTCGGTTTTATAGTGAAAACTGCAGGAACTTCAAACCGGCACTAGGAAACAGACTGAGAAAGCAGAGAAAAAGTGTCTCCTGCAACCCGTTTCCTTGGTGCTAGATGAACGAACTTCTCTCCCCTTGCTCAGTTCTGAGAGATAAGTGTGTGTGAAAGCCGTCCTTCACCTAGCTTGTTGGGAACACAAAGTTTCTTTTCAGTTGCAAACTCCATTCCATACATATACATGGGGAGCTACTAGCTACAACTCGGTTTGAGGGTGAAAACTGCAGGAACTTCAAACCGGCACTAGCAAACAGACTGAGAAAGCAGAGAAAAGTGTCTCCTGCAACCCGTTCCCTTGGTGCTAGATGAACGAACGTCTCTCCACTTGCTCAGTTCTGAGAGATATATGCGTGTGAAAGCCGTCCTTCACCTAGCTTGTTGGGAACACAAAGTTTCTTTTCAGTTGCAAACTACATTCCATACATCTATATGGGGAGGTACAAGCTCCAACTCGGTTTTACAGTGAAAACTGCAGGAACTTCAAACCGGCACTAGGAAACAGACTGAGAAAGCAGAGAAAAAGTGTCTCCTGCAACCCGTTCCCTTGGTGCTAGATGAACGAACGTCTCTCCACTTGCTCAGTTCTGAGAGATAAGTGTGTGTGAAAGCCGTCCTTCACCTAGCTTGTTGGGAACACAAAGTTTCTTTTCAGTTGCAAACTCCATTCCATACATATATATGGGGAGGTACTAGCTTCAACTCGGTTTTATAGTGAAAACTGCGGGGAACTACAAACCGGCACTAGGAAACAGACTGAGAAAGCAGAGAAAAAGTGTCTCCTCAACCCGTTTCCTTGGTGCTAGATGAACGAAATTCTCTCCCCTTGCTCAGTTCTGAGAGATAAGTGTGTGTGAAAGCCGTCCTTCACCTAGCTTGTTGGGAACACAAAGTTTCTTTTCAGTTGCAAACTCCATTCCATACATATATATGGGGTGGTACTAGCTCCAACCCCGTTATACCGTGAAAACTACAGGAACTTCAAACCGGCACTAGGAAACAGACTGAGAAAGCAGAGAAATAGTGTCTCCTGCAACCCGTTCCCTTGGTGCTAGATGAACGAACGTCTCTCCACTTGCTCAGTTCTGAGAGATAAGTGTGTTTGAAAGCCGTCCTTCACCTACCTTGTTGGGAACACAAAGTTTCTTTTCAGTTGCAAACTCCATTCCATACATATATATGGGGAGGTACTAGCTCCAACTCGGTTTGACAGTGAAAACTGCAGGAACTTCAAACCGGCACTAGGAAACAGACTGAGAAAGCAGAGAAAAAATGTCTCCTGCAACCCGATCCCTTGGTGCTAGATGAACGAACGTCTCTCCACTTGCTCAGTTCTGAGAGATAAGTGTGTGTGAAAGCCGTCCTTCACCTAGCTTGTTGGGAACACAAAGTTTCTTTTCAGTTTCAAACTCCATTCCATACATCTATATGGGGAGGTACTAGCTCCAACTCGGTTTGACAGTGAAAACTGCAGGAACTTCAAACCGGCACTAGGAAACAGACTGAGAAAGCAGAGAAAAAGTGTCTCCTGCAACCTGTTCCCTTGGTGCTAGATGAACGAACGTCTCTCCACTTGCTCAGTTCTGAGAGATAAGTGTGTGTGAAAGCCGACCTTCACCTAGCTTGTTGGGAACACAAAGTTTCTTTTCAGTAGCAAACTCCACTCCATACATATATATGGGGAGGTACTAGCTCCAACTCGGTTTTATAGTGAAAACTACAGGAACTTCAAACCGGCACTAGGAAACAGACTGAGAAAGCAGAGAAATAGTGTCTCCTGCAACCCGTTCCCTTGGTGCTAGATGAACGAACGTCTCTCCACTTGCTCAGTTCTGAGTGATAAGTGTGTGTGAAAGCCGTCCTTCACATACCTTGTTGGGAACACAAACTTTCTTTTCAGTTGCAAACTCCATTCCATACATATATATGGGGAGGTACTAGCTCCAAATCGGTTTGACAGTGAAAACTGCAGGAACTTCAAACCGGCACTAGCAAACAGACTGAGAAATCAGAGAAAAAGTGTCTCCTGCAACCCGTTCCCTTGGTGCTAGATTAAAGAACGTCTCTCCACTTGCTCAGTTCTGAGAGATAAGTGTGTGTGAAAGCCGTCCTTCACCTACCTTGTTGGGAACACAAAGTTTCTTTTCAGTTTCAAACTCCATTCCATACATCTATATGGGGAGGTACTAGCTCCAACTCGGTTTTACAATGAAAACTGCAGGAACTTCAAACCGGCACTAGGAAACAGACTGAGAAAGCAGAGAAAAAGTGTCTCCTGCAACCCGTTTCCTTGGTGCTAGATGAACGAACGTCTCTCCACTTGCTCAGTTCTGAGAGATAAGTGTGTGTGAAAGCCGACCTTCACCTAGCTTGTTGGGAACACAAAGTTTCTTTTCAGTAGCAAACTCCACTCCATACATATATATGGGGAGGTACTAGCTCCAACTCGGTTTTATAGTGAAAACTGCAGGAACTTCAAACCGGCACTAGGAAACAGACTGAGAAAGCAGAGAAAAAGTGTCTCCTGCAACCCGTTTCCTTGGTGCTAGATGAACGAACTTCTCTCCCCTTGCTCAGTTCTGAGAGATAAGTGTGTGTGAAAGCCGTCCTTCACCTAGCTTGTTGGGAACACAAAGTTTCTTTTCAGTTGCAAACTCCATTCCATACATATATATGGGGTGGTACTAGCTCCAACTCCGTTATACCGTGAAAACTACAGGAACTTCAAACCGGCACTAGGAAACAGACTGAGAAAGCAGAGAAATAGTGTCTCCTGCAACCCGATCCCTTGGTGCTAGATGAACGAACGTCTCTCCACTTGCTCAGTTCTGAGAGATAAGTGTGTGTGAAAGCCGTCCTTCACCTAGCTTGTTGGGAACACAAAGTTTCTTTTCAGTTGCAAACTCCATTCCATACATATATATGGGGAGGTACTAGCTCCAACTCGGTTTGACAGTGAAAACTGCAGGAACTTCAAACCGGCACTAGGAAACAGACTGAGAAAGCAGAGAAAAAGTGTCTCCTGCAACCCGTTCCCTTGGTGCTAGATGAACGAACATCTCTCCACTTGCTCAGTTCTGAGAGATAAGTGTGTGTGAAAGCCGTCCTTCACCTAGCTTGTTGGGAACACAAAGTTTCTTTTCAGTTTCAAACTCCATTCCATACATCTATATGGGGAGGTACTAGCTCCAACTCGGTTTTATAGTGAAAACTGCAGGAACTTCAAACCGGCACTAGGAAACAGACTGAGAAAGCAGAGAAAAAGTGTCTCCTCAACCCGTTCCCTTGGTGCTAGATGAACGAACGTCTCTCCACTTGCTCAGTTCTGAGAGATAAGTGTGTGTCAAAGCCGACCTTCACCTAGCTTGTTGGGAACACAAAGTTTCTTTTCAGTAGCAAACTCCACTCCATACATATATATGGGTAGGTACTAGCTCCAACTCGTTTTTACAGTGAAAAGTGCAGGAACTTCAAACCGGCACTAGGAAACAGACTGAGAAATCAGAGAAAAAGTGTCTCCTGCAACCCGTTCCCATGGTGCTAGATGAACGAACTTATATCCGCATGCTAATTTCTGAGAGATAAGTGTTTGAAAGTCGTCCTTAACCTAGCTTGTTGGGAACACAAAGTTTCTTTTAAGTTGCAAACTCCATTCCATATATATATATGGGGAGGTACAAGCTCCAACTCGGTTTTACAGTGAAAACTGCAGGAACTTCAAACCGGCACTAGGAAACAGACTGAGAAAGCAGAGAAAAAGTGTCTCCTGCATCCCGTTCCCATGGTGCTAGATGAACGAACTTATATCCGCATGCTAAATTCTGAGAGATAAATGTGTGTGAAAGCCGTCCTTCACCTAGCTTGTTGGGAACACAAAGTTTCTTTTCAGTTGCAAACTCCATTCCATACATATATATGGGGAGGTACAAGCTCCAACTCGGTTTTACAGTGAAAACTGCAGGAACTTCAAACCGGCACTAGGAAACAGACTGAGAAAGCAGAGAAAAAGTGTCTCCTCAACCCGTTTCCTTGGTGCTAGATGAACGAACTTCTCTCCCCTTGCTCAGTTCTGAGAGATAAGTGTGTGTGAAAGCCGTCCTTCACCTAGCTTGTGGGAACACAAAGTTTCTTTTCAGTTGCAAACTCCATTCCATACATATATATGGGGTGGTACTAGCGCCAACTCCGTTATACCGTGAAAACTACAGGAACTTCAAACCGGCACTAGGAAACAGACTGAGAAAGCAGAGAAATAGTGTCTCCTGCAACCCGATCCCTTGGTGCTAGATGAACGAACGTCTCTCCACTTGCTCAGTTCTGAGAGATAAGTGTGTGTGAAAGCCGTCCTTCACCTACCTTGTTGGGAACAAAAAGTTTCTTTTCAGTTGCAAACTCCATTCCATACATATATATGGGGAGGTACTAGCTCCAACTCGGTTTGACAGTGAAAACTGCAGGAACTTCAAACCGGCACTAGGAAACAGACTGAGAAAGCAGAGAAAAAGTGTCTCCTGCAACCCGTTCCCTTGGTGCTAGATGAACGAACATCTCTCCACTTGCTCAGTTCTGAGAGATAAGTGTGTGTGAAAGCCGTCCTTCACCTAGCTTGTTGGGAACACAAAGTTTCTTTTCAGTTTCAAACTCCATTCCATACATCTATATGGGGAGGTACTAGCTCCAACTCGGTTTTATAGTGAAAACTGCAGGAACTTCAAACCGGCACTAGGAAACAGACTGAGAAAGCAGAGAAAAAGTGTCTCCTCAACCCGTTCCCTTGGTGCTAGATGAACGAAAGTCTCTCCACTTGCTCAGTTCTGAGAGATAAGTGTGTGTCAAAGCCGACCTTCACCTAGCTTGTTGGGAACACAAAGTTTCTTTTCAGTAGCAAACTCCACTCCATACATATATATGGGTAGGTACTAGCTCCAACTAGGTTTTACAGTGAAAAGTGCAGGAACTTCAAACCGGCACTAGGAAACAGACTGAGAAATCAGAGAAAAATTGTCTCCTGCAACCCGTTCCCATGGTGCTAGATGAACGAACTTATATCCGCATGCTAATTTCTGAGAGATAAGTGTTTGAAAGTCGTCCTTAACCTAGCTTGTTGGGAACACAAAGTTTCTTTTAAGTTGCAAACTCCATTCCATATATATATATGGGGAGGTACAAGCTCCAACTCGGTTTTACAGTGAAAACTGCAGGAACTTCAAACCGGCACTAGGAAACAGACTGAGAAAGCAGAGAAAAATTGTCTCCTGCATCCCGTTCCCATGGTGCTAGATGAACGAACTTATATCCGCATGCTAATTTCTGAGAGATAAATGTGTGTGAAAGCCGTCCTTCACCTAGCTTGTTGGGAACACAAAGTTTCTTTTCAGTTGCAAACTCCATTCCATACATATATATGGGGAGGTACAAGCTCCAACTCGGTTTTACAGTGAAAACTGCAGGAACTTCAAACCGGCACTAGGAAACAGACTGAGAAAGCAGAGAAAAAGTGTCTTCTCAACCCGTTTCCTTGGTGCTAGATGAACGAACTTCTCTCCCCTTGCTCAGTTCTGAGAGATAAGTGTGTGTGAAAGCCGTCCTTCACCTAGCTTGTGGGAACACAAAGTTTCTTTTCAGTTGCAAACTCCATTCCATACATATATATGGGGTGGTACTAGCGCCAACTCCGTTATACCGTGAAAACTACAGGAACTTCAAACCGGCACTAGGAAACAGACTGAGAAAGCAGAGAAATAGTGTCTCCTGCAACCCGTTCCCTTGGTGCTAGATGAACGAACGTCTCTCCACTTGCTCAGTTCTGAGAGATAAGTGTGTGTGAAAGCCGTCCTTCACCTACCTTGTTGGGAACACAAAGTTTCTTTTCAGTTGCAAACTCCATTCCATACATATATATGGGGAGGTACTAGCTCCAACTCGGTTTGACAGTGAAAACTGCAGGAACTTCAAACCGGCACTAGGAAACAGACTGAGAAAGCAGAGAAAAAGTGTCTCCTGCAACCCGTTCCCTTGGTGCTAGATGAACGAACGTCTCTCCACTTGCTCAGTTCTGAGAGATAAGTGAGTGTGAAAGCCGTCCTTCACCTAGCTTGTTGGGAACACAAAGTTTCTTTTCAGTTTCAAACTCCATTCCATACATCTATATGGGGAGGTACTAGCTCCAACTCGGTTTTATAGTGAAAACTGCAGGAACTTCAAACCGGCACTAGGAAACAGACTGAGAAAGCAGAGAAAAAGTGTCTCCTCAACCCGTTCCCTTGGTGCTAGATGAACGAACGTCTCTCCACTTGCTCAGTTCTGAGAGATAAGTGTGTGTCAAAGCCGACCTTCACCTAGCTTGTTGGGAACACAAAGTTTCTTTTCAGTAGCAAACTCCACTCCATACATATATATGGGTAGGTACTAGCTCCAACTCGGTTTTACAGTGAAAAGTGCAGGAACTTCAAACCGGCACTAGGAAACAGACTGAGAAATCAGAGAAAAAGTGTCTCCTGCAACCCGTTCCCATGGTGCTAGATGAACGAACTTATATCCGCATGCTAATTTCTGAGAGATAAGTGTTTGAAAGTCGTCCTTAACCTAGCTTGTTGGGAACACAAAGTTTCTTTTCAGTTGCAAACTCCATTCCATACATATATATGGGGAGGTACAAGCTCCAACTCGGTTTTACAGTGAAAACTGCAGGAACTTCAAACCGGCACTAGGAAACAGACTGAGAAAGCAGAGAAAAAGTGTCTCCTGCATCCCGTTCCCATGGTGCTAGATGAACGAACTTATATCCGCATGCTAATTTCTGAGAGATAAGTGTGTGTGAAAGCCGTCCTTCACCTAGATTGTTGGGAACACAAAGTTTCTTTTCAGTTGCAAACTCCATTCCATACATATATATGGGGAGGTACAAGCTCCAACTCGGTTTGACAGTGAAAACTGCAGGAACTTCAAACCGGCACTAGGAAACAGACTGAGAAAGCAGAGAAAAAGTGTCTCCTCAACCCGTTTTTTGGTGCTAGATGAACGAACTTCTCTCCCCTTGCTCAGTTCTGAGAGATAAGTGTGTGTGAAAGCCGTCCTTCACTTAGCTTTTTGGGAACACAAAGTTTCTTTTCAGTTGCAAACTCCATTCCATACATATATATGGGGTGGTACTAACTCCAACTCCGTTATACCGTGAAAACTACAGGAACTTCAAACCGGCACTAGGAAACAGACTGAGAAAGCAGAGAAATAGTGTCTCCTGCAACCCGTTCCCTTGGTGCTAGATGAACGAACGTCTCTCCACTTGCTCAGTTCTGAGAGATAAGTGTGTGTGAAAGCCGTCCTTCACCTACCTTGTTGGGAACACAAAGTTTCTTTTCAGTTGCAAACTCCATTCCATACATATATATGGGGAGGTACTAGCTCCAACTCGGTTTGACAGTGAAAACTGCAGGAACTTCAAACCGGCACTAGGAAACAGACTGAGAAAGCAGAGAAAAAGTGTCTCCTGCAACCCGTTCCCTTGGTGCTAGATGAACGAACGTCTCTCCACTTGCTCAGTTCTGAGAGATAAGTGTGTGTGAAAGCCGTCCTTCACCTAGCTTGTTGGGAACACAAAGTTTCTTTTCAGTTTCAAACTCCATTCCATACATCTATATGGGGAGGTACTAGCTCCAACTCGGTTTTACAATGAAAACTGCAGGAACTTCAAACCGGCACTAGGAAACAGACTGAGAAAGCAGAGAAAAAGTGTCTCCTGCAACCCGTTCCCTTGGTGCTAGATGAATGAACGTCTCTCCACTTGCTCAGTTCTGAGAGATAAGTGTGTGTGAAAGCCGACCTTCACCTAGCTTGTTGGGAACACAAAGTTTCTTTTCAGTAGCAAACTCCACTCCATACATATATATGGGGAGTTACTAGCTCCAACTCGGTTTTATAGTGAAAACTGCAGGAACTTCAAACCGGCACTAGGAAACAGACTGAGAAAGCAGAGAAAAAGTGTCTCCTGCATCCCGTTCCCATGGTGCTAGATGAACGAACTTATATCCGCATGCTAATTTCTGAGAGATAAATGTGTGTGAAAGCCGTCCTTCACCTAGCTTGTTGGGAACACAAAGTTTCTTTTCAGTTGCAAACTCCATTCCATACATATATATGGGGAGGTACAAGCTCCAACTCGGTTTTACAGTGAAAACTGCAGGAACTTCAAACCGGCACTAGGAAACAGACTGAGAAAGCAGAGAAAAAGTGTCTCCTCAACCCGTTTCCTTGGTGCTAGATGAACGAACTTCTCTCCCCTTGCTCAGTTCTGAGAGATAAGTGTGTGTGAAAGCCGTCCTTCACCTAGCTTGTTGGGAACACAAAGTTTCTTTTCAGTTGCAAACTCCATTCCATACATATATATGGGGTGGTACTAGCGCCAACTCCGTTATACCGTGAAAACTACAGGAACTTCAAACCGGCACTAGGAAACAGACTGAGAAAGCAGAGAAATAGTGTCTCCTGCAACCCGTTCCCTTGGTGCTAGATGAACGAACGTCTCTCCACTTGCTCAGTTCTGAGAGATAAGTGTGTGTGAAAGCCGTCCTTCACCTACCTTGTTGGGAACACAAAGTTTCTTTTCAGTTGCAAACTCCATTCCATACATATATATGGGGAGGTACTAGCTCCAACTCGGTTTGACAGTGAAAACTGCAGGAACTTCAAACCGGCACTAGGAAACAGACTGAGAAAGCAGAGAAAAAGTGTCTCCTGCAACCCGTTCCCTTGGTGCTAGATGAACGAACGTCTCTCCACTTGCTCAGTTCTGAGAGATAAGTGAGTGTGAAAGCCGTCCTTCACCTAGCTTGTTGGGAACACAAAGTTTCTTTTCAGTTTCAAACTCCATTCGATACATCTATAAGGGAAGGTACTAGCTCCAACTCGGTTTTATAGTGAAAACTGCAGGAACTTCAAACCGGCACTAGGAAACAGACTGAGAAAGCAGAGAAAAAGTGTCTCCTCAACCCGTTCCCTTGGTGCTAGATGAACGAACGTCTCTCCACTTGCTCAGTTCTGAGAGATAAGTGTGTGTCAAAGCCGACCTTCAACTAGCTTGTTGGGAACACAAAGTTTCTTTTCAGTAGCAAACTCCACTCCATACATATATATGGGGAGGTACTAGCTCCAACTAGGTTTTACAGTGAAAAGTGCAGGAACTTCAAACCGGCACTAGGAAACAGACTGAGAAATCAGAGAAAAAGTGTCTCCTGCAACCCGTTCCCATGGTGCTAGATGAACGAACTTATATCCGCATGCTAATTTCTGAGAGATAAGTGTTTGAAAGTCGTCCTTAACCTAGCTTGTTGGGAACACAAAGTTTCTTTTCAGTTGCAAACTCCATTCCATACATATATATGGGGAGGTACAAGCTCCAACTCGGTTTTACAGTGAAAACTGCAGGAACTTCAAACCGGCACTAGGAAACAGACTGAGAAAGCAGAGAAAAAGTGTCTCCTGCATCCCGTTCCCATGGTGCTAGATGAACGAACTTATATCCGCATGCTAATTTCTGAGAGATAAGTGTGTGTGAAAGCCGTCCTTCACCTAGATTGTTGGGAACACAAAGTTTCTTTTCAGTTGCAAACTCCATTCCATACATATATATGGGGAGGTACAAGCTCCAACTCGGTTTGACAGTGAAAACTGCAGGAACTTCAAACCGGCACTAGGAAACAGACTGAGAAAGCAGAGAAAAAGTGTCTCCTCAACCCGTTTCTTTGGTGCTAGATGAACGAACTTCTCTCCCCTTGCTCAGTTCTGAGAGATAAGTGTGTGTGAAAGCCGTCCTTCACTTAGCTTGTTGGGAACACAAAGTTTCTTTTCAGTTGCAAACTCCATTCCATACATATATATGGGGTGGTACTAACTCCAACTCCGTTATACCGTGAAAACTACAGGAACTTCAAACCGGCACTAGGAAACAGACTGAGAAAGCAGAGAAATAGTGTCTCCTGCAACCCGTTCCCTTGGTGCTAGATGAACGAACGTCTCTCCACTTGCTCAGTTCTGAGAGATAAGTGTGTGTGAAAGCCGTCCTTCACCTACCTTGTTGGGAACACAAAGTTTCTTTTCAGTTGCAAACTCCATTCCATACATATATATGGGGAGGTACTAGCTCCAACTCGGTTTGACAGTGAAAACTGCAGGAACTTCAAACCGGCACTAGGAAACAGACTGAGAAAGCAGAGAAAAAGTGTCTCCTGCAACCCGTTCCCTTGGTGCTAGATGAACGAACGTCTCTCCACTTGCTCAGTTCTGAGAGATAAGTGTGTGTGAAAGCCGTCCTTCACCTAGCTTGTTGGGAACACAAAGTTTCTTTTCAGTTTCAAACTCCATTCCATACATCTATATGGGGAGGTACTAGCTCCAACTCGGTTTTACAATGAAAACTGCAGGAACTTCAAACCGGCACTAGGAAACAGACTGAGAAAGCAGAGAAAAAGTGTCTCCTGCAACCCGTTCCCTTGGTGCTAGATGAACGAACGTCTCTCCACTTGCTCAGTTCTGAGAGATAAGTGTGTGTGAAAGCCGACCTTCACCTAGCTTGTTGGGAACACAAAGTTTCTTTTCAGTAGCAAACTCCACTCCATACATATATATGGGGAGGTACTAGCTCCAACTCGGTTTTATAGTGAAAACTGCAGGAACTTCAAACCGGCACTAGGAAACAGACTGAGAAAGCAGAGAAAAAGTGTCTCCTGCAACCGGTTCCCTTTGTGCTAGATGAAAGAACGTCTCTCCACTTGCTCAGTTCTGAGAGATAAGTGTGTGTGAAAGCCGTCCTTCACCTAGCTTGTTGGGAACACGAAGTTTCTTTTCAGTTGCAAACTCCATTCCATACATATATATGGGGAGGTACTAGCTTCAACTCGGTTTTATAGTGAAAACTGCAGGAACTTCAAACCGGCACTAGGAAACAGACTGAGAAATCAGAGAAAAAGTGTCTCCTCAACCCGTTTCCTTGGTGCTAGATGAACGAACTTCTCTCCCCTTGCTCAGTTCTGAGAGATAAGTGTGTGTGAAAGCCGTCCTTCACCTAGCTTGTTGGGAACACAAAGTTTCTTTTCAGTTGCAAACTCCATTCCATACATACATATGGGGTGGTACTAGCTCCAACTCCGTTATACCGTGAAAACTACAGGAACTTCAAACCGGCACTAGGAAACAGACTTAGAAAGCAGAGAAATAGTGTCTCCTGCAACCCGTTCCCTTGGTGCTAGATGAACGAACGTCTCTCCACTTGCTCAGTTCTGAGAGATAAGTGTGTGTGAAAGCCGTCCTTCACCTACCTTGTTGGGAACACAAAGTTTCTTTTCAGTTGCAAACTCCATTCCATACATATATATGGGGAGGTACTAGCTCCAACTCGGTTTGACAGTGAAAACTGCAGGAACTTCAAACCGGCACTAGGAAACAGACTGAGAAAGCAGAGAAAAAGTGTCTCCTGCAACCCGTTCCCTTGGTGCTAGATGAACGAACGTCTCTCCACTTGCTCAGTTCTGAGAGATAAGTGTGTGTGAAAGCCGTCCTTCACCTAGCTTGTTGGGAACACAAAGTTTCTTTTCAGTTTCAAACTCCATTCCATACATCTATATGGGGAGGTACTAGCTCCAACTCGGTTTTACAGTGAAAACTGCAGGAACTTCAAACCGGCACTAGGAAACAGACTGAGAAAGCAGAGAAAAAGTGTCTCCTGCAACCCGTTCCCTTGGTGCTAGATGAACGAACGTCTCTCCACTTGCTCAGTTCTGAGAGATAAGTGTGTGTGAAAGCCGACCTTCACCTAGCTTGTTGGGAACACAAAGTTTCTTTTCAGTAGCAAACTCCACTGCATACATATATATGGGGAGGTAGTAGCTCCAACTCGGTTTTATAGTGAAAACTGCAGGAACATCAAACCGGCACTAGGAAACAGACTGAGAAAGCAGAGAAAAAGTGTCTCCTGCAACCCGTTCCATTTGTGCTAGATGAAAGAACGTCTCTCCACTTGCTCAGTTCTGAGAGATATGTGTGTGTGAAAGCCGTCCTTCACCTAGCTTGTTGGGAACACAAAGTTTCTTTTCAGTTGCAAACTCCATTCCATACATATATATGGGGAGGTACTAGCTTCAACTCGGTTTTATAGTGAAAAGTGCAGGAACTTCAAACCGGCACTAGGAAACAGACTGAGAAATCAGAGAAAAAGTGTCTCCTGCAACCCGTTCCCATGGTGCTAGATGAACGAACTTATATCCGCATGCTAATTTCTGAGAGATAAGTGTTTGAAAGTCGTCCTTAAACTAGCTTGTTGGGAACACAAAGTTTCTTTTCAGTTGCAAACTCCATTCCATACATATATATGGGGAGGTACAAGCTCCAACTCGGTTTTACAGTGAAAACTGCAGGAACTTCAAACCGGCACTAGGAAACAGACTGAGAAAGCAGAGAAAAAGTGTCTCCTGCAACCCGTTCCCTTGGTGCTAGATGAACGAACGTCTCTCCACTTGCTCAGTTCTGAGAGATAAGTGTGTGTGAAAGCCGTCCTTCACCTACCTTGTTGGGAACACAAAGTTTCTTTTCAGTTTCAAACTCCATTCCATACACCTATATGGGGAGGTACTAGCTCCAACTCGGTTTTACAGTGAAAACTGCAGGAACTTCAAACCGGCACTAGGAAACAGACTGAGAAAGCAGAGAAAAAGTGTCTCCTGCAACCCGTTCCCTTGGTGCTAGATGAACGAACGTCTCTCCACTTGCTCAGTTCTGAGAGATAAGTGTGTGTGAAAGCCGTCCTTCACCTAGCTTGTTGGGAACACAAAGTTTCTTTTCAGTAGCAAACTCCACTCCATACATATATATGGGGAGGTACTAGCTCCAACGCGGTTTTATAGTGAAAACTGCAGGAACTTCAAACCAGCACTAGGAAACAGACTGAGAAAGCAGAGAAAAAGTGTCTCCTGCAACCCGTTCCTTTTGTGCTAGATGAACGAACGTCTCTCCACTTGCTCAGTTCTGAGAGATAAGTGTGTGTCAAAGCCGACCTTCACCTAGCTTGTTGGGAACACAAAGTTTCTTTTCAGTAGCAAACTCCACTCCATACATATATATGGGTAGGTACTAGCTCCAACTCGGTTTTACAGTGAAAAGTGCAGGAACTTCAAACCGGCACTAGGAAACAGACTGAGAAAGCAGAGAAAAAGTGTCTCCTGCATCCCGTTCCCATGGGGCTAGATGAACGAACTTATATCCGCATGCTAATTTCTGAGAGATAAGTGTGTGTGAAAGCCGTCCTTCACCTAGCTTGTTGGGAACACAAAGTTTCTTTTCAGTTGCAAACTCCATTCCATACATATATATGGGGAGGTACTAGCGCCAACTCCGTTATACCGTGAAAACTACAGGAACTTCAAACCGGCACTAGGAAACAGACTGAGAAAGCAGAGAAAAAGTGTCTCCTCAACCCGTTTCCTTGGTGCTAGATGAACGAACTTCTCTCCCCTTGCTCAGTTCTGAGAGATAAGTGTGTGTGAAAGCCGTCCTTCACCTAGCTTGTTGGGAACACAAAGTTTCTTTTCAGTTGCAAACTCCATTCCATACATATATATGGCGTGGTACTAGCGCCAAATCCGTTATACCGTGAAAACTACAGGAACTTCAAACCGGCACTAGGAAACAGACTGAGAAAGCAGAGAAAAAGTGTCTCCTGCAACCCGTTCCCTTGGTGCTAGATGAACGAACGTCTCTCCACTTGCTCAGTTCTGAGAGATAAGTGTGTGTGAAAGCCGTCCTTCACCTACCTTGTTGGGAACACAAAGTTTCTTTTCAGTTGCAAACTCCATTCCATACATATATATGTGGAGGTACTAGCTCCAACTCGGTTTGACAGTGAAAACTGCAGGAACTTCAAACCGGCACTAGGAAACAGACTGAGAAAGCAGAGAAAAAGTGTCTCCTGCAACCCGTTCCCTTGGTGCTAGATGAACGAACGTCTCTCCACTTGCTCAGTTCTGAGAGATAAGTGTGTGTGAAAGCCGTCCTTCACCTAGCTTGTTGGGAACACAAAGTTTCTTTTCAGTAGCAAACTCCACTCCATACATCTATATGGGGAGGTACTAGCTCCAACTCGGTTTTATAGTGAAAACTGCAGGAACTTCAAACCGGCACTAGGAAACAGACTGAGAAAGCAGAGAAAAAGTGTCTCCTCAACCCGTTCCCTTGGTGCTAGATGAACGAACGTCTCTCCACTTGCTCAGTTCTGAGAGATAAGTGTGTGTCAAAGCCGACCTTCACCTAGCTTGTTGGGAACACAAAGTTTCTTTTCAGTAGCAAACTCCACTCCATACATATATATGGGTAGGTACTAGCTCCAACTCGGTTTTACAGTGAAAAGTGCAGGAACTTCAAACCGGCACTAGGAAACAGACTGAGAAATCAGAGAAAAAGTGTCTCCTGCAACCCGTTCCCATGGTGCTAGATGAACGAACTTATATCCGCATGCTAATTTCTGAGAGATAATTGTTTGAAAGTCGTCCTTAACCTAGCTTGTTGGGAACACAAAGTTTCTTTTCAGTTGCAAACTCCATTCCATACATATATATGGGGAGGTACAAGCTCCAACTCGGTTTTACAGTGAAAACTGCAGGAACTTCAAACCGGCACTAGGAAACAGACTGAGAAAGCAGAGAAAAAGTGTCACCTGCATCCCGTTCCCATGGTGCTAGATGAACGAACTTATATCCGCATGCTAATTTCTGAGAGATAAGTGTGTGTGAAAGCCGTCCTTCACCTAGATTGTTGGGAACACAAAGTTTCTTTTCAGTTGCAAACTCCATTCCATACATATATATGGGGAGGTACAAGCTCCAACTCGGTTTTATAGTGAAAACTGCAGGAACTTCAAACCGGCACTAGGAAACAGACTGAGAAAGCAGAGAAAAAGTGTCTCCTCAATCCGTTTCTTTGGTGCTAGATGAACGAACTTCTCTCCCCTTGCTCAGTTCTGAGAGATAAGTGTGTGTGAAAGCCGTCCTTCACTTAGCTTGTTGGGAACACAAAGTTTCTTTTCAGTTGCAAACTCCATTCCATACATATATATGTGGTGGTACTAGCTCCAACTCCGTTATTCCGTGAAAACTACAGGAACTTCAAACCGGCACTAGGAAACAGACTGAGAAAGCAGAGAAATAGTGTCTCCTGCAACCCGTTCCCTTGGTGCTAGATGAACGAACGTCTCTCCACTTGCTCAGTTCTGAGAGATAAGTGTGTGTGAAAGCCGTCCTTCACCTACCTTGTTGGGAACACAAAGTTTCTTTTCAGTTGCAAACTCCATTCCATACATATATATGGGGAGGTACTAGCTCCAACTCGGTTTGACAGTGAAAACTGCAGGAACTTCAAACCGGCACTTGGAAACAGACTGAGAAAGCAGAGAAAAAGTGTCTCCTGCAACCCGTTCCCTTGGTGCTAGATGAACGAACGTCTCTCCACTTGCTCAGTTCTGAGAGATAAGTGTGTGTGAAAGCCGTCCTTCACCTAGCTTGTTGGGAACACAAAGTTTCTTTTCAGTTTCAAACTCCATTCCATACATCTATATGGGGAGGTACTAGCTCCAACTCGGTTTTACAATGAAAACTGCAGGAACTTCAAACCGGCACTAGGAAACAGACTGAGAAAGCAGAGAAAAAGTGTCTCCTGCAACCCGTTCCCTTGGTGCTAGATGAACGAACGTCTCTCCACTTGCTCAGTTCTGAGAGATAAGTGTGTGTGAAAGCCGTCCTTCACCTAGCTTGTTGGGAACACAAAGTTTCTTTTCAGTAGCAAACTCCACTCCATACATATATATGGGGAGGTACTAGCTCCAACTCGGTTTTATAGTGAAAACTGCAGGAACTTCAAACCGGCACTAGGAAACAGACTGAGAAAGCAGAGAAAAAGTGTCTCCTGCAACCCGTTCCCTTTGTGCTAGATGAAAGAACGTCTCTCCACTTGCTCAGTTCTGAGAGATAAGTGTGTGTGAAAGCCGTCCTTCACCTAGCTTGTTGGGAACACGAAGTTTCTTTTCAGTTGCAAACTCCATTCCATACATATATATGGGGAGGTACTAGCTTCAACTCGGTTTTATAGTGAAAACTGCAGGAACTTCAAACCGGCACTAGGAAACAGACTGAGAAAGCAGAGAAAAAGTGTCTCCTCAACCCGTTTCCTTGGTGCTAGATGAACGAACTTCTCTCCCCTTGCTCAGTTCTGAGAGATAAGTGTGTGTGAAAGCCGTCCTTCACCTAGCTTGTTGGGAACACAAAGTTTCTTTTCAGTTGCAAACTCCATTCCATACATACATATGGGGTGGTACTAGTTCCAACTCCGTTATACCGTGAAAACTACAGGAACTTCAAACCGGCACTAGGAAACAGACTTAGAAAGCAGAGAAATAGTGTCTCCTGCAACCCGTTCCCTTGGTGCTAGATGAACAAACGTCTCTCCACTTGCTCAGTTCTGAGAGATAAGTGTGTGTGAAAGCCGTCCTTCACCTAACTTGTTGGGAACACAAAGTTTCTTTTCAGTTGCAAACTCCATTCCATACATATATATGGGGAGGTACTAGCTCCAACTCGGTTTGACAGTGAAAACTGCAGGAACTTCAAACAGGCACTAGGAAACAGACTGAGAAAGCAGAGAAAAAGTGTCTCCTGCAACCCGTTCCCTTGGTGCTAGATGAACGAACGTCTCTCCACTTGCTCAGTTCTGAGAGATAAGTGTGTGTGAAAGCCGTCCTTCACCTAGCTTGTTGGGAACACAAAGTTTCTTTTCAGTTTCAAACTCCATTCCATACATCTATATGGGGACTTACTAGCTCCAACTCGGTTTTACAGTGAAAACTGCAGGAACTTCAAACCGGCACTAGGAAACAGACTGAGAAAGCAGAGAAAAAGTGTCTCCTGCAACCCGTTCCCTTGGTGCTAGATGAACGAACGTCTCTCCACTTGCTCAGTTCTGAGAGATAAGTGTGTGTGAAAGCCGACCTTCACCTAGCTTGTTGGGAACACAAAGTTTCTTTTCAGTAGCAAACTCCACTCCATACATATATATGGGGAGGTACTAGCTCCAACTCGGTTTTATAGTGAAAACTGCAGGAAGTTCAAACCGGCACTAGGAAACAGACTGAGAAAGCAGAGAAAAAGTGTCTCCTGCAACCCGTTCCCTTTGTGCTAGATGAAAGAACGTCTCTCCACTTGCTCAGTTCTGAGAGATATTTGTGTGTGAAAGCCGTCCTTCACCTAGCTTTTTGGGAACACAAAGTTTCTTTTCAGTTGCAAACTCCATTCCATACATATATATGGGGAGGTACTAGCTTCAACTCGGTTTTATAGTGAAAAGTGCAGGAACTTCAAACCGGCACTAGGAAACAGACTGAGAAATCAGAGAAAAAGTGTCTCCTGCAACCCGTTCCCATGGTGCTAGATGAACGAACTTATATCCACATGCTAATTTCTGAGAGATAAGTGTTTGAAAGTCGTCCTTAACCTAGCTTGTTGGGAACACAAAGTTTCTTTTCAGTTGAAAACTCCATTCCATACATATATATGGGGAGGTACAAGCTCCAACTCGGTTTTACAGTGAAAACTGCAGGAACTTCAAACCGGCACTAGGAAACAGACTGAGAAAGCAGAGAAAAAGTGTCTCCTGCAACCCGTTCCCTTGGTGCTAGATGAACGAACGTCTCTCCACTTGCTCAGTTCTGAGAGATAAGTGTGTGTGAAAGCCGTCCTTCACCTAGCTTGTTGGGAACACAAAGTTTCTTTTCAGTTTCAAACTCCATTCCATACATCTATATGGGGAGGTACTAGCTCCAACTCGGTTTTACAGTGAAAACTGCAGGAACTTCAAACCGGCACTAGGAAACAGACTGAGAAAGCAGAGAAAAAGTGTCTCCTGCAACCCGTTCCCTTGGTGCTAGATGAACGAACGTCTCTCCACTTGCTCAGTTCTGAGAGATAAGTGTGTGTGAAAGCCGACCTTCACCTAGCTTGTTGGGAACACAAAGTTTCTTTTCAGTAGCAAATTCCACTCCATACATATATATGGGGAGGTACTAGCTCCAACTCGGTTTTATAGTGAAAACTGCAGGAACTTCAAACCAGCACTAGGAAACAGACTGAGAAAGCAGAGAAAAAGTGTCTCCTGCAACCCGTTCCCTTTGTGCTAGATGAAAGAACGTCTCTCCACTTGCTCAGATCTGAGAGATAAGTGTGTGTGAAAGCCGACCTTCACCTAGCTTGTTGGGAACACAAAGTTTCTTTTCATTAGCAAACTCCACTCCATACATATATATGGGGAGGTACTAGCTCCAACTCGGTTTTATAGTGAAAACTGCAGGAACTTCAAACCGGCACTAGGAAACAGACTGAGAAAGCAGAGAAAAAGTGTCTCCTCAACCCGTTTCCTTGGTGCTAGATGAACGAACTTCTCTCCCCTTGCTCAGTTCTGAGAGATAAGTGTGTGTGAAAGCCGTCCTTCACCTAGCTTGTTGGGAACACAAAGTTTCTTTTCAGTTGCAAACTCCATTCCATACATATATATGGGGTGGTACTAGCTCCAACTCCGTTATACCGTGATAACTACAGGAACTTCAAACCGGCACTAGGAAACAGACTGAGAAAGCAGAGAAATAGTGTCCCCTGCAACCCGTTCCCTTGGTGCTAGATGAACGAACGTCTCTCCACTTGCTCAGTTCTGAGAGATAAGTGTGTGTGAAAGCCGTCCTTCACCTACCTTGTTGGGAACACAAAGTTTCTTTTCAGTTGCAAACTCCATTCCATACATATATATGGGGAGGTACTAGCTCCAACTCGGTTTGACAGTGAAAACTGCAGGAACTTCAAACCGGCACTAGGAAACAGACTGAGAAAGCAGAGAAAAAGTGTCTCCTGCAACCCGTTCCCTTTGTGCTATATGAAAGAACGTCTCTCCACTTGCTCAGTTCTGAGAGATAAGTGTGTGTGAAAGCCGTCCTTCACCTAGCTTGTTGGGAACACAAAGTTTCTTTTCAGTTGCAAACTCCATTCCATACATATATATGGGGAGGTACTAGCTTCAACTCGGTTTTATAGTGAAAACTGCGGGGAACTACAAACCGGCACTAGGAAACAGACTGAGAAAGCAGAGAAAAAGTGTCTCCACAACCAGTTTCCTTGGTGCTAGATGAACGAACTTCTCTCCCCTTGCTCAGTTCTGAGAGATAAGTGTGTGTGAAAGCCGTCCTTCACCTAGCTTGTTGGGAACACAAAGTTTCTTTTCAGTTGCAAACTCCATTCCATACATATATATGGGGTGGTACTAGCTCCAACCCCGTTATACCGTGAAAACTACAGGAACTTCAAACCGGCACTAGGAAACAGACTGAGAAAGCAGAGAAATAGTTTCTACTGCAACCCGTTCCCTTGGTGCTAGATGAACGAACGTCTCTCCACTTGCTCAGTTCTGAGAGATAAGTGTGTGTGAAAGCCGTCCTTCACCTAGCTTGTTGGGAACACAAAGTTTCTTTTCAGTTTCAAACTCCATTCCATACATCTATATGGGGAGGTACTAGCTCCAACTCGGTTTGACAGTGAAAACTGCAGGAACTTCAAACCGGCACTAGGAAACAGACTGAGAAAGCAGAGAAAAAGTGTCTCCTGCAACCCGTTCCCTTGGTGCTAGATGAACGAACGTCTCTCCACTTGCTCAGTTCTGAGAGATAAGTGTGTGTGAAAGCCGTCCTTTACCTACCTTGTTGGGAACACAAAGTTTCTTTTCAGTTGCAAACTCCATTCCATACATATATATGGGGAGGTACTAGCTCCAACTCGGTTTGACAGTGAAAACTGCAGGAACTTCAAACCGGCACTAGGAAACAGACTGAGAAAGCAGAGAAAAAGTGTCTCCTGCAACCCGTTCCCTTGGTGCTAGATGAACGAACGTCTCTCCACTTGCTCAGTTCTGAGAGATAAGTGTGTGTGAAAGCCGTCCTTCACCTACCTTGTTGGGAACACAAAGTTTCTTTTCAGTTGCAAACTCCATTCCATACATCTATATGGGGAGGTACTAGCTCCAACTCGGTTTTATAGTGAAAACTGCAGGAACTTCAAACCGGCACTAGGAAACAGACTGAGAAAGCAGAGAAAAAGTGTCTCCTCAACCCGTTCCCTTGGTGCTAGATGAACGAACGTCTCTCCACTTGCTCAGTTCTGAGAGATAAGTGTGTGTCAAAGCTGAACTTCACCTAGCTTGTTGGGAACACAAAGTTTCTTTTCAGTAGCAAACTCCACTCCATACATATATATGGGTAGGTACTAGCTCCAACTCGGTTTTACAGTGAAAACTGCAGGAACTTCAAACCGGCACTAGGAAACAGACTGAGAAATCAGAGAAAAAGTGTCTCCTGCAACCCGTTCCCATGGTGCTAGATGAACGAACTTATATCCGCATGCTACTTTCTGAGAGATAAGTGTTTGAAAGTCGTCCTTAACCTAGCTTGTTGGGAACACAAAGTTTCTTTTCTGTTGCAAACTCCATTCCATACATATATATGGGGAGGTACAAGCTCCAACTCGGTTTTACAGTGAAAACTGCAGGAACTTCAAACCGGCACTAGGAAACAGACTGAGAAAGCAGAGAAAAAGTGTCTCCTGCATCCCGTTCCCATGGTGCTAGATGAACGAACTTATATCCGCATGCTAATTTCTGAGAGATAAGTGTGTGTGAAAGTCGTCCTTCACCTAGCTTGTTGGGAACACAAAGTTTCTTTTCAGTTGCAAACTCCATTCCATACATATATATGGGGAGGTACAAGCTCCAACTCGGTTTTACAGTGAAAACTGCAGGAACTTCAAACCGGCACTAGGAAACAGACTGAGAAAGCAGAGAAAAAGTGTCTCCTCAACCCGTTTCCTTGGTGCTAGATGAACGAACTTCTCTCCCCTTGCTCAGTTCTGAGAGATAAGTGTGTGTGAAAGCCGTCCTTCACTTAGCTTGTTGGGAACACAAAGTTTCTTTTCAGTTGCAAACTCCATTCCATACATATATATGGGTTGGTACTAGCGCTAACTCCGTTATACCGTGAAAACTACAGGAACTTCAAACCGGCACTAGGAAACAGACTGAGAAAGCAGAGAAATAGTGTCTCCTGCAACCCGTTCCCTTGGTGCTAGATGAACGAACGTCTCTCTACTTGCTCAGTTCTGAGAGATAAGTGTGTGTGAAAGCCGTCCTTCACCTACCTTGTTGGGAACACAAAGTTTCTTTTCAGTTGCAAACTCCATTCCATACATATATATGGGGAGGTACAAGCTCCAACTCGGTTTGACAGTGAAAAATGCAGGAACTTCAAACCGGCACTAGGAAACAGACTGAGAAAGCAGAGAAAAAGTGTCTCCTACAACCCGTTCCCTTGGTGCTAGATGAACGAACGTCTCTCCACTTACTCAGTTCTGAGAGATAAGTGTGTGTGAAAGCCGTCCTTCACCTAGCTTGTTGGGAACACAAAGTTTCTTTTCAGTTTCAAACTCCATTCCATACATCTATATGGGGAGGTACTAGCTCCAACTCGGTTTGACAGTGAAAACTGCAGGAACTTCAAACCGGCACTAGGAAACAGACTGAGAAAGCAGAGAAAAAGTGTCTCCTGCAACCCGTTCCCTTGGTGCTAGATGAACGAACGTCTCTCCACTTGCTCAGTTCTGAGAGATAAGTGTGTGTGAAAGCCGACCTTCACCTAGCTTGTTGGGAACACAAAGTTTCTTTTCAGTAGCAAACTCCACTCCATACATATATATGGGGAGGTACTAGCTCCAACTCGGTTTTATAGTGAAAACTGCAGGAACTTCAAACCGGCACTAGGAAACAGACTGAAAAAGCAGAGAAAAAGTGTCTCCTCAACCCGTTTCCTTGGTGCTAGATGAACGAACTTCTCTCCCCTTGCTCAGTTCTGAGAGATAAGTGTGTGTGAAAGCCGTCCTTCACTTAGCTTGTTGGGAACACAAAGTTTCTTTTCAGTTGCAAACTCCATTCCATACATATATATGGGGTGGTACTAGCTCCAACTCCGTTATACCGTGAAAACTACAGGAACTTCAAACCGGCACTAGGAAACAGACTGAGAAAGCAGAGAAATAGTGTCTCCTTCAACCCGTTCCCTTGGTGCTAGATGAACGAACGTCTCTCCACTTGCTCAGTTCTGAGAGATAAGTGTGTGTGAAAGCCGTCCTTCACCTACCTTGTTGGGAACACAAAGTTTCTTTTCAGTTGCAAACTCCATTCCATACATATATATGGGGAGGTACTAGCTCCAACTCGGTTTGACAGTGAAAACTGCAGGAACATCAAACCGGCACTAGGAAACAGACTGAGAAAGCAGAGAATAAGTGTCTCCTGCAACCCGTTCCCTTGGTGCTAGATGAACGAACGTCTCTCCACTTGCTCATTTCTGAGAGATAAGTGTGTGTGAAAGCCGTCCTTCACCTAGCTTGTTGGGAACACAAAGTTTCTTTTCAGTTGCAAACTCCATTCCATACATCTATATGGGGAGGTACTAGCTCCAACTCGGTTTTACAGTGAAAACTGCAGGAACTTCAAACCGGCACTAGGAAACAGACTGAGAAAGCAGAGAAAAAGTGTCTCCTGCAACCCGTTCCCTTGGTGCTAGATGAACGAACGTCTCTCCACTTGCTCAGTTCTGAGAGATAAGTGTGTGTGAAAGCCGACCTTCACCTAGCTTGTTGGGAACACAAAGTTTCTTTTCAGTTGCAAACTCCACTACATATATATATATGGGGAGGTACTAGCTCCAACTCGGTTTTATAGTGAAAACTGCAGGAACTTCAAACCGGCACTAGGAAACAGACTGAGAAAGCAGAGAAAAAGTGTCTCCTGCATCCCGTTCCCATGGTGCTAGATGAACGAACTTATATCCGCATGCTAATTTCTGAGAGATAAGTGTGTGTGAAAGCCGTCCTTCACCTAGCTTGTTGGGAACACAAAGTTTCTTTTCAGTTGCAAACTCCATTCCATACATATATATGGGGAGGTACAAGCTCCAACTCGGTTTTACAGTGAAAACTGCAGGAACTTCAAACCGGCACTAGGAAACAGACTGAGAAAGCAGAGAAAAAGTGTCTCCTGCAACCCGTTCCCTTTGTGCTAGATGAAAGAACGTCTCTCCACTTGCTCAGTTCTGAGAGATAAGTGTGTGTGAAAGCCGTCCTTCACCTAGCTTGTTGGGAACACGAAGTTTCTTTTCAGTTGCAAACTCCATTCCATACATATATATGGGGAGGTACTAGCTTCAACTCGGTTTTATAGTGAAAACTGCAGGAACTTCAAACCGGCACTAGGAAACAGACTGAGAAAGCAGAGAAAAAGTGTCTCCTAAACCCGTTTCCTTGGTGCTAGATGAACGAACTTCTCTCCCCTTGCTCAGTTCTGAGAGAAAAGTGTGTGTGAAAGCCGTCCTTCACCTAGCTTGTTGGGAACACAAAGGTTCTTTTCAGTTGCAAACTCCATTCCATACATATATATGGGGAGGTACTAGCTCCAACTCGGTTTGACAGTGAAAACTGCAGGAAATTCAAACCGGCACTAGGAAACAGACTGAGAAAGCAGAGAAAAAGTGTCTCCTGCAACCCGTTCCCTTGGTGCTAGATGAACGAACGTCTCTCCACTTGCTCAGTTCTGAGAGATAAGTGTGTGTGAAAGCCGTCCTTCACCTAGCTTGTTGGGAACACAAAGTTTCTTTTCAGTTTCAAACTCCATTCCATACATCTATATGGGGAGGTACTAGCTCCAACTCGGTTTTACAATGAAAACTGCAGGAACTTCAAACCGGCACTAAGAAACAGACTGAGAAACATGAGAAAAAGTGTCTCCTGCAACCCGTTCCCTTGGTGCTAGATGAACGAACGTCTCTCCACTTGCTCAGTTCTGAGAGATAAGTGTGTGTGAAAGCCGTCCTTCACCTACCTTGTTGGGAACACAAAGTTTCTTTTCAGTTGCAAACTCCATTCCATACATATATATGGGGAGGTACTAGCTCCAACTCGGTTTGACAGTGAAAACTGCAGGAACTTCAAACCGGCACTAGGAAACAGACTGAGAAAGCAGAGAAAAAGTGTCTCCTGCAACCCGTTCCCTTTGTGCTATATGAAAGAACGTCTCTCCACTTGCTCAGTTCTGAGAGATAAGTGTGTGTGAAAGCCGTCCTTCACCTAGCTTGTTGGGAACACAAAGTTTCTTTTCAGTTGCAAACTCCATTCCATACATATATATGGGGAGGTACTAGCTTCAACTCGGTTTTATAGTGAAAACTGCGGGGAACTACAAACCGGCACTAGGAAAAGACTGAGAAAGCAGAGAAAAAGTGTCTCCACAACCAGTTTCCTTGGTGCTAGATGAACGAACTTCTCTCCCCTTGCTCAGTTCTGAGAGATAAGTGTGTGTGAAAGCCGTCCTTCACCTAGCTTGTTGGGAACACAAAGTTTCTTTTCAGTTGCAAACTCCATTCCATACATATATATGGGGTGGTACTAGCTCCAACCCCGTTATACCGTGAAAACTACAGGAACTTCAAACCGGCACTAGGAAACAGACTGAGAAAGCAGAGAAATAGTTTCTACTGCAACCCGTTCCCTTGGTGCTAGATGAACGAACGTCTCTCCACTTGCTCAGTTCTGAGAGATAAGTGTGTGTGAAAGCCGTCCTTCACCTAGCTTGTTGGGAACACAAAGTTTCTTTTCAGTTTCAAACTCCATTCCATACATCTATATGGGGAGGTACTAGCTCCAACTCGGTTTGACAGTGAAAACTGCAGGAACTTCAAACCGGCACTAGGAAACAGACTGAGAAAGCAGAGAAAAAGTGTCTCCTGCAACCCGTTCCCTTGGTGCTAGATGAACGAACGTCTCTCCACTTGCTCAGTTCTGAGAGATAAGTGTGTGTGAAAGCCGTCCTTTACCTACCTTGTTGGGAACACAAAGTTTCTTTTCAGTTGCAAACTCCATTCCATACATATATATGGGGAGGTACAAGCTCCAACTCGGTTTTACAGTGAAAACTGCAGGAACTTCAAACCGGCACTAGGAAACAGACTGAGAAAGCAGAGAAAAAGTGTCTCCTCAACCCGTTTCCTTGGTGCTAGATGAACGAACTTCTCTCCCCTTGCTCAGTTCTGAGAGATAAGTGTGTGTGAAAGCCGTCCTTCACTTAGCTTGTTGGGAACACAAAGTTTCTTTTCAGTTGCAAACTCCATTCCATACATATATATGGGGTGGTACTAGCGCTAACTCCGTTATACCGTGAAAACTACAGGAACTTCAAACCGGCACTAGGAAACAGACTGAGAAAGCAGAGAAATAGTGTCTCCTGCAACCCGTTCCCTTGGTGCTAGATGAACGAACGTCTCTCTACTTGCTCAGTTCTGAGAGATAAGTGTGTGTGAAAGCCGTCCTTCACCTACCTTGTTGGGAACACAAAGTTTCTTTTCAGTTGCAAACTCCATTCCATACATATATATGGGGAGGTACTAGCTCCAACTCGGTTTGACAGTGAAAAATGCAGGAACTTCAAACCGGCACTAGGAAACAGACTGAGAAAGCAGAGAAAAAGTGTCTCCTACAACCCGTTCCCTTGGTGCTAGATGAACGAACGTCTCTCCACTTACTCAGTTCTGAGAGATAAGTGTGTGTGAAAGCCGTCCTTCACCTAGCTTGTTGGGAACACAAAGTTTCTTTTCAGTTTCAAACTCCATTCCATACATCTATATGGGGAGGTACTAGCTCCAACTCGGTTTGACAGTGAAAACTGCAGGAACTTCAAACCGGCACTAGGAAACAGACTGAGAAAGCAGAGAAAAAGTGTCTCCTGCAACCCGTTCCCTTGGTGCTAGATGAACGAACGTCTCTCCACTTGCTCAGTTCTGAGAGATAAGTGTGTGTGAAAGCCGACCTTCACCTAGCTTGTTGGGAACACAAAGTTTCTTTTCAGTAGCAAACTCCACTCCATACATATATATGGGGAGGTACTAGCTCCAACTCGGTTTTATAGTGAAAACTGCAGGAACTTCAAACCGGCACTAGGAAACAGACTGAAAAAGCAGAGAAAAAGTGTCTCCTCAACCCGTTTCCTTGGTGCTAGATGAACGAACTTCTCTCCCCTTGCTCAGTTCTGAGAGATAAGTGTGTGTGAAAGCCGTCCTTCACTTAGCTTGTTGGGAACACAAAGTTTCTTTTCAGTTGCAAACTCCATTCCATACATATATATGGGGTGGTACTAGCTCCAACTCCGTTATACCGTGAAAACTACAGGAACTTCAAACCGGCACTAGGAAACAGACTGAGAAAGCAGAGAAATAGTGTCTCCTTCAACCCGTTCCCTTGGTGCTAGATGAACGAACGTCTCTCCACTTGCTCAGTTCTGAGAGATAAGTGTGTGTGAAAGCCGTCCTTCACCTACCTTGTTGGGAACACAAAGTTTCTTTTCAGTTGCAAACTCCATTCCATACATATATATGGGGAGGTACTAGCTCCAACTCGGTTTGACAGTGAAAACTGCAGGAACATCAAACCGGCACTAGGAAACAGACTGAGAAAGCAGAGAAAAAGTGTCTCCTGCAACCCGTTCCCTTGGTGCTAGATGAACGAACGTCTCTCCACTTGCTCAGTTCTGAGAGATAAGTGTGTGTGAAAGCCGTCCTTCACCTAGCTTGTTGGGAACACAAAGTTTCTTTTCAGTTGCAAACTCCATTCCATACATCTATATGGGGAGGTACTAGCTCCAACACGGTTTTACAGTGAAAACTGCAGGAACTTCAAACCGGCACTAGGAAACAGACTGAGAAAGCAGAGAAAAAGTGTCTCCTGCAACCCGTTCCCTTGGTGCTAGATGAACGAACGTCTCTCCACTTGCTCAGTTCTGAGAGATAAGTGTGTGTGAAAGCCGACCTTCACCTAGCTTGTTGGGAACACAAAGTTTCTTTTCAGTAGCAAACTCCACTCCATACATATATATGGGGAGGTACTAGCTCCAACTCGGTTTTATAGTGAAAACTGCAGGAACTTCAAACCGGCACTAGGAAACAGACTGAGAAAGCAGAGAAAAAGTGTCTCCTGCATCCCGTTCCCATGGTGCTAGATGAACGAACTTATATCCGCATGCTAATTTCTGAGAGATAAGTGTGTGTGAAAGCCGTCCTTCACCTAGCTTGTTGGGAACACAAAGTTTCTTTTCAGTTGCAAACTCCATTCCATACATATATATGGGGAGGTACAAGCTCCAACTCGGTTTTACAGTGAAAACTGCAGGAACTTCAAACCGGCACTAGGAAACACACTGAGAAAGCAGAGAAAAAGTGTCTCCTGCAACCCGTTCCCTTTGTGCTAGATGAAAGAACGTCTCTCCACTTGCTCAGTTCTGAGAGATAAGTGTGTGTGAAAGCCGTCCTTCACCTAGCTTGTTGGGAACACGAAGTTTCTTTTCAGTTGCAAACTCCATTCCATACATATATATGGGGAGGTACTAGCTTCAACTCGGTTTTATAGTGAAAACTGCAGGAACTTCAAACCGGCACTAGGAAACAGACTGAGAAAGCAGAGAAAAAGTGTCTCCTCAACCCGTTTCCTTGGTGCTAGATGAACGAACTTCTCTCCCCTTGCTCAGTTCTGAGAGAAAAGTGTGTGTGAAAGCCGTCCTTCACCTAGCTTGTTGGGAACACAAAGGTTCTTTTCAGTTGCAAACTCCATTCCATACATATATATGGGGTGGTACTAGCTCCAACTCCGTTATACCGTGAAAACTACAGGAACTTCAAACCGGCACTAGGAAACAGACTGAGAAAGCAGAGAAATAGTGTCTCCTGCAACCCGTTCCCTTGGTGCTAGATGAACGAACGTCTCTCCACTTGCTCAGTTCTGAGAGATAAGTGTGTGTTAAAGCCGTCCTTCACCTACCTTGTTGGGAACACAAAGTTTCTTTTCAGTTGCAAACTCCATTCCATACATATATATGGGGAGGTACTAGCTCCAACTCGGTTTGACAGTGAAAACTGCAGGAACTTCAAACCGGCACTAGGAAACAGACTGAGAAAGCAGAGAAAAAGTGTCTCCTGCAACCCGTTCCCTTGGTGCTAGATGAACGAACGTCTCTCCACTTGCTCAGTTCTGAGAGATAAGTGTGTGTGAAAGCCGTCCTTCACCTACCTTGTTGGGAACACAAAGTTTCTTTTCAGTTGCAAACTCCATTCCATACATATATATGGGGAGGTACTAGCTCCAACTCGGTTTGACAGTGAAAACTGCAGGAACTTCAAACCGGCACTAGGAAACAGACTGAGAAAGCAGAGAAAAAGTGTCTCCTGCAACCCGTTCCCTTTGTGCTATATGAAAGAACGTCTCTCCACTTGCTCAGTTCTGAGAGATAAGTGTGTGTGAAAGCCGTCCTTCACTTAGCTTGTTGGGAACACAAAGTTTCTTTTCAGTTGCAAACTCCATTCCATACATATATATGGGGAGGTACTAGCTTCAACTCGGTTTTATAGTGAAAACTGCGGGGAACTACAAACCGGCACTAGGAAACAGACTGAGAAAGCAGAGAAAAAGTGTCTCCACAACCAGTTTCCTTGGTGCTAGATGAACGAACTTCTCTCCCCTTGCTCAGTTCTGAGAGATAAGTGTGTTTGAAAGCCGTCCTTCACCTAGCTTGTTGGGAACACAAAGTTTCTTTTCAGTTGCAAACTCCATTCCATACATATATATGGGGTGGTACTAGCTCCAACCCCGTTATACCGTGAAAACTACAGGAACTTCAAACCGGCACTAGGAAACAGACTGAGAAAGCAGAGAAATAGTTTCTACTGCAACCCGTTCCCTTGGTGCTAGATGAACGAACGTCTCTCCACTTGCTCAGTTCTGAGAGATAAGTGTGTGTGAAAGCCGTCCTTCACCTAGCTTGTTGGGAACACAAAGTTTCTTTTCAGTTTCAAACTCCATTCCATACATCTATATGGGGAGGTACTAGCTCCAACTCGGTTTGACAGTGAAAACTGCAGGAACTTCAAACCGGCACTAGGAAACAGACTGAGAAAGCAGAGAAAAAGTGTCTCCTGCAACCCGTTCCCTTGGTGCTAGATGAACGAACGTCTCTCCACTTGCTCAGTTCTGAGAGATAAGTGTGTGTGAAAGCCGTCCTTCACCTACCTTGTTGGGAACACAAAGTTTCTTTTCAGTTGCAAACTCCATTCCATACATCTATATGGGGAGGTACTAGCTCCAACTCGGTTTTATAGTGAAAACTGCAGGAACTTCAAACCGGCACTAGGAAACAGACTGAGAAAGCAGAGAAAAAGTGTCTCCTCAACCCGTTCCCTTGGTGCTAGATGAACGAACGTCTCTCCACTTGCTCAGTTCTGAGAGATAAGTGTGTGTCAAAGCCGACCTTCACCTAGCTTGTTGGGAACACAAAGTTTCTTTTCAGTAGCAAACTCCACTCCATACATATATATGGGTAGGTACTAGCTCCAACTCGGTTTTACAGTGAAAAGTGCAGGAACTTCAAACCGGCACTAGGAAACAGACTGAGAAATCAGAGAAAAAGTGTCTCCTGCAACCCGTTCCCATGGTGCTAGATGAACGAACTTATATCCGCATGCTACTTTCTGAGAGATAAGTGTTTGAAAGTCGTCCTTAACCTAGCTTGTTGGGAACACAAAGTTTCTTTTCTGTTGCAAACTCCATTCCATACATATATATGGGGAGGTACAAGCTCCAACTCGGTTTTACAGTGAAAACTGCAGGAACTTCAAACCGGCACTAGGAAACAGACTGAGAAAGCAGAGAAAAAGTGTCTCCTGCATCCCGTTCCCATGGTGCTAGATGAACGAACTTATATCCGCATGCTAATTTCTGAGAGATAAGTGTGTGTGAAAGCCGTCCTTCACCTAGCTTGTTGGGAACACAAAGTTTCTTTTCAGTTGCAAACTCCATTCCATACATATATATGGGGAGGTACAAGCTCCAACTCGGTTTTACAGTGAAAACTGCAGGAACTTCAAACCGGCACTAGGAAACAGACTGAGAAAGCAGAGAAAAAGTGTCTCCTCAACCCGTTTCCTTGGTGCTAGATGAACGAACTTCTCTCCCCTTGCTCAGTTCTGAGAGATAAGTGTGTGTGAAAGCCGTCCTTCACTTAGCTTGTTGGGAACACAAAGTTTCTTTTCAGTTGCAAACTCCATTCCATACATATATATGGGGTGGTACTAGCGCTAACTCCGTTATACCGTGAAAACTACAGGAACTTCAAACCGGCACTAGGAAACAGACTGAGAAAGCAGAGAAATAGTGTCTCCTGCAACCCGTTCCCTTGGTGCTAGATGAACGAACGTCTCTCTACTTGCTCAGTTCTGAGAGATAAGTGTGTGTGAAAGCCGTCCTTCACCTACCTTGTTGGGAACACAAAGTTTCTTTTCAGTTGCAAACTCCATTCCATACATATATATGGGGAGGTACTAGCTCCAACTCGGTTTGACAGTGAAAAATGCAGGAACTTCAAACCGGCACTAGGAAACAGACTGAGAAAGCAGAGAAAAAGTGTCTCCTGCAACCCGTTCCCTTGGTGCTAGATGAACGAACGTCTCTCCACTTACTCAGTTCTGAGAGATAAGTGTGTGTGAAAGCCGTCCTTCACCTAGCTTGTTGGGAACACAAAGTTTCTTTTCAGTTTCAAACTCCATTCCATACATCTATATGGGGAGGTACTAGCTCCAACTCGGTTTGACAGTGAAAACTGCAGGAACTTCAAACCGGCACTAGGAAACAGACTGAGAAAGCAGAGAAAAATTGTCTCCTGCAACCCGTTCCCTTGGTGCTAGATGAACGAACGTCTCTCCACTTGGTCAGTTCTGAGAGATAAGTGTGTGTGAAAGCCGACCTTCACCTAGCTTGTTGGGAACACAAAGTTTCTTTTCAGTAGCAAACTCCACTCCATACATATATATGGGGAGGTACTAGCTCCAACTCGGTTTTATAGTGAAAACTGCAGGAACTTCAAACCGGCACTAGGAAACAGACTGAAAAAGCAGAGAAAAAGTGTCTCCTCAACCCGTTTCCTTGTTGCTAGATGAACGAACTTCTCTCCCCTTGCTCAGTTCTGAGAGATAAGTGTGTGTGAAAGCCGTCCTTCACTTAGCTTGTTGGGAACACAAAGTTTCTTTTCAGTTGCAAACTCCATTCCATACATATATATGGGGTGGTACTAGCTCCAACTCCGTTATACCGTGAAAACTACAGGAACTTCAAACCGGCACTAGGAAACAGACTGAGAAAGCAGAGAAATAGTGTCTCCTTCAACCCGTTCCCTTGGTGCTAGATGAACGAACGTCTCTCCACTTGCTCAGTTCTGAGAGATAAGTGTGTGTGAAAGCCGTCCTTCACCTACCTTGTTGGGAACACAAAGTTTCTTTTCAGTTGCAAACTCCATTCCATACATATATATGGGGAGGTACTAGCTCCAACTCGGTTTGACAGTGAAAACTGCAGGAACATCAAACCGGCACTAGGAAACTGACTGAGAAAGCAGAGAAAAAGTGTCTCCTGCAACCCGTTCCCTTGGTGCTAGATGAACGAACGTCTCTCCACTTGCTCAGTTCTGAGAGATAAGTGTGTGTGAAAGCCGTCCTTCACCTAGCTTGTTGGGAACACAAAGTTTCTTTTCAGTTGCAAACTCCATTCCATACATCTATATGGGGAGGTACTAGCTCCAACTCGGTTTTACAGTGAAAACTGCAGGAACTTCAAACCGGCACTAGGAAACAGACTGAGAAAGCAGAGAAAAAGTGTCTCCTGCAACCCGTTCCCTTGGTGCTAGATGAACGAACGTCTCTCCACTTGCTCAGTTCTGAGAGATAAGTGTGTGTGAAAGCCGACCTTCACCTAGCTTGTTGGGAACACAAAGTTTCTTTTCAGTTGCAAACTCCACTCCATACATATATATGGGGAGGTACTAGCTCCAACTCGGTTTTATAGTGAAAACTGCAGGAACTTCAAACCGGCACTAGGAAACAGACTGAGAAAGCAGAGAAAAAGTGTCTCCTGCATCCCGTTCCCATGGTGCTAGATGAACGAACTTATATCCGCATGCTAATTTCTGAGAGATAAGTGTGTGTGAAAGCCGTCCTTCACCTAGCTTGTTGGGAACACAAAGTTTCTTTTCAGTTGCAAACTCCATTCCATACATATATATGGGGAGGTACAAGCTCCAACTCGGTTTTACAGTGAAAACTGCAGGAACTTCAAACCTTCACTAGGAAACACACTGAGAAAGCAGAGAAAAAGTGTCTCCTGCAACCCGTTCCCTTTGTGCTAGATGAAAGAACGTCTCTCCACTTGCTCAGTTCTGAGAGATAAGTGTGTGTGAAAGCCGTCCTTCACCTAGCTTGTTGGGAACACGAAGTTTCTTTTCAGTTGCAAACTCCATTCCATACATATATATGGGGAGGTACTAGCTTCAACTCGGTTTTATAGTGAAAACTGCAGGAACTTCAAACCGGCACTAGGAAACAGACTGAGAAAGCAGAGAAAAAGTGTCTCCTCAACCCGTTTCCTTGGTGCTAGATGAACGAACTTCTCTCCCCTTGCTCAGTTCTGAGAGAAAAGTGTGTGTGAAAGCCGTCCTTCACCTAGCTTGTTGGGAACACAAAGGTTCTTTTCAGTTGCAAACTCCATTCCATACATATATATGGGGTGGTACTAGCTCCAACTCCGTTATACCGTGAAAACTACAGGAACTTCAAACCGGCACTAGGAAACAGACTGAGAAAGCAGAGAAATAGTGTCTCCTGCAACCCGTTCCCTTGGTGCTAGATGAACGAACGTCTCTCCACTTGCTCAGTTCTGAGAGATAAGTGTGTGTTAAAGCCGTCCTTCACCTACCTTGTTGGGAACACAAAGTTTCTTTTCAGTTGCAAACTCCATTCCATACATATATATGGGGAGGTACTAGCTCCAACTCGGTTTGACAGTGAAAACTGCAGGAACTTCAAACCGGCACTAGGAAACAGACTGAGAAAGCAGAGAAAAAGTGTCTCCTGCAACCCGTTCCCTTGGTGCTAGATGAACGAACGTCTCTCCCCTTGCTCAGTTCTGAGAGATAAGTGTGTGTGAAAGCCGACCTTCACCTAGCTTGTTGGGAACACAAAGTTTCTTTTCAGTAGCAAACTCCACTCCATACATATATATGGGGAGGTACTAGCTCCAACTCGGTTTTATAGTGAAAACTGCAGGAACTTCAAACCGGCACTAGGAAACAGACTGAGAAAGCAGAGAAAAAGTGTCTCCTGCAACCCGTTCCCTTTGCGCTAGATGAAAGAACGTCTCTCCACTTGCTCAGTTCTGAGAGATATGTGTGTGTGAAAGCCGTCCTTCACCTAGCTTGTTGGGAAAACAAAGTTTCTTTTCAGTTGCAAACTCCATTCCATACATATATATGGGGAGGTAATAGCTTCAACTCGGTTTTATAGTGAAAAGTGCAGGAACTTCAAACCGGCACTAGGAAACAGACTGAGAAATCAGAGAAAAAGTGTCTCCTGCAACCCGTTCCCATGGTGCTAGATGAACGAACTTATATCCGCATGCTAATTTCTGAGAGATAAGTGTTTGAAAGTCGTCCTTAACCTAGCTTGTTGGGAACACAAAGTTTCTTTTCAGTTGCAAACTCCATTCCATACATATATATGGGGAGGTACAAGCTCCAACTCGGTTTTACAGTGAAAACTGCAGGAACTTCAAACCGGCACTAGGAAACAGACTGAGAAAGCAGAGAAAAAGTGTCTCCTGCATCCCGTTCCCATGATGCTAGATGAACGAACTTATATCCGCATGCTAATTTCTGAGAGATAAGTGTGTGTGAAAGCCGTCCTTCACCTAGCTTGTTGGGAACACAAAGTTTCTTTTCAGTTGCAAACTCCATTCCATACATATATATGGGGAGGTACAAGCGCCAACTCGGTTTTACAGTGAAAACTGCAGGAACTTCAAACCGGCACTAAGAAAAAGACTGAGAAAGCAGAGAAAAAGTGTCTCCTCAACCCGTTTCCTTGGTGCTAGATGAACGAACTTCTCTCCCCTTGCTCAGTTCTGAGAGATAAGTGTGTGTGAAAGCCGTCCTTCACCTAGCTTGTTGGGAACACAAAGTTTCTTTTCAATTGCAAACTCCATTCCATACATATATATGGGGTGGTACTAGCTCCAACTCCGTTATACCGTGAAAACTTCAGGAACTTCAAACCGGCACTAGGAAACAGACTGAGAAAGCAGAGAAATAGTGTCTCCTGCAACCCGTTCCCTTGGTGCTAGATGAACGAACGTCTCTCCACTTGCTCAGTTCTGAGAGATAAGTGTGTGTGAAAGCCGCCCTTCACCAACCTTGTGGGGAACACAAAGTTTCTTTTCAGTTTCAAACTCCATTCCATACATCTATATGGGGAGGTACTAGCTCCAACTCGGTTTTACAATGAAAAGTGCAGGAACTTCAAACCGGCACTAGGAAACAGACTGAGAAAGCAGAGAAAAAGTGTCTCCTGCAACCCGTTCCCTTGGTGCTAGATGAACGAACGTCTCTCCACTTGCTCAGTTCTGAGAGATAAGTGTGTGTGAAAGCCGACATTCATCTTGCTTGTTGGGAACACAAAGTTTCTTTTCAGTAGCAAACTCCACTCCATATATATATATGGGGAGGTACTAGCTCCAACTCGGTTTTATAGTGAAAACTGCAGGAACTTCAAACCGGCACTAGGAAACAGACTGAGAAAGCAGAGAAAAAGTGTCTCCTGCAACCCGTTCCCATGGTGCTAGATGAACGAACTTATATCCGCATGCTAATTTCTGAGAGATAATTGTTTGAAAGTCGTCCTTAACCTAGCTTGTTGGGAACACAAAGTTTCTTTTCAGTTGCAAACTCCATTCCATACATATATATGGGGAGGTACAAGCTCCAACTCGGTTTTACAGTGAAAACTGCAGGAACTTCAAACCGGCACTAGGAAACAGACTGAGAAAGCAGAGAAAAAGTGTCTCCTCAACCCGTTTCCTTGGTGCTAGATGAACGAACTTCTCTCCCCTTGCTCAGTTCTGAGAGATAAGTGTGTGTGAAAGCCGTCCTTCACCTAGCTTGTTGGGAACACAAAGTTTCTTTTCAGTTGCAAACTCCATTCCATACATATATATGGGGTGGTACTAGCTCCAACACCGTTATACCGTGAAAACTACAGGAACTTCAAACCGGCACTAGGAAACACACTGAGAAAGCAGAGAAATAGTGTCTCCTGCAACCCGTTCCCTTGGTGCTAGATGAACGAACGTCTCTCCACTTGCTCAGTTCTGAGAGATAAGTGTGTGTTAAAGCCGTCCTTCACCTACCTTGTTGGGAACACAAAGTTTCTTTTCAGTTGCAAACTCCATTCCATACATATATATGGGGAGGTACTAGCTCCAACTCGGTTTTACAGTGAAAACTGCAGGAACTTCAAACCGGCACTAGGAAACAGACTGAGAAAGCAGAGAAAAAGTGTCTCCTGCAACCCGTTCCCTTGGTGCTAGATGAACGAACGTCTCTCCACTTGCTCAGTTCTGAGAGATAAGTGTGTGTGAAAGCCGTCCTTCACCTAGCTTGTTGGGAACACAAAGTTTCTTTTAAGTTTCAAACTCCATTCCATACATCTATAAGGGGAAGTACTAGCTCCAACTCGGTTTTACAATGAAAACTGCAGGAACTTCAAACCGGCACTAGGAAACAGACTGAGAAAGCAGAGAAAAAGTGTCTCCTGCAACCCGTTCCCTTGGTGCTAGATGAACGAACGTCTCTCCACTTGCTCAGTTCTGAGAGATAAGTGTGTGTGAAAGCCGACCTTCACCTAGCTTGTTGGGAACACAAAGTTTCTTTTCAGTAGCAAACTCCACTCCATACATATATATGGGGAGGTACTAGCTCCAACTCGGTTTTATAGTGAAAACTGCAGGAACTTCAAACCGGCACTAGGAAACAGACTGAGAAAGCAGAGAAAAAGTGTCTCCTCAACCCGTTTCCTTGGTGCTAGATGAACGAACTTCTCTCCCCTTGCTCAGTTCTGAGAGATAAGTGTGTGTGAAAGCCGTCCTTCACCTAGCTTGTTGGGAACACAAAGTTTCTTTTCAGTTGCAAACTCCATTCCATACATCTATATGGGGAGGTACTAGCTCCAACTCGGTTTTACAATGAAAACTGCAGGAACTTCAAACCGGCACTAGGAAACAGACTGAGAAAGCAGAGAAAAAGTGTCTCCTGCAACCCGTTCCCTTGGTGCTAGATGAACGAACGTCTCTCCACTTGCTCAGTTCTGAGAGATAAGTGTGTGTGAAAGCCGACCTTCACCTAGCTTGTTGGGAACACAAAGTTTCTTTTCAGTAGCAAACTCCACTCCATACATATATATGGGGAGGTACTAGCTCCAACTCGGTTTTATAGTGAAAACTGCAGGAACTTCAAACCGGCACTAGGAAACAGACTGAGAAAGCAGAGAAAAAGTGTCTCCTGCAACCCGTTCCCTTGGTGCTAGATGAACGAACTTCTCTCCCCTTGCTCAGTTCTGAGAGATAAGTGTGTGTGAAAGCCGTCCTTCACCTAGCTTGTTGGGAACACAAAGTTTCTTTTCAGTTGCAAACTCCATTCCATACATATATATGCGGTGATACTAGCTCCAACTCAGTTATACCGTGAAAACTACAGGAACTTCAAACCGGCACTAGGAAACAGAGTGAGAAAGCAGAGAAACAGTGTCTCCTGCAACCCGTTCCCTTGGTGCTAGATGAACGAACGTCTCTCCACTTGCTTAGTTCTGAGAGATAAGTGTGTGTGAAAGCCGTCCTTCACCTACCTTGTTGGGAACACAAAGTTTCTTTTCAGTTGCAAACTCCATTCCATTCATATATATGGGGAGGTACTAGCTCCAACTCGGTTTGACAGTGAAAACTGCAGGAACTTCAAACCGGCACTAGGAAACAGACTGAGAAAGCAGAGAAAAAGTGTCTCCTGCAACCCGTTCCCTTGGTGCTAGATGAACGAACGTCTCTCCACTTGCTCAGTTCTGAGAGATAAGTGTGTGTGAAAGCCGTCCTTCACCTACCTTGTTGGGAACACAAAGTTTCTTTTCAGTTGCAAACTCCACTCCATACATATATATGGGGAGGTACTAGCTCCAACTCGGTTTTATAGTGAAAACTGCAGGAACTTCAAACCGGCACTAGGAAACAGTCTGAGAAAGCAGAGAAAAAGTGTCTCCTGCAACCCGTTCCCTTTGCGCTAGATGAAAGAACGTCTCTCCACTTGCTCAGTTCTGAGAAAAATGTGTGTGTGAAAGCCGTCCTTCACCTAGTTTGTTGGGAACACAAAGTTTCTTTTCAGTTGCAAACTCCATTCCATACATATATATGGGGAGGTACTAGCTTCAACTCGGTTTTATAGTGAAAAGTGCAGGAACTTCAAACCGGCACTAGGAAACAGACTGAGAAAGCAGAGAAAAAGTGTCTCCTGCATCCCGTTCCCATGATGCTAGATGAACGAACTTATATCCGCATGCTAATTTCTGAGAGATAAGTGTGTGTGAAAGCCGTCCTTCACCTAGCTTGTTGGGAACACAAAGTTTCTTTTCAGTTGCAAACTCCATTCCATACATATATATGGGGAGGTACAAGCGCCAACTCGGTTTTACAGTGAAAACTGCAGGAACTTCAAACCGGCACTAGGAAAAAGACTGAGAAAGCAGAGAAAAAGTGTCTCCTCAAACCGTTTCCTTGGTGCTAGATGAACGAACTTCTCTCCCCTTGCTCAGTTCTGAGAGATAAGTGTGTGTGAAAGCCGTCCTTCACCTAGCTTGTTGGGAACACAAAGTTTCTTTTCAATTGCAAACTCCATTCCATACATATATATGGGGTGGTACTAGCTCCAACTCCGTTTTACCGTGAAAACTTCAGGAACTTCAAACCGGCACTAGGAAACAGACTGAGAAAGCAGAGAAATAGTGTCTCCTGCAACCCGTTCCCTTGGTGCTAGATGAACGAACGTCTCTCCACTTGCTCAGTTCTGAGAGAAAAGTGTGTGTGAAAGCCGTCCTTCACCTACCTTGTGGGGAACACAAAGTTTCTTTTCAGTTGCAAACTGCATTCCATACATATATATGGGGAGGTACTAGCTCCAACTCGGTTTGACAGTGAAAACTGCAGGAACTTCAAACCGGCACTAGGAAACAGACTGAGAAAGCAGAGAAAAAGTGTCTCCTCAACTCGTTCCCTTGCTGCTAGATGAACGAACGTCTCTCCACTTGCTCAGTTCTGAGAGATAAGTGTGTGTGAAAGCCGTCCTTCACCTAGCTTGTTGGGAACACAAAGTTTCTTTTCAGTTTCAAACTCCATTCCATACATCTATATGGGGATTTACTAGCTCCAACTCGGTTTTACAATGAAAACTGCAGGAACTTCAAACCGGCACTAGGAAACAGACTGAGAAAGCAGAGAAAAAGTGTCTCCTGCAACCCGTTCCCTTGGTGCTAGATGAACGAACGTCTCTCCACTTGCTCAGTTCTGAGAGATAAGTGTGTGTGAAAGCCGACCTTCACCTAGCTTGTTGGGAACACAAAGTTTCTTTTCAGTAGCAAACTCCACTCCATACATATATATGGGGAGGTACTAGCTCCAACTCGGTTTTATAGTGAAAACTGCAGGAACTTCAAACCGGCACTAGGAAACAGACTGAGAAAGCAGAGAAAAAGTGTCTCCTCAACCCGTTTCCTTGGTGCTAGATGAACGAACTTCTCTCCCCTTGCTCAGTTCTGAGAGATAAGTGTGTGTGAAAGCCGTCCTTCACCTAGCTTGTTGGGAACACAAAGTTTCTTTTCAGTTGCAAACTCCATTCCATACATCTATATGGGGAGGTACTAGCTCCAACTCGGTTTTACAATGAAAACTGCAGGAACTTCAAACCGGCACTAGGAAACAGACTGAGAAAGCAGAGAAAAAGTGTCTCCTGCAACCCGTTCCCTTGGTGCTAGATGAACGAACGTCTCTCCACTTGCTCAGTTCTGAGAGATAAGTGTGTGTGAAAGCCGACCTTCACCTAGCTTGTTGGGAACACAAAGTTTCTTTTCAGTAGCAAACTCCACTCCATACATATATATGGGGAGGTACTAGCTCCAACTCGGTTTTATAGTGAAAACTGCAGGAACTTCAAACCGGCACTAGGAAACAGACTGAGAAAGCAGAGAAAAAGTGTCTCCTGCAACCCGTTCCCTTGGTGCTAGATGAACGAACTTCTCTCCCCTTGCTCAGTTCTGAGAGATAAGTGTGTGTGAAAGCCGTCCTTCACCTAGCTTGTTGGGAACACAAAGTTTCTTTTCAGTTGCAAACTCCATTCCATACATATATATGCGGTGATACTAGCTCCAACTCAGTTATACCGTGAAAACTACAGGAACTTCAAACCGGCACTAGGAAACAGAGTGAGAAAGCAGAGAAACAGTGTCTCCTGCAACCCGTTCCCTTGGTGCTAGATGAACGAACGTCTCTCCACTTGCTTAGTTCTGAGAGATAAGTGTGTGTGAAAGCCGTCCTTCACCTACCTTGTTGGGAACACAAAGTTTCTTTTCAGTTGCAAACTCCATTCCATTCATATATATGGGGAGGTACTAGCTCCAACTCGGTTTGACAGTGAAAACTGCAGGAACTTCAAACCGGCACTAGGAAACAGACTGAGAAAGCAGAGAAAAAGTGTCTCCTGCAACCCGTTCCCTTGGTGCTAGATGAACGAACGTCTCTCCACTTGCTCAGTTCTGAGAGATAAGTGTGTGTGAAAGCCGTCCTTCACCTACCTTGTTGGGAACACAAAGTTTCTTTTCAGTTGCAAACTCCACTCCATACATATATATGGGGAGGTACTAGCTCCAACTCGGTTTTATAGTGAAAACTGCAGGAAATTCAAACCGGCACTAGGAAACAGTCTGAGAAAGCAGAGAAAAAGTGTCTCCTGCAACCCGTTCCCTTTGCGCTAGATGAAAGAACGTCTCTCCACTTGCTCAGTTCTGAGAAAAATGTGTGTGTGAAAGCCGTCCTTCACCTAGTTTGTTGGGAACACAAAGTTTCTTTTCAGTTGCAAACTCCATTCCATACATATATATGGGGAGGTACTAGCTTCAACTCGGTTTTATAGTGAAAAGTGCAGGAACTTCAAACCGGCACTAGGAAACAGACTGAGAAAGCAGAGAAAAAGTGTCTCCTGCATCCCGTTCCCATGATGCTAGATGAACGAACTTATATCCGCATGCTAATTTCTGAGAGATAAGTGTGTGTGAAAGCCGTCCTTCACCTAGCTTGTTGGGAACACAAAGTTTCTTTTCAGTTGCAAACTCCATTCCATACATATATATGGGGAGGTACAAGCGCCAACTCGGTTTTACAGTGAAAACTGCAGGAACTTCAAACCGGCACTAGGAAAAAGACTGAGAAAGCAGAGAAAAAGTGTCTCCTCAAACCGTTTCCTTGGTGCTAGATGAACGAACTTCTCTCCCCTTGCTCAGTTCTGAGAGATAAGTGTGTGTGAAAGCCGTCCTTCACCTAGCTTGTTGGGAACACAAAGTTTCTTTTCAATTGCAAACTCCATTCCATACATATATATGGGGTGGTACTAGCTCCAACTCCGTTTTACCGTGAAAACTTCAGGAACTTCAAACCGGCACTAGGAAACAGACTGAGAAAGCAGAGAAATAGTGTCTCCTGCAACCCGTTCCCTTGGTGCTAGATGAACGAACGTCTCTCCACTTGCTCAGTTCTGAGAGAAAAGTGTGTGTGAAAGCCGTCCTTCACCTACCTTGTGGGGAACACAAAGTTTCTTTTCAGTTGCAAACTGCATTCCATACATATATATGGGGAGGTACTAGCTCCAACTCGGTTTGACAGTGAAAACTGCAGGAACTTCAAACCGGCACTAGGAAACAGACTGAGAAAGCAGAGAAAAAGTGTCTCCTCAACTCGTTCCCTTGCTGCTAGATGAACGAACGTCTCTCCACTTGCTCAGTTCTGAGAGATAAGTGTGTGTGAAAGCCGTCCTTCACCTAGCTTGTTGGGAACACAAAGTTTCTTTTCAGTTTCAAACTCCATTCCATACATCTATATGGGGATTTACTAGCTCCAACTCGGTTTTACAATGAAAACTGCAGGAACTTCAAACCGGCACTAGGAAACAGACTGAGAAAGCAGAGAAAAAGTGTCTCCTGCAACCCGTTCCCTTGGTGCTAGATGAACGAACGTCTCTCCACTTGCTCAGTTCTGAGAGATAAGTGTGTGTGAAAGCCGACCTTCACCTAGCTTGTTGGGAACACAAAGTTTCTTTTCAGTAGCAAACTCCACTCCATACATATATATGGGGAGGTACTAGCTCCAACTCTGTTTTATAGTGAAAACTGCAGGAACTTCAAACCGGCACTAGGAAACAGACTGAGAAAGCAGAGAAAAATTGTCTCCTGCACCCCGTTCCCATGGTGCTAGATGAACGAACTTATATCCGCATGCTAATTTCTGAGAGATAATTGTTTGAAAGTCGTCCTTAACCTAGCTTGTTGGGAACACAAAGTTTCTTTTCAGTTGCAAACTCCATTCCATAAATATATATGGGGAGGTACAAGCTCCAACTCGGTTTTACAGTGAAAACTGCAGGAACTTCAAACCGGCACTAGGAAACAGACTGAGAAAGCAGAGAAAAAGTGTCTCCTCAACCCGTTTCCTTGGTGCTAGATGAACGAACTTCTCTCCCCTTGCTCAGTTCTGAGAGATAAGTGTGTGTGAAAGCCGTCCTTCACCTAGCTTGTTGGGAACACAAAGTTTCTTTTCAGTTGCAAACTCCATTCCATACATATATATGGGGAGGTACTAGCTCCAACTCGGTTTTACAGTGAAAACTGCAGGAACTTCAAACCGGCACTAGGAAACAGACTGACAAAGCAGAGAAAAAGTGTCTCCTGCAACCCGTTCCCTTGGTGCTAGATGAACGAACGTTTCTCCACTTGCTCAGTTCTGAGAGATAAGTGTGTGTGAAAGCCGTCCTTCACCTAGCTTGTTGGGAACACAAAGTTTCTATTAAGTTTCAAACTCCATTCCATACATCTATATGGGGAGGTACTAGCTCCAACTCGGTTTTATAGTGAAAACTGCAGGAACTTCAAACCGGCACTAGGAAACAGACTGAGAAAGCAGAGAAAAAGTGTCTCCTCAACCCGTTTCCTTGGTGCTAGATGAACGAACTTCTCTCCCCTTGCTCAGTTCTGAGAGATAAGTGTGTGTGAAAGCCGCCCTTCACCTAGCTTGTTGGGAACACAAAGTTTCTTTTCAGTTGCAAACTCCATTCCATACATCTATATGGGGAGGTACTAGCTCCAACTCGGTTTTACAATGAAAACTGCAGGAACTTCAAACCGGCACTAGGAAACAGACTGAGAAAGCAGAGAAAAATTGTCTCCTGCAACCCGTTCCCTTGGTGCTAGATGAACGAACGTCTCTCCACTTGCTCAGTTCTGAGAGATAAGTGTGTGTGAAAGCCGACCTTCATCTTGCTTGTTGGGAACACAAAGTTTCTTTTCAGTAGCAAACTCCACTCCATACATATATATGGGGAGGTACTAGCTCCAACTCGGTTTTATAGTGAAAACTGCAGGAACTTCAAACCGGCACTAGGAAACAGACTGAGAAAGCAGAGAAAAAGTGTCTCCTGCAACCCGTTCCCATGGTGCTAGATGAACGAACTTATATCCGCATGCTAATTTCTGAGAGATAATTGTTTGAAAGTCGTCCTTAACCTAGCTTGTTGGGAACACAAAGTTTCTTTTCAGTTGCAAACTCCATTCCATACATATATATGGGGAGGTACAAGCTTCAACTCGGTTTTACAGTGAAAACTGCAGGAACTTCAAACCGGCACTAGGAAACAGACTGAGAAAGCAGAGAAAAAGTGTCTCCTCAACCCGTTTCCTTGGTGCTAGATGAACGAACTTCTCTCCCCTTGCTCAGTTCTGAGAGATAAGTGTGTGTGAAAGCCGTCCTTCACCTAGCTTGTTGGGAACACAAAGTTTCTTTTCAGTTGCAAACTCCATTCCATACATATATATGGGGTGGTACTAGCTCCAACACCGTTATACCGTGAAAACTACAGGAACTTCAAACCGGCACTAGGAAACACACTGAGAAAGCAGAGAAATAGTGTCTCCTGCAAACCGTTCCCTTGGTGCTAGATGAACGAACGTCTCTCCACTTGCTCAGTTCTGAGAGATAAGTGTGTGTGAAAGCCGTCCTTCACCTACCTTGTTGGGAACACAAAGTTTCTTTTCAGTTGCAAACTCCATTCCATACATATATATGGGGAGGTACTAGCTCCAACTCGGTTTTACAGTGAAAACTGCAGGAACTTCAAACCGGCACTAGGAAACAGACTGAGAAAGCAGAGAAAAAGTGTCTCCTGCAACCCGTTCCCTTGGTGCTAGATGAACGAACGTCTCTCCACTTGCTCAGTTCTGAGAGATAAGTGTGTGTGAAAGCCGTCCTTCACCTAGCTTGTTGGGAACACAAAGTTTCTTTTAAGTTTCAAACTCCATTCCATACATCTATAAGGGGAAGTACTAGCTCCAACTCGGTTTTACAATGAAAACTGCAGGAACTTCAAACCGGCACTAGGAAACAGACTGAGAAAGCAGAGAAAAAGTGTCTCCTGCAACCCGTTCCCTTGGTGCTAGATGAACGAACGTCTCTCCACTTGCTCAGTTCTGAGAGATAAGTGTGTGTGAAAGCCGACCTTCACCTAGCTTGTTGGGAACACAAAGTTTCTTTTCAGTAGCAAACTCCACTCCATACATATATATGGGGAGGTACTAGCTCCAACTCGGTTTTATAGTGAAAACTGCAGGAACTTCAAACCGGCACTAGGAAACAGACTGAGAAAGCAGAGAAAAAGTGTCTCCTCAACCCGTTTCTTTGGTGCTAGATGAACGAACTTCTCTCCCCTTGCTCAGTTCTGAGAGATAAGTGTGTGTGAAAGCCGTCCTTCACCTAGCTTGTTGGGAACACAAAGTTTCTTTTCAGTTGCAAACTCCATTCCATACATCTATATGGGGAGGTACTAGCTCCAACTCGGTTTTACAATGAAAACTGCAGGAACTTCAAACCGGCACTAGGAAACAGACTGAGAAAGCAGAGAAAAAGTGTCTCCTGCAACCCGTTCCCTTGGTGCTAGATGAACGAACGTCTCTCCACTTGCTCAGTTCTGAGAGATAAGTGTGTGTGAAAGCCGACCTTCACCTAGCTTGTTGGGAACACAAAGTTTCTTTTCAGTAGCAAACTCCACTCCATACATATATATGGGGAGGTACTAGCTCCAACTCGGTTTTATAGTGAAAAATGCAGGAACTTCAAACCGGCACTAGGAAACAGACTGAGAAAGCAGAGAAAAAGTGTCTCCTGCAACCCGTTCCCTTGGTGCTAGATGAACGAACTTCTCTCCCCTTGCTCAGTTCTGAGAGATAAGTGTGTGTGAAAGCCGTCCTTCAACTAGCTTGTTGGGAACACAAAGTTTCTTTTCAGTTGCAAACTCCATTCCATACATATATATGCGGTGATACTAGCTCCAACTCAGTTATACCGTGAAAACTACAGGAACTTCAAACCGGCACTAGGAAACAGAGTGAGAAAGCAGAGAAACAGTGTCTCCTGCAACCCGTTCCCTTGGTGCTAGATGAACGAACGTCTCTCCACTTGCTTAGTTCTGAGAGATAAGTGTGTGTGAAAGCCGTCCTTCACCTACCTTGTTGGGAACACAAAGTTTCTTTTCAGTTGCAAACTCCATTCCATTCATATATAAGGGGAGGTACTAGCTCCAACTCGGTTTGACAGTGAAAATTGCAGGAACTTCAAACCGGCACTAGGAAACAGACTGAGAAAGCAGAGAAAAAGTGTCTCCTGCAACCCGTTCCCTTGGTGCTAGATGAACGAACGTCTCTCCACTTGCTCAGTTCTGAGAGATAAGTGTGTGTGAAAGCCGTCCTTCACCTACCTTGTTGGGAACACAAAGTTTCTTTTCAGTTGCAAACTCCACTCCATACATATATATGGGGAGGTACTAGCTCCAACTCGGTTTTATAGTGAAAACTGCAGGAACTTCAAACCGGCACTAGGAAACAGTCTGAGAAAGCAGAGAAAAAGTGTCTCCTGCAACCCGTTCCCTTTGCGCTAGATGAAAGAACGTCTCTCCACTTGCTCAGTTCTGAGAGAAATGTGTGTGTGAAAGCCGTCCTTCACCTAGTTTGTTGGGAACACAAAGTTTCTTTTCAGTTGCAAACTCCATTCCATACATATATATGGGGAGGTACTAGCTTCAACTCGGTTTTATAGTGAAAAGTGCAGGAACTTCAAACCGGCACTAGGAAACAGACTGAGAAATCAGAGAAAAAGTGTCTCCTGCAACCCGTTCCCATGGTGCTAGATGAACGAACTTATATCCGCATGCTAATTTCTGAGAGATAAGTGTTTGAAAGTCGTCCTTAACCTAGCTTGTTGGGAACACAAAGTTTCTTTTCAGTTGCAAACTCCATTCCATACATATATATGGGGAGGTACAAGCTCCAACTCGGTTTTACAGTGAAAACTGCAGGAACTTCAAACCGGCACTAGGAAACAGACTGAGAAAGCAGAGAAAAAGTGTCTCCTGCATCCCGTTCCCATGATGCTAGATGAACGAACTTATATCCGCATGCTAATTTCTGAGAGATAAGTGTGTGTGAAAGCCGTCCTTCACCTAGCTTGTTGGGAACACAAAGTTTCTTTTCAGTTGCAAACTCCATTCCATACATATATATGGGGAGGTACAAGCGCCAACTCGGTTTTACAGTGAAAACTGCAGGAACTTCAAACCGGCACTAGGAAAAAGACTGAGAAAGCAGAGAAAAAGTGTCTCCTCAACCCGTTTCCTTGGTGCTAGATGAACGAACTTCTCTCCACTTGCTCAGTTCTGAGAGATAAGTGTGTGTGAAAGCCGTCCTTCACCTAGCTTGTTGGGAACACAAAGTTTCTTTTCAATTGCAAACTCCATTCCATACATATATATGGGGTGGTACTAGCTCCAACTCCGTTTTACCGTGAAAACTTCAGGAACTTCAAACCGGCACTAGGAAACAGACTGAGAAAGCAGAGAAATAGTGTCTCCTGCAACCCGTTCCCTTGGTGCTAGATGAACGAACGTCTCTCCACTTGCTCAGTTCTGAGAGATAAGTGTGTGTGAAAGCCGTCCTTCACCTACCTTGTGGGGAACACAAAGTTTCTTTTCAGTTGCAAACTGCATTCCATACATATATATGGGGAGGTACTAGCTCCAACTCGGTTTGACAGTGAAAACTGCAGGAACTTCAAACCGGCACTAGGAAACAGACTGAGAAAGCAGAGAAAAAGTGTCTCCTCAACCCGTTCCCTTGCTGCTAGATGAACGAACGTCTCTCCACTTGCTCAGTTCTGAGAGATAAGTGTGTGTGAAAGCCGTCCTTCACCTAGCTTGTTGGGAACACAAAGTTTCTTTTCAGTTTCAAACTCCATTCCATACATCTATATGGGGAGGTACTAGCTCCAACTCGGTTTTACAATGAAAACTGCAGGAACTTCAAACCGGCACTAGGAAACAGACTGAGAAAGCAGAGAAAAAGTGTCTCATGCAACCCGTTCCCTTGGTGCTAGATGAACGAACGTCTCTCCACTTGCTCAGTTCTGAGAGATAAGTGTGTGTGAAAGCCGAACTTCACCTAGCTTGTTGGGAACACAAAGTTTCTTTTCAGTAGCAAACTCCACTCCATACATATATATGGGGAGGTACTAGCTCCAACTCTGTTTTATAGTGAAAACTGCAGGAACTTCAAACCGGCACTAGGAAACAGACTGAGAAAGCAGAGAAAAAGTGTCTCCTGCAACCCGTTCCCATGGTGCTAGATGAACGAACTTATATCCGCATGCTAATTTCTGAGAGATAATTGTTTGAAAGTCGTCCTTAACCTAGCTTGTTGGGAACACAAAGTTTCTTTTCAGTTGCAAACTCCATTCCATAAATATATATGGGGAGGTACAAGCTCCAACTCGGT